>NC_064905.1:16316352-16627562 GCF_929443795.1 Astur gentilis | reverse complement strand
CTGATCATAGGCTCTAACAGGAGGTGTAAGAGAGCTGAAAGTATGAGGAAGGATGGGGGGTAATGGAGATGGAAGGAGGATGTCGCTGCTGCTGCTGTTTAGCCTGAAATGCCATGTGGGACATGCCCTTCGAGTCTCAGTTCTTGCAGATCCTCTGCTGTCTCCCATGCTCTCACTTCTGCTGTGTCTGTGTTCCAGACCTCCTTCTCCTCCTGACGGAAAGTCTCAGGCGAGGCATGGGACTGTTGGAGGGAGCCAACAGCACCCTCACCATGGAGAAGACAGCATTAGATGAGAAGCTGCCACAGGGCTGGCATGCCAAGGACTTTGTCACTCCTAGCCAGGATCTCTCTGGGTCCCGCAGCGTTATGATGGACAGCACCAAGATCCTGGGGGTCCAGGTTGTTCTGATTGCTGCCTACTCCCTCATCATTCTGCTGGGGTTCATCGGCAACTCCTTGGTCATCTACATCATAGTGAAGTACAAGACCATGAGGACCGTCACCAACTTCTTCATAGCTAACCTGGCCCTGGCAGATCTGATGGTGGACACACTCTGTCTGCCTTTCACCCTAGTGTACACGCTGCTGGACGAGTGGAAGTTTGGAGCTGTTCTTTGTCATCTGGTCCCTTACGCTCAAGCTCTGAGTGTCCACGTGTCCACTCTCACCCTAACTGTGATTGCCCTGGATAGGTATCGGTGTATTGTTTTCCATCTGGACAGCAGGATTTCCAAGAAGCTCAGCTTCACTATCATAGCCATCATGTGGCTAGCAGCAGCTGTCCTAGCAGGTCCTCTGGCCATCTTCAGAGAGTACCGATATGAGGAAATCCCATCCATCAACCTCAAAATGGCTGTCTGCTCAGAAAAATGGCCTTCTGGTAATAACAGAGATGCCACTATCTACAGTCTGTCCATGCTCCTCCTGCAGTATGTTTTTCCTCTTGCAATTATTTGTTATGCCTATACCAGGATCTGGTTCAAGCTCAAAAACCATGTCAGTCCCACTTCTAGGAATGAAAACCAGTGCCGGAGGAGGAAGACAACCAAAATGCTAGTGATGGTAGTTGTGGTATTTGCCGTCTGTTGGCTCCCCTTCCACATATTCCAGCTTGCCATTGATCTTGATCTGGTTCTTATCTTCCATGAGTACAAACTTCTGTACACTGTCTTCCATGTTGGGGCCATGTGCTCAACATTTGTCAACCCCCTGCTCTACGGATGGATGAACAAGAACTACCGGAACGGCTTCCTTATGTTCTTCCGTTGCCAGAACAAGCCAGAAAGCATCCACACTGAAGGCTCGGTTAGAGGGAGGTCGTACATCTTCAGGGCCAACACTCTCAATGGGAGCATCAAACAGACTCCTGGCAACGGAGCACTGCCCACAGAGGTTTAGGGATGGGACATCTACCTCTGGGACTGAGGCTGACTGAGCCCAGAGACATTCTTGGGTGAATGCCTTTTTGGGTGGAACATTGTGTGGCAAAAACATTATAGCTACCACAGCCACGTAGAAATACCCCCTGTATCTCTCAGATCAATAAATCTGGTGTATTTCTGTCTGACCAAGCAAATTAATTTTTCCTTTCTCTGCATTCAAGTTATGCATGCAAAAGCATGAAAAATTACACACAGAGGCTTTCATTTAGCCAGCAAAATACGCCCTTTTTGCTATTTTCATTTGCCAAAGTGGGTTGCTAAACCTTTTACCCTCTGACATGTTACACATTACAAATGGAGAACCTTTATTGTTCATCTGTACATCTCCTACCCAAAAGCCTTAATGATCCATCTTTAGCTAATGCTTCCAGGGGGAGGGAGACCTACACTCTTCTGCAAACACGGGCTGGTTAGTGCCATCACTCCGCAGTCCTGGGAAGGGAGCAGGCTGGTGCAGGTTGAAGCTGGGCAATCCATGATCTCTTGCACAGCATTTACATGAATCTGCATTTGCAACCCATGGGATGAGCTCTCATCCTCAGAAAGCCCAGGAGGTGGCAGTGGCACAATTTACCACAGTTTCCTTTACAAGTGCCAAAGCAAGGCTTTGGGGACACCTCATTAGCCAGCGAGCTTGTGAGCCAGCGCCCTGGATTTAGCAAGAAGAGCAGGCAGAGAACCAGATAGGAAAGGAAAAAGCTGGGACAGCTGACCAAGAGGACTGAAACTGAACCTAGGGGACTGGCAAAGGTGATTTCCTCCAGACCCTAAGATGTGGCTCCTGCCATGCAATAACTCAACAAGTGCCAGCATGACCAGAGAGGTAAAACTGCCGACGACACCATTCTCCAAGGCACTCAGAGGGGTTTAAAGCTTTACTCTTTCTGCGGTTGGAGGTAGTATGGGTCTGTACATGGGTGCTTCAGTTCAGAAGACAGATGTAACCTGCTTGCATGGTTGTCACAGATGAGGCATTCTCTGGCAGAAGAAGACATGGAGACAAAGGAAGATGTATTCTTTCAAACCAAACTATATGTTCTCCTCCCTAAGGCTGTGTCAGCTGGGGAGCGTATTTTTAGCTCTGCCATCAAAGGAGCCTTGATTGCTAGTGTGATCTCAGCAGCTCGTCATTGGTGTTGTCCCTAAAAGTCAGTGTTCATGAGATTGGAAAGTAACTCCCAGATGCAGGAAAGAAACTCAACGGACCTCCTTATTAAAGATAAAAAGAAAATAAAAGCTATGATTTGTAGGTCTTCACTGGAGCAAGGACAAGAGGTAAGAGGACTTGCAGTACTGAGTATGCCAGCCTGGATCAAGCTGCTGGGCTGTCACATCTGGGGTCCTCAGGAGATGAATTGTCAAAGGGCTCTCTGATCCTCTGTTCCATTTTCCTAAATAGGTACAAGAAAGTGGTCTCTGGTTCCTTCCCGAGGGACTTCACTGCCAGGCAGGGTCTGCAGACCACACTCCACACTTGGAGGCTTGGGCATGCTGATGCCCAATAACTTCCCCAGCACCTGATCCTGCAGATCACAGCCCGTTTTTCTTTTTAGGGAGCTTCAGGATCTATGAAGATCCTGTCAGGAAGTCACTGATGTTCCAGTAAAAGGGACATCGGCTTCCTGACAGGACAAGACATGATGGGAGAACCAAGACACAAGTAAACCCTCCCCATGTGAAGGGCTGTGGCATGGTGGTGGGTGTTTGCTCTTTCATCCTGATGGAAGGAAGAGGATATTCTCCTCCACAGCACTGGTAAATTCTGTCCCTACCTAATAAGCTGATCATTTGTACTATCCATCCTCCTGAGGAACTCTCCCCATGTTTCCATCAAACTCCAAGATACAAGGAAATGTTTGCGTTGCAAAAGCAGCTTAAATGAGTGGAAAGAATTCAACTATTACCAATAAACACTTCAGAAAGTGATTTAACACTCAATAATATATGTCAGAGTAAAATAAAACATTCAGCAATGCTAGCTTGGAAGCCAATCATGCTGCCAGCTGAGATGGATGAGGAGCTAAATTGCTCTTCTAGAGGCCTTGCCAAAGGTTTTGTCCTGTGACACTGCACACAGTATCTGACTGTGAAGCAAGGCAGATAATGACATTATGAATGGCTGTTTAATTTTGAGCCCAGACTTTTAAACTAAATATGGATAAATAAATAAATAGACCCAAGCTCTTCACAAATAAATACTGGCAGTGGCATTTATAGGGCAGAGGGATTTTTATGCTGGAGCAAACTGAGAAGGAGAAACCATTTACTTGAAGTGTAACAGCAAATTTCTGTTTGCTTTATTTAATATACTTGTGCAGCTTTACTGATAGATTTCTGCCTGCAAGCCTGCTGGTTTTTCCTTGCTGTTGGAAAAAGTTACAACCTTCCACACTGACTGCTGGCAGGGAAATCTGCTCTCGGTTGTATGTACATGTCCCTGTGGAAAACCACGATGCCTGTATTGATGGAAAGTGGCCCTAGTGTCCACTGCCAAACAGAACAAGAGCGGGTGGAGAGCGAGGAAGTGAAGCTTCTTGCCAAAGGTTGATTTGGGCAAATAAATAGTATGTTATAGACTTTCATGACTGCATAGAAGACAGGAATGAATTTGTTTCCATGAAACAGAAACCTGCTGGAAATGAAGGTTCCCCGAATATTAACACTCTGCTAAAGACGGCCTTACTGCCATGATCAGTTCCATGAAACCAAAGACCAGAAGCATTTTAAGTTTTTGAACTATTTAGAGCTCAGGACAGGGTATGACCCTGCTCTGTTGGCGTCAAGGGCAGATCCTCTAGTAGTTACGGATATTCTTGGAGTCAAAGGCATCTTCCCACTGCCTGCTCCTTGCCAAAGGTGCATCAGTGAATGCCCGCCAAGCTGGGCTCCTCTCTGCAGAGCTGGCCCTGGTATTACTGATGTGGGGTGGAATGACACATGCCAATGGCACAACAGCTGACAGGGATAAGGTATTTCATTGCAGAGTTAGAAACACAGGGACAAAAATGAAAACGAACAAGTGTATCATCAAAGCTTCTCTAGAAGACAGTGTTGTTCTGGTGACCAAACAAATTTCCTCTAGGGCTTTTCCTGATTCTTGCTGACATCCTTCTCAAAATGCTGCTTCACTGAACCAACCCAAGGATATTTCACAGCTTTTAGGAGGGGGGGTCTGAATTTCCTAAGAAACACCCTATTTCTTATGCTAGGACACTCTTTCTGGTCACATCATACAAACCTTGTATTATAAAAAGTACCACTGAACAGTTCTTAATTGCCAAGCGATCCCTAGCAGATGATTAACTTTGATTAGACACCACAGGTGGGGATGCCTCTAACTATCCCATGCAACCATTACTCACATGCCAGACAAATACAAGAACAGCTGAGACATGGCAACATCATCATTTAAAAACAGCAGCATCAATAATTACTGTTCCCTATTACAGGCTGCTCTAAGAGATCTCAAGAGTCCCAGAGTCTCTTACAAACTTCCAAGCTTGACAAAGCACATGGAAATTCGCAGAGCAAAGGTTGTGTGTGCTTTGGACACAGGAGGCTCTCCAAGCAGTAGAAATTTTGCCTCTAAACCACTTAGTTTGCTCTGAAAATTCCTTCGCATTTGATTTCCAAAGCATGTATGTCTGTAACAAGCTAATGCGTGTAAAGAGAGCAAAGGTTTGGGCTTTTTACTTTTCCTTGTCTTAAGGCAATACATACAGCCAGCACTTAGATCAATGCCGGGTCCTTCGGTCAGGGCTCTGTTAGAATCAAAGACGTGACACACTCCCGTGTACGCCTGTGCTTCGTCCTGCTCCTATAAAGGCCAGATCCATCCCCTCGCGGCCCTCTGCCCTGCAGTAACGTGTGCCCTCTCCCATTACCCACGGCAGACCCAGTGAACAACATCAAATGGCACATGTTTTATTCAATATGCCCACAAATGTATCGGCAGAAACATTGCTCGGAGCTTTTCACAAAGGGTCTGTAGGGAAATACCTACTAGACCAGGAAAGAAGCGGTTCCTCTAACATATGCTAATACAAGAGGGGCTGGAGTGCTGTTCTGCTGAAGGAGGTCACAGACAGCTCAGCGTTTCCCTTGATATCAGGTGTTAATCTTATCATTGTTACAGCTAGCACGGTCTGAAACCAAATTAGCCTTTGTTTGGGCAGGAGCTGTGGACTTGGTGATTTCTTTGTGCGTCTTTGTCTTTCGGCTCGTTTATTGGGTGATTTTACCAGCGTCTCTGAATGTGCTGGGTTTTAAATAAGGCCTCAGGATCAGCTAACCTGGTGAAAATCAGGAATTACTGCAATAATCCAGAAAAAAAAAATGATTCTGGGTTCATATGGGTGAGCAGAATTTGGTCCCTTGGATTTGAAAAAAACAGAGCTTTGTCTTCCTTTCAGTTTTCCCTTATCTAGCTTGAGATTCTTCAAGTGCCAAAAATAATATTGCATATTACTGCCAGAACATTTATCTTCTCTTTGAGCTCATTTCAGAGAACGGATTTGTTCAGGAGGGCCTGGGAGGGGAAGAAGCCTAGGTTTTTAAAGCTCATCGTTATCTCTAGTCTCAGTGTTTTGTAAGTTAAAAGACAAATCAGAAAAAGACAAAGTCACTCACACATGCCGAGGGAGGTACCAATTTATCTTCAGACAACAGATTCAATTTTCTATCCAGACACCCCAGCACCCTTTGCTAAAGTGTTGTATGTATATGGGGCTGAATGAGGTTGTGGGAGGAAAGCATTTTTCTGCTGCTAATAGCAATACCTTAGTGTCACTCATGATTTATAGCCAGCAAAGAATGCTTTTTCTGGTCTATGTTCTGCTCAGTGTAATGAGTACAGAAGGAATAGTGCGGATGCCTCATGGAGCTCACAGGAGGAGATCTTCATTAGTTCAGTCCTCTCCAGTGTGGCAGCAAAGACCGTGAACATTAGAGGAGAAACACTTTTGTTTATAACTAGCTTATTGAAGTGCACAAGCATGGAGTTGTCACCGTGTCACTCTGCTAATGTGTCACAAACTTCCAGACACTGTTTGTCTTCAGGATGCGCGGGCAGCTCAGCTACAAGGTGCTTCTCCTTGCTGCTGTGTGGAAGGAAGAATGAAAACAGGTCACAGAACAAGATTTCAAGATATTCGGGACAGGATGAGCCCCTGGATGAAATCTGGAGGTTAATATGGTTCTTTATGGAACATGGGGTAGATTGTTGGCTCTCTTGGGACCAGGATGAGTAACACCAAAAGGGGAATGAACTTTGCCATGGTGTAGGAAGAACAGAGCCTCTATCAAACTAGAGACAAGTAAGAAATAACAGCAAACCTGGAGCCATCATGGCCAGTATTCTGCCTTAGAAGCAGTAAAAGATACTGTTTAGGGAAAGTATGCTAACTTGGCCACTTTAGTGGTCCATTCCCCTCTTACCCCTAGCAGCAGCCACAACTAGTTATATTAGAGATGTCTAGACCATTTAGTAGCCATTTCTAGACTTTTTGTTTGTGATTTTGTCTAATCCCTCCCTGATTCTGACAATTCTGTCCGCTTCCACAGCCTCCTGTGGCAGCCAGTTCGAGAAGTTCTCTCCCCATGCTGTAAAAAAGTACTTTTATCTGTTGAACCCAATCCCCTACTAGTTTCAGCAAATGCCCTCCGGTTCCAGTACTGTGGGACTTGCTGAATAGCAGCTGAACCAGTCCTTACCCAGTGCCGCCTTCATTTTGTAAATCTTGATGCCTGCTCCTTCTCCAGCTTTCTCCTCTCCTAGCTCAAGTCACATCTCCTAAGGCAGCTTCTTCATTCCTGATCATCTTATTTTCTCTTCTGTGGACCTCCTCTAGTTCCACATATATCACAATGGGCTGAATTTTGCTGTGAAGGAGTCTATCTATCTATCAGCTTTGTTCCAACCTTGCTTGAGATCAACCATATGAGTGCTTTTAAGTATGTGTGGGGGAAGGACACCTCTTGATAAAATGTCAGGCTGCCTCTCCCTGGCTGCAGCATCATTGTATTCTTAACGAAATCTCATTACACTGGTCACTGAGTCAGTTCAGTGAATCACAAAATGTATCCCCAGTTTTGTTTTTGAAGACAAGAGCCACAAGGGCAGTCAGATCCCTACCTCACCTTGAACTCTGTATCTGGCAGGTTTATCCAGGGGCAAGACTGGAGTCCAAATGATCCTGATCCCGGACTAGCGTCCTAAATCACAGCTTCATCTGTCCATTCTACAAAACAGAAAAACAAAGAATTGTGCATTTCAGGAAAAGAGTGATGAGTTTTTGTTACTTGGCAACTGTCGCTCCCACATATTTTGGAAGAATTTGAGAACACCCTGTGCCTCTCAGAAATTAACCAGCTTAGGTGAGGAGGAAGGGAACTGGCAGCAGGTCCCCAAAACTTTGAGCTGGGAAGATCTCTTGGGGCTCGTGAAGCAAAAAGTGCTTTATGTCTGCATGCTCCTCAGCTTGTTTCCTCAACGTGACTGTCTGCATCAGTTTCTGGGCTCTTCATGGTGAAATAATCCATTGTTCTGCCATTTCTGTCTCGCAGAAGCATTTCACAGCCATCTGAATGTGCTCTAATCCACCTGCCAGCTGCAATCAGCACACAGCACGGTTGCATTCCTGTCAGCCAAGATTTGAGCATCAGAAACAAAAACCTTCAAAAGAGGAATCAGCAAGAGATCTGTGTGTGAAAACTGTGGAGGGGGCAGTCAAACCTGAGGGCTTGGTGAAAGTACACACAGTGATAGCAAACCGAGGCAATGAGGCCAGAGTAAAATTTGACTTGCTTTCTGCAGTGGCAATTGACTTCAGACAGGAATTCAGACATGATTATTAAAACAATAATTTAGGGCTTCAGTTGCTGGGAGCTAATCTCCAAGGTTGAACTCAGCAGATGGCTGTGTAAGTGGACCCCAGCTAATGCATTTATGCAGTGGTTCAGCATTTTTGGTCCAGTTTTGTTACTGACAACTTTGCTATGTGAAATTCCATTTCTTCTTCCTAGGTTCGAGAAAAGAATCTAGTGGTTTCAAAGTGCAGATCTCAACTCTCCGAGACAACCCTGCAGTACCCAATTAAATAAAGCTAAGAGAGCAAAACTAGCATGGCAAGAACTGATTGAAATTGTCTGTTGCTTCAAGGAGTGCAATAACATGAGATTGCTATGGTGGCAAAGATGTCTTACTAAAGCATAGGGTTCACTGGTCTTTGTAAGGTCTGCCTGGCACCGCAGTCCTTCGTTATGTGAAATTCCAATTGGCTTCATGCAAAATCAGTGAGAGTTGGGTCATTAATGCCCAACAGTTTGTTTGGAATCCTGGTCTTTGTAATTATGTCATTAAAAGGACATGAGCTAATCTCACTGCAACCCAAGCAGCATGAACAGCCTGGCAAGAACTCTCTTTGAAATGCAGCTATTAAAGTACTTCTCATAGATTTCCCAGTCTGCAGGGAGATGTTCTGGGTATTTTAATCATATACATGCTGTAAGAATAGTATAAGAAAAAGTCATAGGAAGTAAATGCGAGTTTATTTATTTGGCTCTGGCTAAACCATTCCTGATTGCAGAGTGTCTCACCTCTTCCAAGGCTCCTGTGATGGAGATTTCATCCACTCCCTGCACAGTCTATTCTGAGCCCTTCCTAATGTTTAACCAATAAATCTCTCTTACTGCAATCTCTTACTTCTTGTCTCCTGGCAGACACAGATAATAGTTTATTACCTTCTATACCGCACCTTTACATTTTTAAAGGATATTATTATGCATCTCTTCCCTCCCCTCCAGACTAAGACAAGTAATTTTTTTCTGTCCTTCCTCAAAGGGCTCATTTGCTGTACCTCTGTTTGTTCTTGCTGTTCTCCTCTGGACTTTCTGTATTCAACCGCCAGTAGTTCTGCAGGTAAACAAAAGGACTGAAGGAGGTAAAAAGGTTCTGCAGAAATGTTAGATTCTCTGAGCAATCACTCCATATACTGGAATACATAATGGGGAACTGCTCTTTTCCAAACACAGTCACTGCCTCTACACTATGGCAGGAGACCAGGGTCTTTGTTTCGCTGTCAGCAGAGCTATTTCCATGTTCTGACTCATTAACAGCTGTTTCTACACGGGTAAAAGCAGCAACACTTTGCAGTGTTATTCAAGCCCTCACAGGTGAAAACTATGAGGGAAAAGTTTCCCTACAAGTTGCATCAGTCATGTGGAGTTTTGTACCTCGTGGGTGTTGCCTCGTGTTTGCAGCTCTGGCTGTGTCCATAGCATGACCATGCACGTGGCCCTGGTCTCTAGGACACAGGGACACAAGAGACAGGAGGTCACAGTCATCATGTCCAAACTTGCCTTTCCCAAGGAACCTGGCGCCTCGCAGATGTGTCTCCCTCTGAGTCAACCTCAGGACTATTTCTTGTGCTACTTGGCAGCTGTCTGCACTCCCCATCCCTGCTGTGAGCGCAGCAGTCACTTCCTTACCCCTTTTAATTTACAAACAGGCCCAGGGAACCTTCAGGCTGTGGCTGGACCCCCAGTCTGGGATCCAGTGGCACTGGTGGAAGAGGTTGCAGTCCCCAGCCCCACCGAGGTGCCTGAGCAAACAGCTCAGCCAGCAACACAGGGGCAGTGCCAACTTCTCACTGTCCCTGGTATCCCCCATTCAGGGGACATTTAATTGCTACTTCTTCCACTCTGCCTCGAAGAACACCACTTGCATTGTATTGCCTTGTATTGTGGATAGAAAGTAATATTCTTTTCAGTTAGTTCTCACTTCCAGCTTTGTCAAATCCTAGATCTTAAACTGCTGAGCCTTGCTTTCCTCTTCTGTGAAACAGGACAAGTGCAGCACCCAGAGGCTTGTAAAACATGTCATATGTGCCAGCTGAATAGCGCTACTGCAGTAAAAAAAATTATAATTGAACACATCTTACAATAATTATGTTTCCATCAGTCGTGTATTAAGGAGGCAGACCTTACTTGGAAAGTGCTTTAAATACTCAGGGAAAAACAACTTTTGAATTCTCAGGGGTAAATATTTATTCCAGGCTCTCAAAAAAGCAATGATTTGTGAATCCAGGTGTGGGAGGGTTTTTAATGGCGACAGTGCCTGGAATTTTTAGTAGCAGCATCTACTACTTTCAATGTGGAGTATGAGTATTGACTGAAGGATGACCACAGGCTTTGCTCTACTGCTCATAAGCATTTCTGAATTGTTTGGACAAGAATGATTCTAAAGAAATACTAACACAGTTGTTTTCTGTTCCAAGGAAGATAATTAAAAAAAAGCAATTTTTAGCCAGTTCTTGTTGTCTTGTGCTGTCTTATGCTTCCCTCCCTGACGATTGCTAAGATGTGCAATTAGAAGAAGAAGTTTCCTCTGCTGAAACCACTTTGGAAGATTACAAGCTCTGGGCTGCAGCATCAGGGAACAGCCTGAAGAGAAGCTTGGGGCACCCCTGCTACAGACCAAATTTACAATGTTGTGTGCATACCCCAGGAATCAGCAAGACAAAAAATTAAATTTAGGAGCAGCATGGACGTGACCTCCTGAAGCAGAACAGCCAGATTGGGAAGGTAGAAAGCAACTTGCTGTCATGGCTGTTATGATCAGGTCATGTCTTCACTAATCTGTGATCCATGTTGCACCAATTATTAATGGAGACATTTATTTCTCCTTTTTTTTTAACATAATACTCCCCCCCCACCCCCCCACCCCAACTTGCAACCCTTTTATTCAAGGGTCTCAAAGTGGCTCACGATTACCAGAGGTTGGAGTCTTCCCTGGGAAGTGTTTGAACTGCTCCTTGTGGAAGTGTGAGTTGCACAAATATATTTGCAAGTAGCTCAGAGAGCCACAAAACAAGGACAGCCAGGTTTCCTAATGGCCTTATGCCTGCTGCCTGTCTTTCTGGTATCTAAAAATGTGTCAGCTCACACAAGTGGCACTCTCTACCTGCTGTGTTCTTGCACAAAACTTTTCAAATACAACGTTGTGGAGACCTTGACTCCCCTGTCAAGTATTGTTGAAATTCATCAAGTGGTTTAAAAGTTCAATGGGGCTTTCTACCCCATTGACAATTCATGAATTTTGGAGCCATGGGGCATGAGGGTAATTGGCTTTCTAGGGAACTGTATCTTAAAGTTACCCTTCATCACAGGACACCCCAAAAGATGTCAGTTCTTTTGTGAGTGTTAGCAGCCCCTTGTCTTTTTCCTTAGAGGCTCTTGTGTGTACCCCCCTGGAATTTTTAACCTACTTCTCCACTATTGAAGACAAATCACAAGTCTGAGCTCTGGCTGAGCCTTTTCATTATCAAGCACTAACGGGCATGGCACCAGCCGCACAAGAGTCCTGTCAAATGGAAGAGCTGGGGCAGAATCTCCTTGTTCCCTCCAGTGCACTTGTTACTGTTTTGTCTCTTCAGGTTCTGTTTCAAGTCATGGGTTCCCTTCGGTTCCTTATAGGGCCATTCCATAGATGAATGCATCGTGCTCTGAGAAGGTCCTTGCTATTTCTCAGCATATATTTCCCCTTTGTTACAGTCTTTGTATCAGGTCTGGTCATGCCCCCATGTATTCTGGTATTTCTGGTACCCTGCACCATCTTAGAAATAAACGAATAATCTCCTTCCTCACATGCACACCTTTTACTGTACCCACCCAAAAACCAGAATGCCACTTTTGTGGCAAGAATTCTTCACTTATGCATTCAGATGACCAGTGATCTATAAAAGCAAGTTAAAAATGAGGTCCCTAAACAGAATTTAATATATCCTTGTTGTTGCTGTGGTTGTAACTCAGTGCAGATTTGATGTTTTCAATCCAGAGTTGCAAGGATATGCACTCTTTTATCAGTCCATTTTGATTTAAAAATTCTTATCTCTGTTAGGCATTAGGTTAGCTCAACCTGCTGTATTAATAAACTGTCTCTTGGATGTTTGTAGCCCTTTTAGGACTTCTTGAGTTTCATGGTTAGCACAATGCTATACAGAGCTCATTCCTTCTATTCCCATGCGGTTGTGCTAATAAATGGGAGATAGATGCCTTTTGGCATTAACAAACAGGTGCAGCCCCTACAGTGTGACAAAGAAATGATTTTGGCTGGGACTTTCCTGCGGTATATTATCAGAGGGGATCGTATAAACAAGCCAGCACTTGTCAGAAGGAAGCATGGGGATGTGACTTCATTCCTGGATATCATCCTACTTTACAGTCCACAAAACCTCTGTAAGACACCGGAGCTCTGAAGGCTGGAGGCAGCTTGCCTGTGTCTCTGCATGTGAACTGTGCTGCTAAGGGTCTGTTCAGGGACCCTCCAGAGTGATAAATATGCCAAGTCACTCTGAGGTATGATATGAAAAGAGACCCTGGCACCGGCTTCTGCTTGCCAGAGACTTGCAGACATTTAGAAATGGTCTGTCGTGCAAGCTGAGCCACAGCTCAAAGTTCTTTTAATTCTTGTAAACAATAGACAACTGCTGAACGTGATAAGGCAAGGGTTTCAGCTCAAAATGGACTAGGGAACAGGAGGGGAGGGGTGAGAGACAGTAGCCAGATACCAGGTAGGAGGTGCAGTTGTTAAAGCTTTGATGTTCTCCCCTTCAGTGGAAAGAGTGGAGACAAGATTAACAGTATTGCACTCAGTAATGGTATTATCCTGTTCAAAACACCAGGAGATGCCGTTGTTCTGAATGTCACTGTGAAAACATGAACTATCAGTGTACTTGATTCTCCACTCAGTTGCTCTGTTTGAAACCAGATTAACATCACAGAGACCAGGATTACACCTTTTGTATTTGACAGTTGGAGCTGTTTTTTATATTCAAGAAAACTGCCTCCTTGCTGGCGTGTGTGGCACTTCAGTACTTGCCACAGAGTGTGGTATAAGCCATCAGCTACCACTGAAGGGGAAGCTGGAGGATTTCTTTCCTAGTCATGCTGCTGAAGGTCCAGCAGTGGTACACACTGTCAGCACCCCAGACATACCTCAAACATAACATGAGAGCAAAACAGATCCTTGTTGTTTTCACACACACTGCAGAGCAGGAGAATGAGCAAGACTCTGGAGGAATTCACATGTACTCTACATATCCCAGACTGGCTGTACCACTATCTGAGCTCTTTCCAATACAGCACTAAGTGATTCACATCTCTCCTGTTGTTCTTTCTCCCACTGTATCTCCAGGGGAAGATGTGAGTGCAAGGAGCGTGTTGTTCTGGTGGCTATCTTTTAAAAAAATGTATATTTAATTATCTTCCAGGAGGCAAGATTAAAAAAAAAAGCCTCATTGCTTTGGGACCAGAAATTAGTGGAGTTTATTCCTGAGGGAGCTCATTTTGCAATCCCAGCTCTGCTGTCTCCCACCCAGTCAAGCTTTACTCTTTATTGCAGGCAACCAGCTGTGCCGTGCCAGGAGGGAAGCTGTTGGCTCCTGCTTTCACTCCCGGCACTGTGCTGCCTTTTACTGTATGTCCATGCTTCAGTGAAAAGTGCGGCCATAACTTCTGTCAACCTTTCTGAGTAAGCTTTAATCTAGCAGAGGTGAGGACTGTGACAGTGAGGCTCAGTCTTCCTGAGTAATCTTACCCAGCTCCTTCAGAGGAGCTTGCTGCTGCAGCTACACAGCTACCGAATCCTTACCCATGCCGGCTAATTTACAGCCGTGTGCATGATGTGGGTCTTTTATCGGCATTGTAGACAAAGACTTTAGATAGTCTCAGCCAGAAAATATGGGCCAAGACCTTGACTCGAAGATTCCCTTTCCTCGCTGGCTGTGCATTTCTGAGAAAGAATTAAGTTACGGTGCGGGGCCACTCTGGAGTCCTGCTGGTTTGGTGACAGCTGTGGTTATGGGCAGCGGTGGTGAAAGGTGCAGTTTCACAGGGATAGGAATAGACATTTATCTGGATCCAGTTCACTGGTCTTGGGCTAGGAATATTTTAGGGCATCCCAAAAGTCATGCATGGCTGTTCTGAACTCTCAGGGATGCAGGTGTGCAGAAAGACGTAGGATACAGGTGGAGAAAGACTACAATTTTCATTAATGTATGGTCATTCCCTGTTTGTTAAACCTGGGACTGCTTTTTTTTTCCTCCCCAAACTGACTGAGGTGGGGTTAGAATCAATGATCTGTGTCAACCAGTGAGTGACTTCAGTGGGTTTGTGAGATATCAGTCTTCAGGTGTTCTTTTTCATCTCTTTGCGCTTCAGTTTTTTCATCATTAAAATGGTGAGGGAAAAGCAGTGTTTACCCACCTCACATCACATACCTAATTACTGCCATCGAGTAGGTTTCACTACTGTTGCTGGTAAAGTGTCATATTAAAGCTGCAACCCCAAATGCCAAGTCTTTGAGTAGCTTTTCCTTCACGAACCACATAGACCAAGTCAAACTTGTCATATTTAACAGGCTTGGCACAGAGGATGCTAATTTCATAAGGCGATGCTTTCATAAGGGGCAGCTCCTTCTTAGTGAACGTATTTACCACTCAGTGAAACACATTTCTGTACTTCATAAGCTGTGAAAGGGCCTGAGCAAACACACTGCTTTGGGAACAACAGAGATACCCAACATGGATCAAAATCATTAACATGCTCGTTAAAGAAAGGAGGCAGTTATCTTGATTGATTTCAGAAAAATTTTACATGCTACTTAACAAAACTGTAACGAAATAGAGCAATATGTCCTGTTGGAGAGAGCAGCACAGCAGAAACGCTGGAAAATAATAATACTTCTGCAGCTGCAAACAGCAGGAAGGACAGCATTCACGTGCCTTCTGGGGATGAGCTGTCAGGCTCAGCACGCAGCCCTGTGCTGGCTCCACCTTGTACTCTCATTTATTACCACGAAGATAATGACTCCCTCCTCCCATGCAGGCGCTGCTCTTGTCAGAGCGCAGACCCACCATGCCGGCACGGCCTGCCCCTGCGCTAGCTGGCAGTCTTGCCTGCTCTGGAAGGGACTGTCGAGCTGCTGCACGTCAGGGACGCCTGCTTTCTGCGAGGCTGGCTCTTCTGCAGCTGCCTCAGGGCCTGGGCGCTGTCATGACTGTGCCACAGAAGGACCGTGCAGCATCTCAGGGCTCCAATGTTTTTCTTCTGCAAGCAAATAGCAAATGCAACTTACACATAGCGGGAGAAAACTCAGAAACTGTTTCTTGAGGCAAGACCATTTTCCTGCCTCTCTGGGGACAACTCCTGCAAAAACAGGGACAACGACACATTAGTTCTGTTGTTCCTGGGAAAAGATATAAGTAGGACAGAAATGTTTATTTAAAGAAAATATATTCAGGACCCCCATAAAGTGTCAGACCTAGTCAAGACTCTGCCTTTAATAGCCACCAGCACTGTATTCAACCCTCTCTAATAGACTCTTATGGTTATAAGGGGAGCTTTTCCTAGTCCTTTAGAGAGTGGTGAGTTTGCTCTTTAAACAGGAAGTTGTTTAGCTCCTATTTGTTTATCCTGATGCAGTTTTCTAGATGGGTGCATCATCCATGTGATGTTTTAGTGGGTTTTGGATACCTGCTGATGTACTGTGCTCATCTGTGATCAACTGGCAGCAAAACTGGACGTATTTCTTCCTGCGAGCTTTGAATGGTTATGCTTCAATTTCACTTTCCAAATCTGAATGAAATTAGAATTTTCCATTTCAAAAGCTATCCCCTTTACTTTATTGGCAATAAAGAAGGAATGGGAACGCTTGCCTAGCCTGTTCTGTACTGTTCATTATTTTACACCAATGTATAACTAGGTTTCTCCTTTCCTTCATAAACTCTCTACAGTCTTTTTAACTGTGCTTCTTCTCAAAGCTTTCATTATTTTCATCACATAACATAGAACACTTTTATACCTCATTTAGTAGAAAAACGTGTAGAGATCAAATTTTAGTTTAAAATATGAAGGTCACCTCTAAGCCTTGTTAACAATTTTACTGAAATAACTAGAAGACAGAAGTAATATGAATCATTGCTTCTATTTTATTGTTTAGGAAAAATGGAACAAATATCTTGAAAATGTTTTATGTAACCTTTTTGAAAGAAACGTATTTCACTTACTGTGAAATATGAGCTAGTTTGACTGCTGTTGAATAGATTGTTGGGATGGTTACTCAGAAACCACAGCAATTTCAAAGAAGAGAGGCGGGTTCTGTTTTATAAACACAGAAACCCCAGGTACTAGCTGTGGCTGTAGCAGCCTTACAGAGAGACTGATATTTTTATGATCCTGGAAGATTAAATGAGAGGTTGGTACAAAAACTCTATTGGTTTAACGGCTGCTTTGTTTTGGATGAAACAAGAAGATACCTTTTGCTACCTAAATCAAGTGTATCACTTTTGGTCCCTTTTCTTGTGCGATAATTTCATGCTGTGAGTTACCTGTTCAATAAAGATACCCACATTTAAGAGCCAAAGTATTGTTGTTTTGTACCCCCCTCACCCCCAGAAACCTGTGTATATAATTAGAAACACTGAAAATGTTAACATTTCTGAGATCCCTGATGTTTGTTCTTGCAAACAGCTCCCAAACATACCAGAATTCATGAGAAATATAACAAATCCCTTCTTGCTTTTCCACTGGTGCCATTTTAAAAATAGTAACATCTTTATTGCAACATTTCTGAGGGAAAAGGGGCTCCTTTACCCTTTTACAGACAGACAGATGCTCCTTCTTTGTCTCCAGTCTTCCGACTGCTGCTCTATCATGCTGTTACAGTTATTATCAGCACAAAGACCAGGGATGGCAGGGTGAAATGGGAGCTATAGCAGATGTGTGCAGAGCCACAGAGGAACCAGTTCGGTGTGTTTTTACTCTCAAAGGAAAGCATGACCTCATGATCACCAGTGTAGTGTCCTAGCAAATCTCACAGAGGTTTAAAACGACTTATAAGGACTAATTAAAGCTGTCCCTGGTGTCTGTAGCTGATAATGGGTCCACCTGACTGCTACTATATTCCCTGCACACCTCCCTCACCAAGGACAAGGCTCAGTAGGTCCCATTGAGGTTTTAAGCCCTCCAGCTCCCCTGTGAAAACGCCCCCCCCCAAAGTTCTTGGCAGTGTTTTCCTCCTTGCTGTCGTGCTGTCTCAATCTCACATAGCTTTTGTTTCAGGGGCTGGTGTCATGAGAGCCTCTTGGAAACTGGTGCCGTTTGAGGGCTGACACGGGGATGATGTCAAATCACACTCAGAAAAGACGCCTCAGCCCCATGTTACTTGCATGACAACATTGTGTTGATTGAATAGGAGAAGGGATTGAGCCTTGGAAGGCTTTGCAGATGAGGGAGCTGGAGATGGATGAAACTAGTAATAATCTGCTATGATTTCTCATCTATTAAAGCAGGCTCTGAAGTCAACTCTTCAAAAGAAGACGCTGGTACCTGCTGTAGTTCTGTGTGCCTGGCTGTCTTTTGAACTCCTTCAAAGTTGCCCTTGTACTTTATCAGGGAAATGAAGAGGGAGATCCCTGTGTAATCTCCACCGTTACCTTTCATTTCTTGAGGTAATCATGCATAAAGTGTCCTGGGGGGAGAGTGCCTTTCCCTTCCTGACACAGCAGGTACTCCTTTGTGACTTTCCTGAGGCTTACAATAAGACACCGCTACATAGCAGCTTCCCTCATTTCTCAAAATACTATTACAGCATCGTTAAAATAATTTACATGCTGTTACTATCATTTTTCTGAGATAAAGCCATATGACCATGGAAGAGTCAAAATGCCCAATTTAGGAAAGAGTTTGAGTTTTTAATGCCATCGACAGCATGCACGCTGTGAGAAACTCCTCCATGAATGACAAGGAAAACACAGCTGCTTTCCTTCAAGTTTTTTTCTTTTGAATTATTTTTTCAGTTGTTCATTAGTCCTGTAAAGCCAATCAGCCTTTTTCTTCCAAATATTTGGCTAGGTAATAAATCCAACAAAATTCTAGCGGTTGTATATTGATCCGATTAAAAGTATGGTGCTTCGGAAAAGTACATGGGTTGCGTGAAGCCGCACAGCGTTTGACACAGAACAGACAGTTTGCCACCAATTATTGCACATAAACACTAGCAGAGCACATAAACGGCTGCAGGACTTCAGGAGAATAAATAACGGGTTGCAGATTTAATACTGGCTGTCATATCACTGCTTTGTGGGTTTTATTAATGACTTACTAGACAAGAGGAGCCCTTATTCTGCTCCTCTGAGATCTGAGAAGACACGAGATAGATGCGGTTTACATTTCTCTAAACTTAGAAGTCATGATGTAAAACACAGAAATAGACATGAATAGAAAAAAAAAAGCCAAAATGTGTAATTTGAAAAACGTGTTAAAGCAATAGTTGCACAAAATACCCCTTTCCAAAAGGTTCAAAGGAAGAGGGCTATGGGTAGAGAGCCCTATGGGGCTATTTGTTCCTTCGGGAGCAAAAAGCTAATTTTTAGAATTTGTGAAAACTGAGAAAACAATTACTTCGTTGTGTATGGATACTTTCATTCTTCAAAATTCTGAGAGGAATGTTGATCAAGAAATGCTGGGACCCAAAGATCCCATGAATACTTGGTGTGGCTATTGCGCCTGGGGCGATACCACGTTTCCTGACAGGTCTCTGGTGTCTCTCATGCCGTGGTGGTGGCACAGCGCTGGCCTTACAACCAGGGGGCTGTGGAACCACCACCACCTTAATGGAGTCGCAGTGAGCTTTCTTGCATTTTGAGCTGGATCTGGATTTCAGGCTGCCACTTCATCTGCCTCATCACCGGGAATGGGAAGCAGGACCGACCGCATCAGTGGGCCGACGTTTATCGGAGCAAAGCTTCGCCCTGGTGCCTCTGCACTTCATGAGGGGAAGGCCTGTACCTGCCGCTCCGAGGAGACCAGGAGGGAGAAAACCTGTGGAAAACCAGACCAAAAGTCTGCCTAGCACCCCCGAAGAACGCAAGAATACGGTGCTACTCCTGCAGAGAGCACTCCCCGCTTCCAGCGACCTGAGCCCTTCGCTAATTGCGCTCTAATTGTGCTGCGCTCCCCCCTGAGGAGAATTGGCGGGAACCGCGGCCGCGCGCACCTCCCCGCCCCAACGCGAGGGGCCGCCGCGCACACGCAGGAAGCCTGACCCCTCCCGGCCACCGTCCCGCCCCCGCCCCGCCCTTCCCACCGGCGGGGCCCCGCCTCCTCCAGCCGTGACGCCGCGACCCGGATGCTGTTGCCGCGAGCACTTCCGGCGGCGGCGGCGGCGGCGGCGGTGAGGGGTCGCCGAGGCGGAGGGTCCGGTGCTGGCCCGTCCCGACCCGCGGCCCGGGCCCGGCCTGGTAGCCGGCCCAGCATGCCGGGGCGGCCCGCCCCGCCTAGCCCGTCCGCCCGCTCTTCTCTATGCGGCTGGCCCGTAGCTCCGGCGCTGCCTCCTCCGCGCCACTGCCCCCCGGCTGGGACGTGACCACAGCTCGCTGCCTGTCCGGCCGCTCCTCCCCGGTGCTGCCCAGTGAGTGGCCGAGGCGCCAGGGCCTTTCCTCGGGGGGCACCTGGGAGGGGGCCGGGGGGGGGGTAGGTTCACCAGGGCACGAAGGGGACCCCTCTCCTCTCCTGCCCGCTCCGCTTCGCCTCAGCCGCTGTGGAGGAGACAGGACCTCGGTTTAACGGGCTTTGGCGTGCCCGGGATTAGTGACGGTGTGGGGTCGAGGCGCGGGTCATGCGTGGGCTGCCCCTGAGCCCAGGTAGCGTTGCTCTTTATCTCCTGAGGCTTCTCGTGTCCTCTCTGCCTCCCAGCGCCCCGGAGGCTGAAGCCATCATCAGTATTAAGTGAGGAGCCCCGGAGATCTTGTGGTGGGTAAGAGGATTATGGGGCTTCCGTGCTTATGCAGGCTCTGGCCTTGCTTTTTGTGAGCGTGGCCGTGACATCTTGTAGCTGGACACCTGCTTGCTGGGCGTAAGGCTCGTTCTAGGTTACCAAACTTAGCCAAGAGGTTCCTGGGGAATTGCAGCTTTTAAGTGCAGGTGCAGCGTGTCTGCGCTGAACTGATGGTATTGAGGTCATAGTGATAGAGGTGTTTTCTTCTAAAAATAGATGAATAGCTGACATGTAGTTATCTTGGTTAATTAAAGCCAAACTTAGATGCCAGTGATGCCGTCAGCTTGTAGAGGTGATTAAGAGTGTTTTTTGTTGGGAGAAATGTTGTATACCTTGACAAGTGCGTAACATAAAATATGTATTTTTAGCAATGGAGGCTCCATATGATGGCACTGAAGTAACTGTGGTAATGGAGGAAATAGAGGGCACTTACACTTATGCATCACCAGTGCCGTCTAAGAAGAAAAAGAAATATAAAAGTACTGGTGATCATGGAGAAAAAGCCAAGAAGCCTAGGTAAGTTCTTTCTGTCTTTATTTAGCTGCTATCTAGGGTATGGGAGCAGTTTTCCTTGTTTCTGACAAGAGTGAACTTTGCAGTACACTTGGAACACTTCATAGTGTAAAACATCATGTGTAAAACATTAGCCTGGCATTTTGGGCCCACTGACGTCCTTGTCTTTATGGGTGCTACCATTGCTTGACCTAAAGTTTTTGTACCCTAGAATAATTTACCTTAGGCTCTTTCTCCTTACTGCAGAGATTCTCCTCAGAATCTTAGTTTTCATTTGGTTCAAAAATGCACTTACAAGTAGAATTGAATGTAACGTGCTTGTCATTTGACATTGAGACAAACGTAAACCTCGTGGATTTCTTTTTCCAAAGGAATTTATGTAGAATGATGTTAACGTTTCAGTCTTTGGTTGTGTTTCAGATCTGCTTACCTTCTCTACTATTATGATATTTACTTGAAAGTACAGCAAGAGCTCCCTCACCTCCCTCAATCTGAAATCAACAAAAAGATCAGTGAGAGCTGGAGGTTGCTCAGTGTGGCTGAAAAAAGCTATTACTTGGAGAAGGCCAAGCTAGAGAAAGAGGGATTGGACCCGGTAAGTCATCTTTCTGGCAGTTCTTTGCCATGTGAAGAGAGAGGCACTTAACTGCTTACACAGCACTGTGTGTAGGAGAATCATTTAACTGAAGATTCCAGTTTGTATTTCTGCTTAGGACAGCCTATAAAGAAGCAGTGTGTGAGGCCACTGTCTCTTGCTTTTGCCTTCTGTTCAGTCAAGGGATAATTTCAAGACGGATATATCTAGTACCTGCTGACGAGGATGGTAGTTATTTTTGTTTCATGTCATCGGGGTGATTGATGGTAAAGTGGATAATAAAACCAGGGCTGAGAGGGATTCTGCAGGCTCTGCCATGTGGAGAAATTCCCAGCAAACTACTTCAGGAAACCATTTAAACTTTAGGCATTAAAATAGCAGGACTAAGAATTGAATCTTTTCCTTTTCTCTTATTCATTTATTCCATACTCTGTTTTTTGCCAACAGAACTCCAAGGTGTCCACTCGAACTGCAGTAGTTCCAGACATTCCAGGTTTCCGTAAGATTCTTCCTCGCTCAGATTATATAATTATTCCTAAAACCACTCTTCAAGAAGACAGGAGCAGGCAGTCACTGGAACTGTGTGTGACACAGGGTCAGGCACCGTCCGAAGGGTTAACAGCTTCCAGTAATATCACAAATGTCTCCCGTGATGCTGTGCAAAACATCCTTTCTGTGGACTCGAGCCATGTTGGCATTGCTGAGCAGTGCATTGCCATTGAAGGACTAGCAGAAGAGACTGCTTCCTTTGGTCAGTCCGATGCTGTGGAAGAAGTGGTTGCATCAGAGGTCCTCTCTCGCTATGTTGGGCCTGTGACAGAGAAAGTGGCTGGAGATGTCCTCTTGGATGAGGCTTCTTTGGAAATAGAAGGGCAACCGTATCAGACAGCTCGGGTGGTTATTGAGGAGACTCTAGTTAGCAGCTCCACAGACATCTCCAACGGGAGCATCGCTGTGGCCCGTCCTCAGGTTTCAGATGGTGTGTCTGTGGTGACCGTGATGACTGGGAGGGTAAGTTGTTCCAGTGACACTCGGACTCCTGCCAGAGTCTCACCTGAAATGTCTGAGTGCTGTTTAACACATTTTACTTAAGATCCTTGGTGGCTGCAGGAGAACCTGTATTGCCCGGTGTGCTTGCACTCTGGTGAGGGAAACAGCTACTTTTGTAACTCAGTGATTACAGCGTCTCTGCTTGCAGATTGACTCTGCCATATGCTGATAGCGCTTGTGTCTTAAGATGACTGCTTGAGTTTTTTTAATTGTTTCTTATAACGATACTTGGGGTGGGTTCCGCAGTTGGAATACAAGATTTTGGGGAGAAGAAAATGTTACCTCTGTGCTCCTGGTAGCTGTTTTCTTGGTTGCAGAGAGGTAGAAGGGAGTCCTTTTAAGTTGAGGTGTTAGGGATTGGTTATAGAAGATCCAATTCTTCACAGAATAAGGTTTGCTGTTTTCAATTTCAAGCTATAAAGAGTTCGGTAATTTCCAGAGTAGAGCTGGTAAGGCCATTGCTTTTGAAATGATTGCTCTTCTTTCCTGCTTTCTGGTTTCATCAGTCCTTAAGACATATGTTCAATGGTAGTGTTCATGAGAGGGTGGGACACAGGTCACCATGTCTCTTGTTTTCTGCATGTATCTTCCCTTTGACTTCATTTTAGGATACTGAAGAGAGTAGCTCCTCCACACCTGCTACACAGTTTATTATGTTACCTTTGCCAGCTCATTCTGTTGTGGAGAACCCAGCGTCAATTAAATTGGTAAGAAATTCAGAGTCTTGTATGATATTTTAAGGTATGGATATATTACCACAGGATTGTCTTAAAGGTGTTGGAGTAGGAAGGGTTTGATCACGGTTCAGTTCTTAAAGATAATCCAGTTTGGAGTCATCGTGTCAGTTGATACACTTCTTGTCCCTGGTTTTATGCCTTATGCATGTTAATGGGGGTCTCTGACTTCCTAGAGTGTCTCATAGGGGGCCTGTTTCTGCAGCCTTCTTCCCTCAAGGAGTTCTTGGAAACGGATGGAGTAGATAACGCTATCACAACACATCTGGCCAATGGCAGTTTCTGTGTTGCCTTTTTCAGGGTCTGTGTAGCCATCTACGTCCTCTACTTGGATGCATATTTGTCTTCATAAAATGCCAGTGTGCATCCCTTTAAGGGCAAGAATCTGCCCTTGTGACAGGAAAACACGAGCTCCTTGGTCCTGTGGATGGCTGTCTCTTTGGCCATGTGACAGGAGAGGAGCAGTGACATAAGGTTTTGAGAACCCATGTAAAAGGTTGTATGGCCTGTTGCATAAGGAAGAACAGTATTATTTCTCTATCTACTCCAGCCACCTGTATTTCTGTGATGGATTGATGCTGGCTGGATGCCACGTGCCCACCAAAGCCACTCTATCGCTCCCCTCCTCAGCTAGACAGGGAAGAGAAAAATACAATGAAGGGCTCATGGGTTGAGATAAGGACAGGGAGCGATCACTCAACCAATTACTGTCATGGGCAAAACAGACTCGACTTAGGGAAAATTAACTTAATTTGTTGCCAGTCAAACCAGAGTAGGGTAATGAGAAATAAAACCAAATCTTAAAACACCTACCCACCCCCACCCCCCCTTCTTCTGGGTCACAGCTTCACTCCCGAATTCTCTACCTACCCCCCCGCAGCAGTGCAGGGGGACAGGGAATGGGGGTTACTGTCAGTTCATCACATGTTGTCTCTGCTGCTCCTTCTTCAGGGGCAGGACTCCTTACACTCTTCCCCTGCTCCAGCGTGGGGTCCCTCCCATGGGAGACAGTCCTCCATGAACTTCTCCAACGTGGGTCCTTCCCATGGGCTGTAGTTCTTCACGAACTTCTCCAGCATGGGTCCCTTCCACAGTATGCAGTCCTTCAGGAGCACACTGCTCCAGCGTGGGTCCCCCATGGGGTCACAAGTCCTGCCAGAAAACCTGCTCTGTGGGCTCCTCTCTCCACAGATCTGCAGGTCCTGCCAGGAGCCTGCTCCAGCACAGACTTCCCACAGGGTCACAGCCTCCTTTGGGTGTCCACCTGCTCCGGTGTGGGGTCCTCCATGGGCTGCAGGTGGAGATCTGCTCCACCGTGGACCTCCATGGGCTGCAGGGGGACAGCCTGCCTCACCATGGTCTTCCCCACGGGCTGCAGGGGAATCTCTGCTCTGGCACCTGGAGCATCTCCTCCCCCTCCCTTCTTCACTGACCCTGGGGGTCTGCAGGGTTGTTTCTCTTACATGTTCTCACTCCTCTCTCCATCTGCAGTTTCTGTGCCGCAGCAACCTTTTTTTCCTTCTTGAATCTGTTATCCCAGAGGCACTACCACTATCGCTGATGGGCTTGGCCTTGGCCAGCAGCGGGTCCATCTTGGAGCCGGCTGGCATTGGCTCTGTTGGACATAGGGGAAGCTTCTAGCAGCTTCTCACAGAAGCCACCCCGGTAACCACAGCTACCGAAACCTTGCCACGCAGACACAATACACATTGTAGGACCTCATTGTACAGTCAGCACTGCAGCTCCTGTGTTGTATAAGCTAGCATCAAATCTTCTTTTCCAGGTTCTTTGTGCTTCCAGCTGGTGGAACACTGCAGATATTTATAGCGGTGCATGGTGTGATATTCTTCCAGGTGTCTTGGGGGAATGGAAATACCTCAGGTTTTTGTTCCTGAGAAGTACCTAGCTTAAATTGTCTCATTTATTTGACAGCAACATTTGCATTTCTAGAAAAAAATGTACATAGTTAGGGACTTATGGCACAACAGCCCTCTGGGGAGTGTTGAGTACAGAATATTGAGAAGTGCTGTGCTGGTAAAAACTCAATGTGTTGATGCAGTTGTCCTGGCAAAGATGACAGGTTCTGCTTTAGTTGTCTTTATAAATAGTGCCTGGTGGTGCTGCTGGGGTTAGAGTAGTTTATAGCAAGTTACAGTAAAGCACCAGGGAGTACTTGACCACTGCATACAACAACAAATTACTGATGACAACTGCCTCTACATCATGAGTGCTTGTCTTCAAGTCTTGTCACCCTGTTGACATGAGTCTGTTAATCACATCTTGCCTCACTGTGGACTGCTGTTTGAATCATTCTTATACCATCTTATTATGACTTTTTCATATTCATAAGAGAACTGTTAGATCACTGTCAATGCAAGGTTAGCTTCTCCAGTAGGTTATAGGCATTGTTCATCTCTGCTCTGCAGTTTGATCTAAATTCGGGTAATACTGAAGGCTCTTGTATAGACGGAGCGTTTAGACTCAGAGTAGTTATGGTGCTGACTCACTCTGATCCAGCTGTGTGGTGGTTGATCAGTAAAAGGAATAATAGCGGAGGGTGGGTGATTTGCTGAATAATGTTTGTAAAGTGCTTACGAGGAAAAAGGGAGTGATGAGCACAGCTTTGTGTTTTTCAGCTCTGTAGAGAAATTCTTGACAACTCTCATTTCAGACAACCACGTATACTCGCAGGGGACATGGAAATTGCACCAATCCTGGCTGTTCCTTCACTTATGTCACCAGGCATAAGCCACCAAAATGCCCGACATGTGGGAACTTCCTGGGAGGGAAATGGATCCCAAAGGTAAATTTGCCTTTCCTTCCCTGATTTTCAGCCAAAAAGTGCTGTTTTAGTGATGCCTGTGATATTTCTAGACCTGTAGGTCTAGCACAGGAGGTCAGATATGCCAGAATTGATCCCTGCACTTGTGTTCCAGTGCTTGTGCTGGAGCAAGTCACCATTGCAGAGGACACTTGGCCAAGGTGAGGCAGACCTGAAATCACCACACCTTGGGTAAAGATGCCACTTGTAATGGTGTCAGCTAGAATAGATGGGGCTGCATTTGGTAACTCTCACTGAGAGGATACACATTTTTCTGGCCTTCTGCCTGCATTATAGTTCCTGGAAGGCATTGCCTGTTCTTCCTGCTACAGCCCTAGCTAAGCTCAGGAATTTGAACCATTTGTTTTGTGGTAACTTACCTGTGTTTGAAGTTCTTCTATGAATTGAGGTTTTCTGTGGTTTTTCAACATCATTTTTTCAACAGAAAGGAGGAACAAGCCTCAACTATAGTAGGTATGTGATCCTTTGGGAGCTAGCTAATAAAGTTGATCTAGCGGAAGGTGAAGTGCTGTTGGGTATTGTTGACTCATGGCCTTTTGTCTGATCATTCGTGATGTTCTGACCTTTGGCTGGAAGGAAATTCACGAGTGTTGGTGGAGTTGTGAAGTTTGAGTGGAAAAGTCTTTCTCCAGGTGATACCTACTCTGCTTAAGTTATTGGCATCTCTGCTAGCTATATACAGCAAAAACCACTTGATCCTTAAACCTTGGCAATGTCGTGGTAATTAGTCAGATCTGAGCAGATGTGAGTTCATTAAATTTCTTTCTGAAACAAGGCTCCTTGGGCACAAGTTAAAGGATGTTCTCAGTGTGAAAATTTGCATTGACATTCAGCGGCTTTATGTGGATTTGTTCTGAACCTCCTTTGTTTTGTGTCTAGATCCATTGAACATTTAGGGGCAAGAACTTTTTTAGGCAGCTTACAAGCTCTGTAGTGTGTGAGCTGAAGGCTGGGCTTCCTACGTGGTAGGATACAAATAGTGTTGATGGTGTCTTAGTTTTTGTTCTGTAAACCTGCTGAAGTAGATAGATGGCCAGCTGCAAAAATGTATTTCTGCCTGAATGTGGCGTGCCTGCTTCTGTTAAATCCTACATTGATTAAAACTGAAAGGTTTTAGAGGGAGTTTTCTTCCTGTCTTGCAGTTTTATTCTGCTCTGCTGGGAACATGTTTGCGTAAACAGTTCCACCTGTTTTTATGGTGTCATGCCTTGGGAGAAGCATACACCAGCAGGTTTTTTTTTAACCGGTAATAACATCAGTAGAACTGAAACTATATATACATACATTCCTGTTCCTTAGAAAGTAAAGGGACTAGGTTGTAAGATGTCTGTTTTTAAAAACCTAGATTATCCTTCTGAGTGTGAACTCTGTAGAGAGCTTAGAATTAATGTGTTTATCGTGCCAGAAACTTGATTCCATTTCTGATATCTTTTTGCATATTACTAATTCAGTGTTCCATCATACCTTTGTTGACCCCAATACATGGCTCCTGTAGCCTTAATCTTGAAGGTAATGTTTTTCTTAAAGTCAAAAAACCTTCCTAATTAATTTTCTGTTTCCTGACTTGCTCAAATGCATGCTTTTCTGAATACACGTATCCAAAAGATAACAAGTTCTATATCTAGCTTCTTTTGGTTCCTCAACAGCATGGAAGAACAGACAGTGTCAGAGCACTGAAGCTAGGAAAGGGGAGTGTAGGAGATGGGTCCTTGTTACAGAGGGTGGTAGGTGAGTTTGTGTTGTTGATGCTAATAGTGATATTTGAGGGAGTTTAAGAAAGATTGATTCTTCAAAGTAAACAGTGTCTAAAAATAATACATGAAGGGCCAGGAGGCTAGATAAAATGTTAACAGGGACTTTGCTGTCGTAGGAGATGATGTCTTTCTGCTCTTGTACAGTTCACTGCTTAAACACTTAGGATTTTGCTGTTTTGATCCAGCATTAAATAGGCCATGGAAAACCTGGCGTATGTGAAAGGAACTTAGTTATCTGTGAAAGTCTAAAGCTCTGAAGTGTGACTATCTTTTTGTTTCCAGGAAAAGCAACCAAAAAGCAAATCTGAGCCAAATTCAGGCGCCTCTGTTAAAACTCCATCAGCTAAAAGAGGTCAACAGACAGTATTCACAGAACCGGCAGCTGTTAGTGAGAGTACCTCCAAGACTGCTTTGGAAAGCTCTGAAGCTGTCAGCCAGCTGCTGAATGCTGTGCCTGTTGGAGGGCAAATGCAGGAGACGGAGTGGGAGGAAGTGATCATCTCTGAGGCTCACATTCTTGCAAACAATGTGCTTGCTGAAGACAGAGGGAGTGCTGTTGGAGTGATGCTGGGTCAAGACAGCCAACGGCAAGGAGACTCTTCTTCAGAGCAGGCAGAAAAAGATAGCATAGGGCTGGGGATGCCACCGTCTTCTGAGGTGCCAAGTTCAAATGCCTCTGCAAAAAAGCCAATGGGGTGAGTCAGTTTTCCATACGTTATGGGAGTATATGATGTCTGTTGTGTGCTGATGGGATGAATCCAAGAAATTGAAGGCTGTTGGCAGTGCTTCCTGTAAGACCTATTGTGTTTGCTGTCTGTTTTGTGCCAGTTCAGGATTGTTCCTTTGAGATTTTGTCCATCAGAGCTAATTTATTTTTTTTTAAAGTGACAATTAAATTGTAGTCACAGGGCAGATGTATCCTTAGCGCTATTTCTCCTTTCTACTGCAGTAGCTGTGATTATTATGCTAATAAAGCACAGTTCAGGGAAGAGGAGAAAGTTGAGGCTGAAGGGGAATTGATGGAATTTTTTTCCAGTTTTAGCTCTTGTCTTTCAGAATTGATGCTCCAGCTGCTACACACAAAGGACAAGAAGTAAAGAGTAAGCCAAGACCCAAGCCCTCCTTGCTGGCTGCAGCAAGACCCATGCGAGCCATTCTGCCTGCACCAGCCAGTGTGGGGAGAGAAGCCAGCACCGAGCAGCCTAGCAACAGACAGGCCTTTGCAAATACCGGTAAAAGCAGTATTCTCTGGTATGCTTTGGGAGTGGTTGTCTTTCTTCACCATGTTGAAGTGGTCTCTGTCAAATAATAAGATATATCTGAAGGGAGATAGCGACCTACACTAGAAAAAAACATTCTCTTTATCTCTGAGAGTGCAGTAAATGGGCCATGAAACACCTGCTTGGGTCATTTCAAGTTTAGAGGAAAAATCTCACATGACTATGGTGGCATTTACCAAAGATGTCAGTACGAAACAGGACCTGTTTTCTCATATCTAACCTGCTGCATCCCTTTCCTCCTTCAAGACAAACATTCCCCTGTGAGAACATCAGGCTTGAAGCCAAGTACGCTGAAACAATTGGGCCAGTCAATTCTGCAGCCACCGAGTGCCGAGGAGCGAAAGGTACCTATGGTTTGTTCTTCAAATGCATATTATTTTCCTGTTTTTTTTTTTCCTTGGGTGAGGGATATGACCTGAGTGGTGAGAAATAGAACACAAAAAAGTAGCAGCCTTATGATGATGAGAACTGTGACTGGCAGTTTTTATGGTTTGGCTTGGAAGCAACATGAATGCTAGATGGCTGAGTGTAGGAACTGAACTGAGAGATGCTGTTGGACAATCCTTCTGTTGGCTGCTTGGAGAACCTCCCAGTTAACTTCCAGAAGACGTTTTGAGGATCTGCTAGTGCTTTGATAATCTGACGTGCAATACTGAGTACAGAGTCTTTCACCTGTGAAATATGACTGAGTATGCCAAGATGCTGGAATACTTCTGTTTGAATTGTAATGCCTTAGTATGCAAAACAGTGTGTTGTAGTCCTCTGATATTAAATGAACATTAATTGATTTCTTAGGGGGGGAAAAATGCTAATAGGTATTGCTTACAGGATATATGTATTCAGTAGTAGGTGTCTCATGAGTGTGGTTTTTTTCTGCTTTCAATCTCTAGCTCCACAGTGCTTTGACCAGCAGGGCATCTCAGGTTAAGGTAGTGGAGGTTAAACCGGACATATTCCCTTCCTACAAGTACAGCTGCACCGTAACTTTGGTGAGGATTTTTCAGATGGTCTGACTTATACTGTGGGGAGTGTCACCTCTGGGATGAGACCATTCTGTGACTTTTGTTTTACTGACTTGCAGAAATGCCTCTCATGTTTAATGTGAGATAATCTGTACTTATGTCATCTGTTGACCTAATCCAGGGTGACTGTACTCCGTTGCAGTCGTGTTTGGGATCTTGTTAAGAAACGGATTTTTCTTCATGTCCTAGCATAATCCCCATCCCCTCGAGTTCAGCAGGGAGGATCAGTGGTTTCTGAATGAATTTAATGTGCAAGTGTTTGTGGTCTGGGGAACTGGCCCCAAAATGTTTGAGTGCCAGTTAAAGTATTCTATGCAAGGTGACAGGGCCTGCTATTTGACCTTTAAACGAGGTGTTATTAAGTGGGGAAAAAAATGTATGATATTCAAGCACACTTCTCTAGAATCTTGCTGGCATAGAATGATTTAGGTTGGAAAGGACCTTTAAGGTCATCGAGTCCAACTGCTAAAAGTCTAATGCATCTAAAAGTCAAGGTTAGCAAACATCTTTTTTGTGTCATTCAGGATTTGGGATTGGCAACATCACGTGGCAGAGGGAAATGCAAGAACCCCTCTTGTAATTACGTGTATACAAACAGGCACAAACCACGAATCTGTCCAAGCTGTGGATACAATCTTGCCAAAGACAGAGCGGAGAAAACAGCAAAATCCCTGGTAAGGTTCAGAATAGTTTGTCTTATCAAATGGCTGTTGTGGGGTGGGCAGTTTGCAGGTGCCCATGGGAACATGTTATTTTTTTTTCATTATGGTAAGCTTTTCTAACAGAATAATGTCCTATTGAAAATACTTGTGATGATGTTTGTACTGTCCAACTCCTGCAAAAATGGTGCTTCAGGCTGAGAATGAGACTGAGTGAACTCAGTTCTGCCACTGGATGTCTCTGTAGCTTAAAAATGCTTATGACGTGTTGGTACATGCTGGGGAAATCACCCCTGAAGTCACGTTTGTTGTGTCAGCTTTGTTGAACTTCAGACTTCATCAAGAAACTCCCAAGTGTGCTCTGCTTTGTGATCAGTTTGTGGCTAATGTCAGTTAAGTTAGTACATCTTGTGTTAGAGCTTCCTATTTTTAGGGGTTTGTAGTGCAACTTTACTTCCAGCCTGAATTTATTTCTGGATGTAGTATTTTTTTCTGTTATAGAAAGATGTTTTTCAATTGTCTGCTGTTCTACATGGATGTAAATAATGAATTCTGGGGTTTGGTTTTTTGGGTTTTTTTGGCATTTGAAATTTCAAAGATTAGCTTTTCTTGTACAGAGTTGTTTTATTTAAAATAAAAAAAAGGAGCTGTTCTGTTGTTAGCTGAAATGCCTACTCAGCATATAGACAGACTACATTTTAGTCTGTGTGGTAATATGACTTTTCCACTTATTTTTTGTTTTTTTTTGTTTGTTTTTTTTTATTTTGAAGAACATAACTCTGTGTAGTGTTTATTAAAAAACCAAACAAACTGATATGGCCTGTGTGAAACTCACACATAAGCAGCTAGCTGTCTGAGGAACAGCAGTGTGCTTAGCTCAGCTTGCATTTTGAGAGGCATGTGGCTTGTCTCTTCCTCATTTGTTTTTTTTTCTTATTTTTTGGATCTCGATGTGTTTAACATTCCTGTCACACAGTTCATTGTTGTCTCTGGGCTTTGGACTGATCATTTATCTCATTGCTAGACTAGACAGAAAAACAGGTTGAAATGTTGGCAGAAGAGTTTAAGTGATTAAACAGATTAGCCTGTTTGCGTTCTCACCGTTCTGAGCCACCTAGAGTTTAGTTCTCCTGTGCTTGTGCATTTTGTCTAGAGAGTGTATATGTGTTGGGCGGGTGTGTGTGTCTAAGGACTAAAGTTGATCAATTGTAATTGATTAGTGTATTCTGTATATCACAGCCCCTAGCTCTCATTTAGTGCTTGTCTCCTCTAGCTTCTGGAGTGGTGTGCAGACTGCCGTGGCTCTCTGAGCATGATATACAGGAGAATGTGCCTGATAACCTATGGAGAAAGGCAGTGATGATTGCCAGGATTATTGAAGTGTTTATATACATCTTGCTGCTTGTCCTTACCCTCTTGATCCTCAATCCCTGCACTGACACTTCAGTTTAATGGCAAATCTGTGATGGGCTAGCAGTATTATAGGAGTTCCTGAAAGTCTGGGCTGTAATAAAGTATTTTTGGTGAAGTAACTTAGGCTTGGAGCTACTGTCTGGAGTCAATGATTGAGCAGTGGAGTAGAAGTCAAGTCTACTGGGTACAAAGGTTACTGTGTTTCTGCTATCTTTTATGACTTCTTTGGTCTTCTTAATATTTCATCCCCATGCTTGCCTAGTTGAATATATGAGCGTTTGACTTGCTTTCTAGGAGGTCAGTCCAGGTCAGTCTGATGTGCTGAATACCAGTGAGCCCCTAACCCCATCCCAGAAAGAGATCCAGCGTCAATCCACCCTGCAGTTGCTGCGCAAGGTAATGCAAATCCCAGAGAATGAGTCGGAACTGGCTGAGGTCTTCGCGCTGATCCATGAACTCAACAGCTCGCGGCTCATCCTGTCCAACGTGAGTGAGGAGACAGTCACCATAGAGCAGACCTCCTGGTCAAACTACTATGAGTCTCCATCTGCGCAGTGCCTCCTCTGTAACAGCCCATTGTTCAAAGGGGGACAGAAGTAAGATTCTGTTTTAGACTTGTGACTCTTTCAACCTCATGCTGATATTCTATGTTGCAAGCGTGCCTGAAATAATATTTGCTTGAGCCCCTGGTACTGAAGCTGGTGTAAGTGACACTGAATAAGCTACAAGTGTGTGGAAAGGAAAGGGGTTAGGTGGTTAGTGATAAGCTGTTTCTGTTTCTCCTGTGCAATGTAGTTTGTCATACTTACTGTTTCCATACAGCAGGAGAGCTTGATCAAAGAGTGACGGCTAAGTCTAGATGTAATTTTTTTTTTCTTGAAACGGAATCTTTTCATTAGTCATCCTTTCTTTGTTTCCCAGTCTGATGTTTTGAGGCTGACAGAGGCAAAATTGCGGGATTATAGATGTGCATTATGTGATTTCCCTTTTCTCTGTCTTCCTGATCTGAATATTTCCTGTGTGGATTTTTTTCCTTATGATGTTTTCATTCTTTTCACGGCTTAGTGTGGGCTTGAGTGAATCCTTTTTTGGAATAAATACCCAAATTGAAACATGAAGGACTTTCAGAAATTACCAGTGTATAGGCTTACCTTAACTAGTTTTGTGTAAAAGCCTGTAAGAAATCTCCTCACTGAGTCTGCCTAACATCCTCCTGATGCTGAAAGCATGAGCCAAAACATTTTGCACAGCAAAATGTTGGGTAGTTTATTGTTGTGTTTCTTCAACCAAAAAGATATTCTTGATAGCAGTTAAGAATGTTTGCTTTGGTCAGGCTAGTATTAATTGAGATTTTTCCAGCAGAGGTACTTTTTATACTCATTAATTTTTGCAGAACAGTGCTATCTTGCACCCTGTCCCTCACCTTGTGACTTTACCAACCTGTGCTTTGTAAATACTTGCTTCAATGCTGGGCTGCTTGGCAATGCTCTGAGTGTGGGACTCTCTCATGTACTGGCATAGGCTTTAATTAAACCCCTGCCAGTGGGAGGGAGCCAGCTTTGACTTTGATTCCTATTTTCCTAGGTGGACAGCTGTATTTCTGTCACAGGGGCACAACTGGCATTTTCCTGTCTGAACTTCCTCCTCGGCAGCTGTACTGTAGAGGAGCGGGCCTTTCTGAATCTGTGTGTGCAGGGACAGGCTGTCCAGTAGAATGTGTTACTAGTCACCATGTGTTGCCCCACAGCAATAGGGCTGATGCTTCTCCCAGGGCAGCTGGGGCCATAGATTTTCTCCACCTCTCAAATACTGTGCACCCAATGTATGGAGCTGGAGAGATGCTGTAGTGCTGTTAAAAGATTGTGAGCAGTGACCTGACTCTGCCAGGGGAATCCATTTTAAAATGTAACATTTTCTTTGCTGGTGTGAAATGATGTGAACTGGCTTAGACTGACATACTAATGAACTGATCTCAACAAGAATGTTTTAAGTTACTGCAGGACTGGACTGAGAAACCTGATAGCTTGACTCTGAGTCGTGTTTTGTTGTCTGTTACAGTTCCCTTGCTGGTCCTCAGGAGTGCTGGCTGCTGACAGCTAATAGATTACAGGTGGTTACAGCTCAGGTCAAAGTGTGCTTGAACCTGCAGTGTCTGGCCCTCCATAGCTTCACTGATATTTACACAGGTAGGAAAAATGTAAGCATACCAACTTGCAGCACGACTACAGTCTAAACCCTTCAGAAGCCTTGGGAGTGTCTGAGGGCATTGTCTTTGCACAGAAAGGTCTATTCCATGCCCCAATGTATTAAACTTGAATTATTTTTTACTTGCACTATTCTTCTGCTTCTTCTGCAAAGTAAATCTATATTTGTGAGGAAAAACATGTATGAATGCTTTGATGAGGAAGACCATGCCTTGCTACACAGGTGTAGGTCTCCTCTGTGTAAGTGGTAAATGTTGAGTTCTGCAAGGCAACCCCTGAGATCTTGGGCAAAGATACCTCTGCAGAGTGTTGTTTCTCAGTGTTGACTAGTGAGACTCAGTGGCAGTCTCTGTCGGCCTCCTGCAAGACAGCATGGAGCTGAGGAGATGGATAGGCTGCTCTTTCTTGTAGTCTTTTTAATTTAAAGGCAAGTCTGTGAAAGGAGCTAGTCTCACTAATGTGCAGAGGAAACAGTCCCAGAAGCCCTATCCATGTTTCCGTTATCCTCTGAATCGTACTTGTATGAGTATTTTGCATATCAGTAAGGAATATATTTCTTTGTGAGGAAGATCTGGAACCCTACAGACAATAACTGTCTTGTTTTAACTGCAGGCCTTTTCAATGTGGGTAACAAGTTGCTAGTGAGCTTGGATCTTCTATTTGCAATCCGAAACCACATTAAACTTGGAGAAGATCCCAGAGTGGCTGTTGGCAATATTCTGGACTCTGTTCAGGAGCAAACTGGTGGGTTTTCTTATTTGTTTTTTACTGTAACACTTAGACCAACTGTGATCTGCTGCTGATTGTTAGGTTATAAAAAGGCAAAGCTCACCTCTTCTGCTGTGGTATGTTTCTATTAAATCACTTCCTAAACTCAACAGTACCTCTGTTCTTTGTAACAATTCTCTGGAGGACAGCTTTGTTTTTATTCTGCATAGGAGAATTCTACTATCTCTCCAGTGACTTCAGGAAGTGAAAGCTGTTAGAGTGGCATGTTCTCTTTTCAGAAAAAAGCCTGAGCCCTGATGAGCAGATTCAGCTCCAGGAACTGCTGTGCAATGGCTACTGGGCCTTTGAGTGCCTAACAGTCCGGGATTACAATGATATGATCTGTGGAATCTGTGGCATAACCCCCAAGGTGGAAATAGCCCAGAGGAATGCGGAAAATGTCCTGGCACTGAAAAATATAGAGGTAGGCTTTTCACAAACTTCACATCCTGTTCGTGTTCAAAGCAGATCATAATAACTTTTGCTGACTCTGGTCTTCGTAATGCACGATAATTACATGAGACCTTTGTGAGCAGTTTTCTGCTGATGCCTGGCGAGAGGATGTGGCTGGAGTGGTGATGCCTGCACTTCCTCTTAGAGGTGTTGATGTATTGTTTGGGGAAAACAAGATCCTCTGTCCCTGGACCACAGGTTTTGTCCAGCGGCCACTGACAGTAGGGACCTTGGATGAAAATTGCTGAACTTGGCCTTCTTCCTTTGACACGAAGGCATTCTTTTTTTTCCCTAACAGCAGTTTCCTTGAGGAGCTGTCTTTTCCAATGGGGAAAAAAGCCCTACTAGTAGTATGCAGCATGTTTGGCTTTTGTGTCAAGTAAATGGTTTTGACCCTCCCCCCATGACAAGTGATTGTGGGGAGCTCTATAGCCTGAAGTCATTTTGTTATATTTGGGCTGAGCCCTCTCCTGTGTAGTCCTCATGCAATGAGTGAGGCTGACACAAAACTGTCAAATGAACTATGGTTATTTGTATTTGACCAGTGCGTTTCTTGCTCTTTCTAGTTTACTTGGCCAGAATTCTTGCCATCAAGTGAAGTGAATGTAGAAGACTTCTGGTCCACAATGGAGACGGAGGTGATTGAGCAGGTGGCTTTTCCTTCTAGCATCCCCATCACAAAGTTTGATGCCTCTATTGTTGCTCCTTTCTTCCCTCCACTGATGAGAGGAGCGATGGTGATCAATACTGAGAAGGACAAGAACCTGGATGCACAGCCAGTGCCAGGTAACTGCTGAGGTTGTGCTTATTAATGGAGTGCTTTATGTGGCGGTGACTTCAGTCCTTTGGTGACATTTAGAGTTGAGAATCAATGATTGCATGACTCTAAAAGTTACATCTGCTGAGAGAAGGCAAGAATGCTGGGGTGAGTTCACCTGTTCTCAGGATACTTAGCAGCTTGAGCTTTGGCCTGTCCAGTGAAGCTTGAATGCACTGGTGTGCTCTGATGCATTTGAGACATAGGGGACATGAGAGCACTGCACTGCAAATGAGATAGAGTCTGATTGCAGAGGGATGCATGCACAACTTGAATGCCAGTCAGTATTTGTTTCATGTTAGACTGATGCTTGGATTGTGAAAGCTGCAGGCAGTGCTTGGTATCTCATTATCATGATGTCAATAAAGGGTGAGTAAGTTTTTACAGAACTTGAAAAAAGACTAGGAGATGGATGTGCTAGTCCTGATCAGTGTTGTCAGCGTTCAGTATATCGAGGGCATTGACTGCATGTAAGAAGAAACCATGAGATGAATAAGCTCGGATGTATGAGAGCTAAATTTAGTTAGCACCTGGTTCCCATAACAGTTTAGGTATTAGGTATAAGAAGGAAAACTGGTTTTGCAAGCTTAACAAGTACATGAGTTGGCTTTGCAGACAGGGCTGCAGCTGTTTTAAAGAGCTGAGCTGCAGAAGGGCTACATGGGCTTTTGTAGAAGTGGAGCTCCAGAGAAAGAACCAGGGAGGAGATGTGAAGGGTGAGCCTGGAGCTGCTCAGTCCAAAGGCTGCAATCACATTTCTCTGTGCTCTTCTGTCACTTGTTTATCCTCATGTCAGCCCAACCAGGCATTTAAAGGTTGCAAGCGACAGGATAGACAAGTGCTTATGGAGTCTGCAACTTTGCTGGGCTCAGTCTGGTGACCTCACTCGTGAAGGGTTCAAGAGAAGTGTGGGCTGTGACATGCTTTGGAAATAGGACTATTCGTGGGTTTTGCTTGCTGGCAGATGGTTGTGCAGTCTCCACTTCTGTAGCCTTCAGAAGAAAATTTTTTGGTGACTTCCCTTCCTGTGAATGAGTGCTGAGACTTGTTTCCTGCCTTTGCAGGTAATGGGAGTGCCTTGGTGAGGCTCCTTCAGGAAGAAGTCTTCAGGCTTGAGCTGATAAGCTCTTACAGTGAGGAAGAGCTGCAGAGCTTTCTGACACAGTGTGGCATCCCCTGGGAGGCTTCCGATACAAAGGTAATGGCTTGTTTGCTGACATACAAGCTTCCAGGAGTGGAGCTGTTCCGTCACTGTCTTTGCCTCATTCACACTTGCCATCCTAGATAATTAACTTCTCATCTGACTGCATTAAGGGCAGAGGTGGTTTAGAAGTGAGTGCCTGCAGATTATAGGATAACTTACACATGGTGAAATAAATTGAACCTTTGTGGGCTAGAAGAAAGGAAGCCTGTAATTACCTTGCCACAGGCTCAGCGTCGTGTAATTGCTTGTCTTCCTCCCAGTGCCGAGTGTGGGATTAGGAAGTTACTGGATGAAGTGCAAATTAAGATTTGGGAGACCTTGCCTGCAGCCTTCTCCCTCTCTGGAGGAGTCCATTAATTTTAGCCACATACAGACTTTCTCTGGGCCTGTCTTTTCTAGGACCAGCTCTGCTACTCCCTCCTGGCTCTCTATGAGTTTGTGCAGAATGGGACAAGCGTCACACAAGCCTCTGCTCATCACACAGGAGGGAAAATCTATAAAGTGTGTCCACATCAGGTAAGGAAGGCTGGAGTCAGCAATGTTTTTTCTTACCTTGCTATTCACTATTATCTGACTTACCAGTGTAGAACTCCCTCATTAAATAGAAGCAATGGAGTGGGCCTCTTTGAGCCTTGGGAATGAAATACAGGGCCTCAGGGGCTTGGAGTATGAGCAGTCTTGCAGGAGATTTCAAGATTGACTAGTGATCTGAAGACTGGTTTTGATCTTGCTGCTGAGGTGGAGTTGAAAATCACCTCTTCCTGAACAAGATGAAGTGAATGTGTATGAGGAGGAAACAGAATATCTTTAGAGAAATTAACTGTCTGGTCACTGTATTGTCTGGAATACCTGAAAGGAAGCTTAATTTTTTTAAGACTGTATCTTTTTTTCCCATAAGTTTTCAGGTTTTTTGTGCTCTTTGGTGTTAATCCTTTTCTTTCCAGGTTGTATGTGGCTCAAAGTACATAGTAAGAGGAGAAAATGCCCGGGATCATGTGGACTTGTTGGTTTCCTCACGTCACTGGCCTCCAGTGTATGTTGTTGATACAGCCTCTTCAGTGGCGCTGTGTGCAGACATCTGCTGTCCTGGCCTGACTTCCCAGATGTGGGGGAAAAAACAGGGCTGTTTCTCTGACCCCATGGATCCTCCAATGGTTAGTTATGTCCACCTTTGCACTCTGCTATGCCACTCCAATGTGGAAAAGTTTCAAGTGAGATTTAAAATAAAAAATAATAAAAATTCAAAAAGTATATGTAGCCTGCATTGTGCCTCAAGATAATTTGACCTGATAAGTGTCTCCTGACTCACACCTTTGCAAGTGCATAGCTTCTGAGCATAGCAGAAAGCATTACATGTTGCTTTGGGCATTGTGTTAGGTCCATGCTCCTTAAGAGGAAGAGCTGTGCTGAAAGTGCATTGTAACAGTTCAAATCATGAACTTTGGAGCATGTTGGTTATTTTGACGTAGCAACTCATTTTTTCCCAAACTACTGCGATTACTTGAGAAATGGGAGAGGAAGAGGGTTGCTAGTGCCTTGGGATTATCTCTGTGGCCATATGAGTGAGGAGGGAGCATACAGAACCACCTTTGTGGCATTTAGGGGAAGCCTGAATCAGTTAGCCCTCCCTCTGTCCTGGGTCATAGTGCTGGCTGGAGTTCAGCCAAATAGTTTTGTCTTGTTCCTCTTAGCTGTGGGGAACTTCTTGTTCTACCTGATGTCTCTCTCTCTCCCAGTATGTGTCCTGCCCTGAACTGCTAGACCAGCACTACAGTGTAGACATGACTGTGGCTGAGCACTCTGTTCAGCACCCAATCACCAAGTCGTCGGCACGCCGAATTGTTCACACGGGTTCGGAGCAGAACAGCAACCAAGATCCAACGGCTCGGCATCACTGCATCTCCCTGTGCCGAGAGCTGGAGCCATACAGCGCCATCATTGCTGCTATCAATGACAGCAAAACTAGCAACATCCGCCAAAGGCCCATCACCTTCGAGAACGCCACGCACTATTACCTCTACAACCGCCTCATGGACTTCCTCACCAGCAGGGAAATTGTGAATCGCCAGATCCAGGAGATCGTACAGAGCTGCCAGCCTGGGGAGGTGGTAATTCGCGATGCTCTCTACCGGCTCGGAGTGGCCCAGATTAAAACAGAAACAGAAGAGGATGAAGAGGGGAAGCAGGAGGATGATAGAGGTTGCTGAGTAACAAAATAGCTTGTTGGTTTCTCTCTCTGGTTGTGTGGATGGGTGGGCTGGGCCAGCTTCTGTGAGGTTTGGGCAGCTGTCTGGCTTGAGAGTTTATTTTTGCAGGTTGGAGATGTGATGCCAGTGGCTTTGACTGCTGTTAATGACCAAAGAGCTGTGTGCTTCCATAGTGTCATGGTAGCTGCTGCAAGCATGGGTCTGTCAGCCCCCTTGCTGAAGGCTGCAACTGCCTCCCGAGGTGTGCAATGGACCTGCTGTTCAGTGCCGTGAAATGTTGCCCTCCCTGCAGCTGGCGAGTGGAGAAGGGAGAGGCATTTCTGGTGGTGGGGAGTATGCATGGTCAGGCACACAGGTTTTTTAATTCTGAATCTTGCTTGCTGACTTCTTTGTGCTTATTGGTGGCAGGGCTGGGGGTGTGGGAGCAGGCATGAAAGGCGGACGGCTAAGACTATTTCCCCCCAAACGTTCTGAATAGATTAGTTTAGGACACTGACTCCTGCTTGGAAATCCTGCGTAGCTCTCATGCGTTGGCTGCAAGGAGTCTTTAGACAAGGAGGAGCCAAGTGGCTTTAACACTCTGTATCTGGGGAGCTTCCCTGGAGGCTGCACTCCTGGGTCCAGGACTGTGGGTGCTTTGGCTGCAGAAAGTTTCTAGAATTGTTTGTCCCCTCACATGAGCACTAATAATTTAGAAGCTGAAACATACAGTGCGTGAAAAGTGTTAAGTACGTTAAGAATTGACCGGGCGAGCCCCAGGGGAACCAAGCTTGTTGGAGGGCTGTATGAGCGCTCTGTAGGGTGGTGGCTGTGGAAAGGGGAAGGACACTCAAAATTTTTGTGCTGTCCCTCTGGACACGTTTTTTAGCAGTTTCATTCTGTTCAACGACTTGCATTTCTATTGTCCTGTGCTTAGAACAGAATCACAGAGACTGTCTGTGGGATCAAGGAGAAACGATGAGCGCAGTGTCACCAGGGGGAGCAGGGTTCGGTATTTCACCCTCAGAGGAAGGCCTGGGAGAGCTGCATCCACATGTGCAATCTCAGCACTCTGTCAGGTGTCATATTTGCCATGCCCGTGTCCAGACAGCGCTGTGTGGGTTAGAAAAGTCTCATGCTGCCCAGGTTGCTCTATCAGCTCCTTGAGGGGAGTGGGGCTGAGACCTCTGCCCCTACAGCATGTCTGGAGAACACCTTGGGTTGCGGTTGTAAAGCTGAACGCACTGTCTGCTGCCAGCTCCCTCTGCTATTGCTGGCGGTGAAGGTGGATAGGTGTTGCTGTGACCTGCAGAGGAGAGGAGCGGGATGCTAGACTGCTAAGTTGCCATCCAGGAAGTTTATTTTGTCTGAGTGAGCAGTGGGGAAGATTCAGAGGCTTGCAGTGTGGTTGAAAACTCCCTTCTGTGAAGGGGAACCTATTGAGTACCGTACTGTTAAAGTAAATGTATTAAGTCTGAGCAAATGCAGTAATTATGGCTTGGGGTTTTTCTGTTAAGAACATTAACTTATTATAATGAGACATTAGTGACTTTTTTCAGTCAGTGATAAAGTTTAATAAATTATCTCCAATTTTTGGGGTGAAACTGCGGGCAAGTGACTTGTTTTTTGCGTATAAGACCTGGAGGACTGCAGTGGGAAAGGGCACAAACACTATGTGCACATATACCACGTGTCAAATAAAATTATCCTGCTAAATATAGCTAAGATATAGTTCTTACAAGTGGCAAGAAAGTAGCTTCTGCAGCTGGCTGACTGCTGTAGTCTACCTGCTCTTGTTCTGCATTCCCCTGCACAGGGCAGCAGCTCCTGAGGTGACTGACTTTCATAGGAGAGAGTCTGCAGCAGGTGACAGTAACTTCTCTTCAGGGAGTGTTTAATAGCCTGGGCTGGAGCTATTGTTAGAGGAGGTTCTGCTGCAGCAAGCTCATGTCTCTGGTCACCGGGGTCCTTCTGCCTTGACCCTGCCCTTGGCATTGCACTGCCTTTCCCATGCAGACTGCTGCTGTGTGCGCCTGTCTCAAACACAGTGACTGTTGTTGGCATCCCATCATCACAATTGAAATTACTCATTCCCCCATTATATCCATGCATGGATACTACTTAATTTTTCCCAATTACAGACAGGCCAGTCAGAGCAAAGTGGTTTAAAACCTTGCTTTTAATAAATTTTTTGCAATTACACAAGATTGAATGGTTTTGAAAACTGGTAATGAGGAACTGGAGCACAGTTGCAGGGTGTGAGAGGATGAGCCAGTGCATCACCCATGTTCTGATCCATTCCCCTCTGAGAATAGTCCTTAAACCTCTGGAAGAGACTTCTTTTCTTAAACATCTTTCTTTATTCTTTATAATGCTGACAGAGAAATACATTAGCTTTTTATTTAGTAAGGAAGAATTAATCATGTTTGGTGTTAGCATAAAACCAGGTTTAATATAATCAGAAGTGGCCCACAACATAACTGCTCACAGTATGACAAAGGCCACCTGCTATACAGTAGCTTGCCTGAGCCCTGTCAGTGCATGTACCTGGGATAGTGATCCTTTACCCACCGAGTCAGATGAAGCCAAGAAGGTATTTTAGCTACTTCCAGCTACACAGGACTGGGTGGCTGTGGCATTAGTAATGCTGAACAAGAGCTAGATGAGAAATCAGTTTAAGGGCATTAGGCCCTAGCTTATGAAAAAAAAATTCTCACCTGTACTATTAAAAATACAGTCAGGAAAATATATACAGGAACATATCTTTAATCATAACAAAGGCAGTGATTGCTACATGTTTAATTCAGAAGTTTTGTAGGATATGTGTTATGATCATTTCCAGATGCGTTTAAGCTGCCATTCTTTTCTGGATGGGAGTTGTGTTCAGTGCTTACATGGAAGAGCACTGGTTACCTCTGTATTTTACCTGAGGAATAACTGCCCCTCTGTCCTGTTACTGGGGCACAAGTTCACATAACCCTGGGGTTGTCTCCTTAGCTTGCTTCACCCAAACACTCCCTGCATAAGCATCAGCTGCAGAGAGGTAGATTACATAAGGAAATGTAGAGGTTAATGCATTAATTAATGCTAAGTAGCGGCTTTACCTATATCTAAACACTCACTCTGCAACATCCAGGGTCGGACTGACAAAAGGAAGAGAGCAGAACCACCAAGAAGAGAGGGTGATTTCTGGTGCGTGGAGCAGTTCTGGCTTTAGGACTTGGTTTGAGATGTGCTCATAAAACACAAGGGTTCAGTCATGCGAGTGACTTTTGGAAATGTCTTACATGGCTGCAACTTGTATTTAAAAAAACTACAAAAAAGAATCCCCCACCCCACAGCCTTCTCCAGGGTGTGGGGAGTCAGGTAGCAAGGACCTCTCTGTACCTTGTAGAGATGGAACATGTTATCATCCTAACAACTCTATGCTATGATTGATATAAGACCTTAGGGACACCATGGTGAGTCTTGGTTTTGAGTCACTCCAGCACTATCCTTTCAGTGAGAGAGTCAGTAACACTCATACTTCAGAAAGCACAGAGAGGAGAGCCAAAGCAGAAGGCGCCTGTGTCCTAGGGCAGAGCAGAACCGTGTGCTCTGCAAAGCAGGGAGGACAGGGATCTACCCCGGGGCAATGGTACCAGCTAACAGAACTGATAGTTGTTGCTCTTGAGAAGGGGCTGGCCACTCTCCTCTTGCTCGCAGGACTCCTCACAGCAGCCAGAGGTATCACAGCCACTGTCTTCCTCAGCAGTGGAGGGGAGGTTGGTGTAGTCCTGTAAAGCAAAAAAAAAAAAAAAACCAACCCCAAACAACCCCACCCAACCCCACCCCAAGTGTATTTTCAGTCCCTTCAGTGGTGTACATCTGTTTCTGCACAGATGACCAGCTGGGGATGCTAACTCAACGCTACCCTTTGCTGTGCCCACAAGGCAGGGCTTGCTGGCAGGACAGGCATACCCATGCTTTTGTGGAGCTGCAGAACAGCTAATCGTGAGGCAGCACACCTTTTGTCCAGCTGCACACCAAATCCAGGGGAATGGGGCAGGGCTGCTGCTGCATTGGTAGTTGTATCACTACCTGTATTGCTGCCCATAGAGCTTGCTGCAAAGCAGCTGTATTTCTTTGTCCCACTTCCTTTGGTCATGGTGGGGAATGACTTAACCCTTCAGCATGGGGAAATCTGGATGCCTCTCTGCACTTTCCACCAACACTAAACCACTCCCATCAGTTAAAGGTAAGGGACATCATCAGGAAAGTTGTCCAGGAGCTAGGTTTCTGTAGGGGGAAATCACATCTCCCTTCCCCCTTCTCCTCTCCAAAGGTCCTCACCTGTTCCTTATGCACCTCCAGCTCTTTCTGGATAAAGCAGACGATTTGGTCAAAGGTAGGTCTCTGTGTGGGCTCCAGGCTCCAGCATGCCTGCATGATGCTGTACCTGCAGAGCCAAACAAGGACAGGGTGGTTGCACTGTGCTGCTGCAAAGCTGCTGGAGGGTCTGCACCCCCAGGCTCTTCCCTGCAGCACTTTGTATTTCAGGTACAAGTACTGAGCAGTCCCTTGCCTTTCTGACTATAAAACCTGCGGTCAGTGCATGTGCAGTGCTCCAGGGAAAATGAGCACAAAAGTGGATAGAGCAAAGTTCTAGTCTATCAACAAGGGGCTTTATGCCTCCAGTACTTTTTTCTTTAAGCTTAAACTCATCCCTCTCCTGTAACCTACTCAGGCTTGCCTTCTCACAATCCTAGGGTCAAAAGTAGCTGAGTGAAAAAAGAAAAATCCACCAAGTTCAGGAATGTAGACCTATAACATGAGCTGTCCCATCTTCCTGTCCATAAACGGGAAATACTGGATGGAACACCATAACTGACTGCCCCAGTCTTGCTTTCCTCCAGAGGCAAGGAGCAGCCTGGTAGGAATCCAGGCTGAACCTCAAGGACAGACACACCTGGGAGCAGCAGGCAGACCTATGACCAAGGTTCCTGTGCCATCATCTCCCAGCCCACTCCCCATGAAGCAGCTCCAGCCACCCTGTCACCCATTGTGTGCATCTCAGCACAGCCACTCACATTTCCAAGGGAGCGAAGTCAGGCCTGGCCATCTGGTATCCCTGCTTCACCATGCTATAGAACTTGCTGTTCACCACCATACCGGGATATGGACTTTTACCTGTGACAGTAACAGGAGCAGAGGTGGCTCTCAGATCAGAGGCTTTAACACTCCAGCCTTGTGGCATGGGAAGAGGCAGCCTGGAGCGTCGCCTGAGCCAGTGCTATGCATTCTCAGGGAGTTCTCAGCTAGAGCAAATCATCCAGGATCCATTGTTTTTAATGGTCCCTCTGGAAGCATAACACAGTGTTTTATAGCCCTGATAAAACCTAGATTTTTGTCAACCTTCTTTCTTGGAAACTTTTCTGCAGAGACATTAGGGCAGTGGTAAGCCATGGAAAACAAAAGAGGTTTGCAAACTCGCTTCTTTCTTACCAAGGGAGAAGATCTCCCAGAGAAGGATGCCGTAAGACCACACATCACTCTGCACTGTGTAAATGCAGTCAAAGATGCTCTCTGGGGCCATCCATTTCACGGGCAGGCGGGCCTGGAAGAGCAGAGAGTCCTGCAGACTGGGACAAGCTGGGAGCTTACACTACACCCTGTCCTTTGTGCTCCAGCTGCACCCTACCCTTGTACCTTCTCCTGTCCCCATTTTAATTACTTACATTGCCTTTTACAACATAGTTCGAGTCATTCATGATATCACGGGCCAGGCCGAAGTCACAGATCTTGGCTACCCGTCCATCTGATATGAGCACATTCCTGGCTGCTAAGTCACGGTGGATGCACTGGGGAGAAGAGAGCACAACTGAGACCCAGCCAACATCCCCAACTAATTCCCTACAGGCCAGGCCTGTCACCGAAACAGCACTTGTAGGGGCAAGGGGAACATGCACTGCTTGAAACCCCCCCATAAGAGGCACTGTGTCACGTACAAGGACCCAACCACTTCATTTGCAGTGCTAAGACATTGTGACATTTCATGCCATGTCCTTTAATCACTCATGGAGCAGTCATCTTCCCATGGGAGGAGGCTCAGAGCCAGGGGCTGTTGCCACTATGTCCTCATCTCTGAAACAGTCACACAGTTACTTTCTAATACTCTAAATGAGCCAGCTCTGGCAGACAGCTCAACGGCCACTTTCAGTTCCTTGTCCCTGGGGCAGCAGTGAAGCTGCCAATGTGAGAAAGCTTCACATCAAATTTCCTGACCTCATGTAAAAGCTGGGGAGAAAACGTTGAGATTAGCACGATGCACAGCCCTGGGTTCCCACCCTTCCCATAACACTGCCCTGCTGTCATGGCCTGCCCAGAGCCCATGGGAGACAAAGGCTTTGAAGGAAACACCAGTCACCATGGCCCAGCATGTCTGGACCCAAAAAACGGAGCAGAGGCCCATTTCCAGCAGCAGCTTGCTGAGCTTGGCCACCCCATCCAAAAACATCCTGAGCCTTGTGCACACAGGATGGCTGGTGCCTGCTGGCTGGACTAGCGTTTCCCGGTTGGGGTGTGGTGGCAGTTTTCCTCCTGACACTCACATTCTTTGATGAAAGAAATGCCATGCCCTGGGCCACCTGGCTGGAGAACTGTAGCAGGTCAGAGAGATTGAGGGGACGGAGGTCCTCCCTGGTTTCATCTTCTTCCCCTGAGCTTTTCCCTGAAATTTGAAGCAAAGTTTTAGAGATGCTGCAAACCTGGTGAATAATGCAAGCTATGGTGCATCCTGGTTCCCTGGGGATAAACCAGACAGGATCACCAGAATAAAGAAATCACAAAACCACAGAAATGACCCTTTAACTCACCCCTGGCTTGCGCAGAATCTGATGACGCTGAAGATGATGATGACGACACAGGCCTCATTTCAACATATGTTTCCAAACCCTGGCTCGAAAAGCCACTGTCACTGAGTCAGAAGCAAGAGATGGAGGCAGGCTGTTAGCAACCCTCCAGCAGTACCTTCTGCCCTTCTCCACATTCACTGAGAGAAGCCACATCCCTGCCTGCAGGAAGTGGCTTAGCTAGAGGCTTAAGGGCAAAAGGAAAGTCAACATTGAGGCTGATTCGGAAAGGCGACCTAGGTGCTCTGTGGTATTGGGCTCCAAATACTGCTCCTCTTTTGTTAAGGAACTGCCCTTGGCTGATGGGGAGCAGTCAGCCTCTTGTCCTACAAAACCCACGTATTCTTTTGCAAGAAGCAAAAAAAGTTTTGATTCCAGATTGTGGGAGGGCAGACTAGATTGAAACCTGGATTTGTTGTGGGATATTCAACGACTGCTGTCAAATACTTTGGATAACTTGGAACAGTAACCGAGTCTAAGCACACACAACCCCAGTGGGTTTTACATCCTGGTATTCTGCAAGTCCCCAAAACTTTGGCCTTAATCTCTCCCCAGCACAGATCTCTGCACACTTCTTCCAGCAAGCATCCAGGACCTGCATTGCTCTGCCCTGCATCTACCTAAGCTCTGCTCTTACCTGCGGATGTATTTCTTCTCTAGATCAATGTTTTTGTAATCAGCAGCACTGTCTAAAGAGGTGTCCAGGGCAGAATCCTGGATAATTATGGTTTCAGCCTTCTTTCTCAGGAAATTCAGCAGATCTCCATAGCGACAGTACTCGGTGATGACAAGGATTGGGCCTGGGAGAAAGGCAGAAAGGGTTCATTAAGAAATGACATTACTGTGACCTGTCCTGAGGATTGCTTTCCCTGGGAGGGGCAGCAGAACCCATACTGCACATCAGCATGTCTGGAAACAGCCAGTCCACAGGCCCTTGCAAAGTTACAGGTCCAAAAAAGACCACCAAGCTCATCAGCTGTCTCTGTTGTGAGACTGAGGAGAATAAGAGCCTCAGAGAAGCAGGCCATGGGAGGGATCCATGGGGGAAGCAGGGGTGTGGGGTCCTACCTCCATAGGTACATGCTCCCAGCAGGTTAACAATATTCTCGTGGTGTCCCAAGTGACTCATGATCTTCAGCTCAGACATGAGAGCCTCCTGCTCATCCGTGTCTGCCGATGCTGCAAGACGAGAGGAGAAAGACTGTGTGAAGGAGCGAGGGAGGGACAAGGAAGAGATTAACGGAGAGGACAGAAAAAAGTGTAGACAGAGATATGGAACAAAAGGAAGAGACACACTCAGAGAGGAAATTGTGTCCTCTGTCTGGGCCTCCAGCCACACGTGTCCACAAAAATGATGGCAGTGTAATTCCAGCACCCAGTACTTATCACAGAAACAACTAAAAAAGTAGGTGTTGCAGCCTAGGAGCACCAACACACATGGTGAACACGCATTGCATCCTGCCCAAAGGAGCTTGGGGGATTTCAGCCATTGCGAGTTGCCCTGGGCTTACACTTTAGCATCTTCACAGCCACTTTGAGGACCGAATCTTCTTTGCCCAGACCAAAAGCAGTGGCTTCTACTACTTTTCCAAAGGCTCCTGCTCCAAGAGTTTTTCCTGCAGAGGGGGGTAAAAAAAAAGTGCTTATAAGATGTTTTATAGAAAAAGTTTGAGGAGTTGTCCTGCACGCAGCCTTGAGGAGAATGTCTGGTGGGTGGGGATTCTTGCTGAGCCCAGACAATATGACACATCCTTTAGTCAGGAGCTGGTTAACTTCTGAGGGGAACTCTACTGTGACCAAAGATAGCATGAAAGAGGCCACATCCAAACATGGACTCACCAGCTCTATGCATTAGGAATGACCCCAGATGCAAGAGGATGGACATGATCCTCTCAACCTTCCTTGAAGCAATGGAGGGCTAGGGGGAGGTTGTACCCTAACATTTGCCACCCTGTTTGGACGAGGGCAGCAAGACCTGGTTAAGGATGTTGCTGTAACATCTGGATGCAGCTTTGGATGTTGCCTAGTTGCTTTGGCTCAGTCCCTTGGAGCATTTCAGCTCTGTGGTGAGCTGCATGCCACCAGGCAAGCAATAAGGAAGGTTTCTTACCAAACTGGAGATTATTCCTAGGAAACTCCCATTTTTCATTGTATGGCAGCTGAGTGGGATCAATGAAAATGTAGTTATTCCCTTCACAGGCCTCAATGATCTTCCACCGCACCTGGTACTTGGGTTTCTGCAAGGAAGAGACTCCAGTTACTCAATGTTCCTCAAGTCCTGAGGGTTCCCCAGTCCCAGCATGCACTCTAGCTCTCACCCTGCAGGCATAGAGGGAAGGCTTAGGTTTCACCCCACCAAATATTTCTTGCTTTGAACTCTGACTGAGTGAAAGTGTCTTTGTCTGGACAGCCTGGTCCCTTTGCTGTTACAAGGTCCCTCCAAGTCATCACCCATGACCGAGGGAGGGTCTGTTGCCTCTTTCACTTAAAGTAGCCTGTTGCCCTCATGTGAGATGGCAGAGCTGGGAGAGCCAGCATGTCCCACCAGACCAGTGGCTGACAGTGCCCAGCTGGTGCTGGAGGGAGGTGTCCCCACTGTGTCCCCTTCCATGGTACCCTGGGTTGCTGAGTACAGCCAAACAGTGGAGCTGGCCCATCTCCGCTTCCCTTACAGGGGGGAAAAAAAAAAAAAAAGAAATGGAGGAAGAGAAGTAAGAATTTATTCTTTTTTCCACGAATCTCATGGCAGAAGTAAGCAGGCGAGGCAGAGAGCAGCAGTGCTGGAGCCCATGGACAGAGGCAGTTGCCAGCTTGTGCTGGGTGTTGTCACTCATGTTGAGAGGGCTAGGGAGCCAGGCTGGAGGCACAGATACAGAGAAAGGCAGTGAAATAGCTTGGCATGAGAGTACCATGTGCAGCCTTTTCTCCTGTACAAGGAGACAGGCAAAGACCTGCACCCCAGTGTGGCAAAGGTAGTCTCAGGTCCATCAAAGCAGGCACAAAGAAGCATGGGTGGAGTGACCATGTGTGCAATGAATGAGATCTCATGTCCCAGCTAGTGGAAGATGTGTGCTGAAATGCTTCCCCTCACCATTTCACCTGGGTAGTTGCACAGAAGGATGGAGCAGATGGATTGATGCTCAAAGCTAGGTTGAGGCATGAGGGACAAAAAGTGAGGCAAACAGGTCTGCAGTTTTGATGCAAAAGCATCTGTTTGTTTTCTCCCCCAACCTGCTTCTATTTCCTTTGCCTAAGAGTTGAACATCCATGCCCATGCAGGCTGTTCAAAAAGGCCCAGACAGGATGCTCCAAGATGCACAGTTTCTCATGGAGGTCCCTCATAAAGAGGGCGCTCGAACTTGGTGTATTTGCTGTTGCCTGCTTTCTGCTCCATGATTCACCTAGCACTGCAGCAATCAGCCATGACTCAAGAAGTCCATGGCTGAAATAAAATTATTTATAAATATGTCCTGCTTCTCTTGGGCTTGCAAGGCCTTCCTAAAAGCTATTTCTTCAGAGCTGTGCTTACACATCCATCCACCTCTCTCTTTCTGGACTACTAGCCAAAGACAGCTCTGCCTGCAAAGCTGCAGGTGCTTGTTTGGGAGAAGGCTCTGTTGGATCTTCTGACAACCAGCACCAGAACTCTGCTGCAAAATTTGCATTCTTGATGGGCTGTCAAAGGAAGAGTGCCAAAGGGAGAGCTGAAAACCAGGAGAATTTCACCCACTAATGAAGCAGAGGTGGCTATTGATTGGTACAGTTTATGGAAACAACTGTGAAGGAATCCAAATGCTGAAAATGAGTCTTGCAGAGAAAATGGGGCAAGTTCTTATATAAAAATAGTGACCAAGTCTTCCTGGAGACAAACGCCTTCTAATATCATCCTGTTTCCCCATAAAGACAGCTTTTTATAAAGCATGGAGGAGAATATAAAGTAGATGCAAGTTGTGAATCGCTTACTTTCCTTAATTTGGTCTGTGGATTCATGGTGACCAGAGCAAAACCAGCTGCAACTGACAGCACAGAACGAGCACCTTTGGCACCAAGGAATATCCACATTGACCTCTAGGCTACAAGACTGAAGGACCAGGGTGGGACAGGTGTTAACACACTGGATTTGGTGCATGAGCCTTGCCCTGCAGCAGGAAACTCCTGGGGGAAGTTGGGAGGCAGTGGAGGTGAGGGAGGCATCTTGCCTGGTACCTCCAAGCTGAATGCTCCCTGCCTGCGGCTGCCAGCAGAGGCCATGTGGTCTCCGAGACTGGGCAGGCCCTGCAGCCCTTGCTATGCAACAGGGAATCTGACCTGGTTGTACTTGTAGAGGAGGAAGAGGAGCAGGAAGAACAGCAGGACCGACGTGCCTATGCAGGCGGAGAGAATGGGGCTGAAGAGCTTGTTTGGGGGGGCCATGACACTTCCTGCAGGAGCAAAAAAAAAAACCAGGGATGAGTAAACCACTCCTGTTTCAATCCCATCTCTGGGAACATTTTGCCCAGCTGTTCACTTAGGCTTCCCCTGTATGCAATGCAACCCAGAGCTGGTCTCAGAGACGCCCAAAAGAGCTGCTGGGAACTGAGGGAAGTTCTTGATGCCAAACTCAAGGCTGCAATGGTTCCCCCGTGCACCACAATTTCCACACAAACAGCACCAGGTGCAGGTCAGACTGACTGGGGACCAAGATCTGTGCAGCAAGAAGCAGCCCATCAAAAGATGCAACCCCTGGACTCCAGTGGGCTGAGCAACAGCTGGCTGTACTGCACCCTGGAGCTAGGTCCTGCAGTTATAAGGTGTTCATGCCTTTGGCACCAGGCTATACGCAGCCATCCGGTGAGGAGAGAGGGCTTGTAGAATCTATTTTACCTCTCTTGCAAGACAATAGGGACATACATATAGGAAGATGGGCCCCCAAAAGCTCCCAAATTCTCCCCCACTTGTTTTCACCGCCAAGCTGCCAGTTTGTATCTTACTAGTGATGGTGAGCGAGTGAAACATGTCAAAAGCATTCCCCTCTCTGTTAATGGCCACACAGCAGAAGGTGAAATTGGCACCCAGCTCCTGGAATGGGACAACGCTCTCCACCTCCACCTCTTGGAAGGGCAACGTGTTCACCAACTGGGGACTGGAGTCATTCAGCAGCAACCTATAGTCCTGGTTGTATCTGCAGAGACACCAGGGAGGAGAGAATGAGTGTTCCTCTGCAGCACGGTAGCTCATAAGTGAATTGGTGCCTGTATCAGGCTAGAGAGGAGACACTGGGAATTAGGATAGCAGCTCTATGAGACATGTTACTCACTGTCCAGTTAAAAGACCTCTCCCTGAACATCAAAGCCCTGTATAGACAGAGCCTTAACTGCCTTTATGTGGCTACAGCTGTGGCAGCAGTTCCCTCCTTGAATGGGACTGGTACTGAGACACAACAACCCCTGTCCAGGCAGCTGCAGTTGCCTCCCATCACACTGCAGCTCAGTCAGCCTGTGCTCTGCAGAGGCTCAGTCCAGTGGAGGTCCCAGAAAGAGGACTTGGATCAGCCAGGATGCAGCTCTACAGCAACCTATGTCAAGGCACTTCTCCAAAGGACCCACATGTTCCTCAGAAAAGCATTGGGAGAACATGAATCATAGATGGCTGAACTCTTCAAGCTCAGGACTTCGGGAATAGTACCTGCCCCCTCTCCTCAGACAGTCCCCAAGAACCTATTTTATTTTTTATTTTTTTACTTTTTTAATCAAGGCAACTTCCCTGTTGCTGTTGCTGAACAGGCTCTGCTGTATTGCTTGTAAGCAAGCCCACATGGTGCTGCTCAGCAGATGCCAGCGTAGCAAGGGCAAGTGCACACTTTGGAGGTGCTCTATCTCCTGGGCATTTCTTACCTGTCAGAGTGAACGGGGCACTGGTACCACTCAATGCGTGGGGCAGGGTAGCCGATGGCTGTGCACTGAAGGATGCTGGAGTCGTTGGCTGGCACCTTAATTCTGCAGACCCTTGGAGGAGCTGTTGTGGGAGGCAGATAAACAATGAGTGCTACGATCAGAGGAAGAACACATTCCTTGTGCTCTGATTTACTTTCCATTTGTGTAACAATAAAACATGAGGAACCCCTGTGCTATGCATAGGTTTGGGCTGCGTCCCACATGCAGTCTGGCTGTGTCCTGTGGACTTTGGGCTGAAAGCACCCTGGTACCCCACCCTACTTGCTGCCAGCTGGGCAGCAGCCCCAGGGGAAGGAGGGTGAAAGAACAGGCAATACCAAGCACTTACATTTCACAGAAATACTGAAGGTAACTGATGCATTGGTCTCATTGTTGAAGGCATAAAAGGTATAGAGACCTCCCTCTCCTTCCTGCAGGCGGTTCAGGAAGAACGTGTTGTTATACCTGCTCACACAGAGAGAGTAAACACCATGAAGAAAGCTGTGCTGAGGAAACTCAAGCACTCAGTCTTTGCTCAGCAAGATGCCGCTGCTTCCTGTGCCTCGGAATGGGTGAACACTTCCCAGCACTAATCCCAGCCCATGAGGGGAACCTGATAATTGCTTTTTCAGGGGAAGCAAGGAGGGTCTGGTCTTGTTAAGAGTAAAGACCTTTTGCCACCAAGTGCACAGCACTTCTGAAAGCCTATGGGTGGGTGAAAGCTCAGAAAGAAGAGTTTAACATCTAAATCATTGCCTTTGAAGGGCCAGAGGATGCTGGTCCTCCTGCCTTTGACAGAATGAGTTAGTCCTCCCATTTCTTAGCCTATCAAGTCACGGTCCCTATTGCCCAGTACCCTCTGCCATCAGCCCATTTCTCAGATCCTGATGCAAGAAAGTTTGCCCTAAAGCCATCGTGCTTTCTGAGTGGCATAGTTCCTCTTGTGGATTATTTTGGGTTTCTAAGAAAGTGAAAGGGGAATTGCCAAAACTCCCCAACAAATGGAATGATTCTTTCAGTCCCTTTTGGTCTCAGTTAGCTGTAGGCTTTGGAAGACCAGGCCTGTACCCTCCATTAGATCTTATCTGCATAACAATGTTTCTGGCTTCTTTTGACATTGGGCATACAGTGCTGCTCAGTACATACACTCTCCAGACCACAGAGCATGGGACAGGTCTGAGGAGCAGTGAGGGAATTCAGGTTTTTTGTACTGTTCATCCACCCTTGCAATTTCTTCCTGCAAGGAGAGTGTAAACTTGAACAACCAGACCACAAACGTGATACTGACTTCCACAAGGTTTTCTAAAAAGAAGGCTGCCAAGTTAGACAGAGGTGGTGTCCTCCTTGACCCGATCAGACCTGCTCACTGTGGTTTGCTAATAATACTGGAAAGAGAAGACAAAGGCAGAGAGTCTTCCGTCAGCCAGTAGCATGGGGTCTCCCTGTCTCACAAGGAAAGCATTGTTGTAAACATGCCATGGCTAGTGTAGAAGAGAACAAGCACATACCAGTTGTTTCCAGGGATCATTTGGCCCTTGAATGTGGTGGTCCCAGAGTTCTTCAAGGGGTTTGTGTGCTCCCAGCCCCAGTGGAGAAGTTTTGGGTAAGCCTCAATGAGAACCTGCAGCTTCAGACTCTCTCCCAAAGCAACCTCTTGGCTGGTAGCTTGCACTGGGGTCAGAAACACATAACCTCTCTCTGCAGGATGGAGGAGAGCATGGCCATCAGCAGGCATGTCCAGAGAACCCAAACAAGCTTATACCAGCTTCATAAATGGATCATTATTGGAAAGAGCAGCCTCAGCTGGGAGACTGCAGGAGGGAATGAGGCATTACGCAAGTTATGTTGCCAAAGGAGTACTTCTAAGTTGCTTCTTTGTCATGGCAGCTTAGATTACACTCTGCCTGAGGAGAGCTAGAAAATCTTAGTGAACTCACATGGGGAAGGGGGTTTCACATGCTGTATCCTAATAAGCAAGGAGGCTAAAACTGTATCTCCTGATTGTCTATAGAAGGCAGGCCCCTTAGCTAAACTCCTGGCTTCTCACTTGGAAACAGCTCAGACCAAGCCCTCTTTCTGAGCCATGGTATGCAGCAGTTTGGGTCATCAGCAAATCCCAGCCTACGAGCTGGGAGGATGAATTTTCCATCTTGAGATACAAAAAAGCGTATAATAGACCTGAATCCTTTTATGTTACTAGTAGAGGCAACGATCCATACGCTGCTCATGTGACTTGCCCTTGCTTCCAGCCAGCCTTTCCTGGTCTTCAGCATAACCTTGCCCCATTCTTTTATTGTTTTAAAGTTTTTTATAAACACACAGAAACTGAGAAGAGCTTCCCAATTTTTCATCCAGAATCCAAAAAAATTTTTTCCTGCCCCTCAAGACATTAAGGGAACACCACTTCCTTTCCTAGCAGCTCCACAGTTCTCATGTGAGCCTTCAGGCACAAGCGAGAATGATGTTTCCAACAACCAAACTAGGAACAAGATGGAGGCAGAAGTGGCAAATACTCAAGGCTAGGTGTGATTCAGTCCACACCTTCCTGGTCTTTTGGGGAAGCACTCACCTACTACCTGAAGCATTGTCGAGGCATTCCTGAATCCTGCTGAATTATTAGCTATACAAGTGTATTTCCCACTATCCTCCATGGTCACTGCTGGAACAGACAGGATATCGCTGATGACATAGTTCTCGTCTTCAAAGCTAGAGTTTTTAGTTCTCCTGACCTGTCAAGGCAGGGAGGAAACATCAGGCACTTTCTTGGAAGAGCAAAATATGGAACTGAATGAAATTTATGACAAACATACCCACTACCTCCTGTTCTGGGCTACTAAGCTTTGTTATAGAGCCCCTGTCACTGAAAGCCATCTGTGTGGAGAGGTATATTAAACCCAAGTATTCAGGGCAGATATTCCACAACAGTTAGGGTTATAGCTATTGTCAACCTTCTGACTGCAAGTTGTCCTTACATTGTGTGATCCAAACATATCCTGTATGGTTTTTCAACTCCTTAATAAAGGCATCATATATAATAAGAACTTCTAGCAAATCTTATACAACCATCTAGCAGTTAAAAGTCAGCACAACAGAGATTTTGAAATGCATTCCCTTTCTTCACCCATATATTTTCTCTGCAGAACTGTTGTGTCCTGAACACGTTTGCTGCTTCATAAGTCCTGGCAGGGCTGGAAGAATGTTGCCTTAGTAGGTACTGTGGCTCCTGCTCAATGAACTCAGCTGAAACAATGTACTTTCCTTCTCTCTTGCAGCAAGATCCTAACAATGGGCAGGTGTTTCTTAACCCTGTGTCACCCCAAGGAAAGGATGGCCACATTCAGATTTCTGCAGCTTGTTTGAATAGCTGCTTTAGTTGGGCAGTTCAAGGCTTTGCTGCAAGTGACTTGGGTCTGGGCAGTTCTTACCACCCTTTGCCTCCCAGTTTCCAGGAAAGCCTGATACCCCCTTGAGGCTGCACACTTCAACTTACATTCTTTGCTGCTGTCACCCATCTGATGTCATATTTGTGGGAAGGTGCAATTACTCTGCAAGTGACTTTGAAAGGTTCACCGACGATGCGCACGTGGTCTATGGGGTCCATCATCACTTCTACAGGCTTCTCCTGTGCTACATAAAGGCAAGCAGGGAAAGAGTCAACATTAGTTGTCCCAGTGACCCTGTGTGCTTTGGAGACTCCCCAGGGCCTGACTACCTTCTCCTTTCCATCCTCTTCAGTCTCTTTACCCTGGCATTTTTCCCTAGGGATCATCACTCCTTTCTGTGTGCATGTCTATGGGAAGTAGTACTGGTGGGGGAGAGCAGAGCAGTCAGCACTGTGGGTTGAAAGGGAAGGGGAACCTTCTGCCATGGTTACGTCCTGAGCATCAGGGCCTGAGGACCTGCAGAACATCAAGGAGATAGGTGGACTTTTTTCTCTGTTCTGTGATAGTGCCTGCAAAGATTTAAACACTGCTGAGCCCACGGAGACCCACCTGAAGGGGCCAATTTGCCAGAAGATGATGAAATTTTGCCTCCATTAAATACCCTTTAAAGATTACAGGTTCAGAAGGTCTTTCCTACCACTGGCGAGGAGCTTTTCCTTAACTATCTGCTGTGGTCAGCTTAGCTATTGCTGTTTCCCTGAGGACAGCAGCAATCCCAATCCTTTACCTTCTTCCACAAACAGTCTTATTCTTGATGATCTCTCTATTTTTCCATTTATCACTGCTTGGCATCGGTAAGAGCCCTTCTGCTTGCTTTGCACATTGTACAGTGTTATTCCTTTCTTGGCACTGAAAGAATAGTTGGTCCCGGGTGAGAGACGAAAGGTGTCATCCATTATCAGAGTCACACTGGATCCATACTCAGGGGCCGTGATGAGACAGGGGAGCTCAGCGTTACCCCCTTTGGTCACAAAGATCCGGAAAGTTGGAACATACCACACGTTATTGGGATCTGCGGACGAGAAAAGGTAGGCCAGAGAATGGGATCAGAAAATGCATCAAAGCTGAGAAACACATTCCAGCAACAGCAAGTGTCCAGCATTACTGCCCAGTGGGAGTTCGATGCTGGGGCAGTCCTGCTCAATGCCTGACTCAGCTTCCAAAAACTCACACAACGAGCCCAATTCCAGCTAAGGCATTTGAGGAGAGCGCAGCAATCAACCACAAATGTACATAGGCAAGAGACTGAGAAGTATACTTACCTCTAATTAAACTTTTCACCATGGTGTTAGTTTTATTTATCAGACCTCCAGGTTCCCTGTCCAGGACAGTATCTCTGGTACAAGGGAAGGAGTTAACTCAAGTAGTGGAGCTACCACAGTGTAAATTCTTCTGGGGTAAAAGAACATTTGGGGTTCAGGCCATATTGTGAGGATGCAATTCATGTGATTCTCTCCCTTATCTGGGGTACTCATAATACAGTTCTGATTTCCAGATCTCACTACTCATTACAACACCCAACAGACTTTCATCCCTGTTTTTTCAGGAAGGGAAGCCAAGGTAAATGGAGGGAGAGGGTCAGGCCATTCCCACATACGCATGAGACGCAGCTCTGTACTCTACCCCAGTGCTTCAGCCATGGGCCCCATTTTATGTGGGTGAGCCACTGCCCCACTAGGAGACTGCACTGCTTCCCCCCCACACACACACACAACCACAGCCATAGAGAGGACCTGTGTAATGGCTGCGCTCCCTGAAAGGAGGCCATTCTGCCAGTGTATGTGGGAAGAGAGAAGCACCGTTACCTCGCACAAACAGATGCACTGTTGCAACGCCCTTGTCACTGCTGTTGACATAAGCACAATTATAGGTGCCTGTATCCCTGTAAGTGGCCTTGGGAATACTGAGCGTGCTGCTAGTGTGGTTGCTGAATGTATCCTTTCTGCCTTCCCATCCAACTTCAGACTCTCCTGAGCAGTGCAAGATGATTGGATCACCTGTGTTGACAACCAGAGCAGGGAGGTCAGGGCTGATCACTGGGGATGCCGAGCCTGCAAAGGAAAGAGAAAGAGTGAGGCTGCAAAAATGATTCTTAAAGATGCTCTGTTGGAGTTCACACTGCTGAGCATGGAGTAACTCAGCATCAGGAAGAGGCTGAGCTTGGGATTCAGACAGGCTTTTTGGCTCACATTACTCCAACCATTCTCCATCCCACCAGACCAATATGGCCTGATACTCCAAGGAATGAATTTCAGGGAAGAGAGAAAACCCCGCATGTGAACATTTAGAGCACTGGGACATAAAAAACAGTCATCTGGAGCTGATTAGGTCAGATGCTAGCTTGGAAATTGCTCCTGACAGATTTTTCCCTCTTCTTGCAACAGTTTTCCTTTTGTGGCAGAGCTGGAGCTACTATATGAACTTGGTTAGCCCATAACACCATTTGAAGTTTAAGTCAAATCTAGCGGGTGGGGCTCTCTTTGTTGCACTGGTGCTGTGATAAGCTAGAACAGACCTGGAAAGATCTGCAGAGCAGGAGGTCAGTGGATGCCCTTTGGGAAGACTGGCTTTTTGGTTGCCAGGTACTAGATTTTGAAGGACACCTACTTATGCCTTATCATAGAGTCACACAGTGCGTTCTCCTTGCAGATACCATCAACACATTATGAAGTGAGTCAGCATTATTATTGATATTTGGGGTTGGGAAACAAACACAGAAAAGTTAAATGGCTCATGAAAGCCCATAGCTGCAGTTGTACGTACAGCACACCAGGCCATGCTGACACTGGCATTGCAACTCAGCTTTGAAGACGGCTTCTCTGCTGGCTAATAAAGGGGAACCAGGGTCCCACTCCAGCCCTTAGTGTCAGAGGGAAATATTTTTTCCCTGTGTTGCCATGTCAGCGAGTTCTTTGAGTCACCACCTATATTTAGGGTGGGGGGGAAGTGAGAAATGAATCAGTGCCGCAGGGCTAGGGAAGCAGCAGTGCTGCCACCCCCACACCATGCCTTCAGGGAGGACAGGAAACACATTGCAAATGGCTATCTGTGCTTGGGGGGCTCTGCACCCCCCTCCAGCCCCTATCCAGGGTTATTCTCCCACTTCTGCTTTCCTTCCCAGTTGCTAACCCATCCTCACATCTTAAAGGAACACACACAGAGGTTCAAATACTAAGTATAAAGGTAGCTGCCCAATTGATAAATTCATTGCTTTTTGTAGAGGAGGTCAGTGCAGGCAGGTAGCAGCAGAAGCAAGGGCTGAGTTTGGTCTTGTGATGCCTCAAACACTGCAGAAGACTGCTCCGGACTTGCAGGAGCTCTTTAGTTGAAAGATTTGTTGTCCAAATGAATATAAAAACCGTAACTCATCAGGAAGTGGGAGAGAGCAAAGCACCCTATAATGGCACCGTTAGTCCAGCTGCACTTACATATCCTTCAGGGGAAAGGGGAATAGTGGCCAGATGTTACAGCCCTTGTTGCAGGAAGGAGAGGTGAGAAGGCTGCTTATGGTCATGGGTAGCAAAGACAGTTTAAAGCAAATCTGTTTCCAGGCACTGCCTCGGACACTGTCCCTGAAACACAGCCAGCAAAAGAAGCATGCACCCATCCTCATCCACCCATGCTCACAGCTCATTTGGTGAGGAAGACTATGTCCAAGGTACAAATGTGCGTCCTGTGCTACCAGCTGTGCTCAGGGCTGTAAGACCAGAGCCGATCCATCAGAGCGCAAAGAGAATCATTTAAGCAGTCTTGGGCTGATGCCTCCCTCTGTGCAGTGAAGGGTCAAGAATACAAGACTCAAGGCCCTGGAGAGCATTGCTGGTGTGTGACAATGATGCAGTTGCCCAGGGGAAACCCAAACAAGGCCTGGATCAAACTTGCTGGCGCTGCAGGAAGAAGAGGACAGGGAGCTTTGGAGCATGGAATATTTGACATTTTATCTCCCTGTGGGGGTTTTTTTTTTGTTTTGGGGTTGGGTTTTTTTTTTGGTGATGCTTTTATCTTTCTGTGGAAAGAAGAAAAGCCTCATTTATTCCCAAAGTGGAGAAAAAAACATACCCCAGAATCCCTTGCAAAGCCACATTTTCCACATGTGTGAGGTACAATGTTCCTCCCTTTTTGCTAAGCTGTGTTTCCTAGTGGGGCTTGACACACCTCTGTTGCTTTTACTCTCTATCACTGGATGCTTTTCCCTCACCTACTCTCCTCTTTAGCTATTCCTCCACACCTAATGCTTCAGCACCATTTAATGGGGGAGCCATGCTCTTTCACTCAGAGCTGCATTCAAACTGTCTCAGGGAAAACCCATGTTGTAATTGGTCCTTGGTTTGGCTCTAGCAGGAGGACAAGAAAAACAAGAGTCATGTCACTCTGCGTCCTTGTTGTCATCAACCTCCAGTTACTACTGAGATGCTATGGCCAGAAAAGGCTCAGGGTAGGTGGTCTCCATAACAGTGAGGAAGAAGCCAGCAGCCTTCAGCCTATCACTGGAGACTCCTGTCAATGGCATAACCACCACACAAGTGGAGTGAGGACAGATGGGGCAGAGACACTAAATGCAGGACAAGGCAGGTGAAGGCCACCCAAGCATCCACTCCATGTATGCTGGGGGACGAGTTAGACCAGCAGGTCCTTTTCCAGAATGGGGAAGCAGGGCTGCTGGGGGAGGCTTTCTCCCTGCTGACCAGTGTGCAATCTTGCACGAAGCCCAAGGATGTCTCTCTGCTGCTCTCCAGCAGCTTCCGCAGCATTACCAGTAACTGCTGGCCAAAGGTTTTACCACACTAGGGTTGTGCAACCATGACCTCTAGTTACAGCTGCAGGCTCTGTCCTTGCCTCTCCCATGCCAGCCAAAACATTACTTTCCTCTGCTGAGGCTTTGGAAATGGTGAGGAAGGAGAAGTAAAGACTGGTAAGACAGAGATGCTTAAGACTCTTACCACAGAAACCAGTCATCAGGACCTTGACCTGGTCCTGGGGGATAACCAGGCTAAGGTCTGGCCCTCGGAGGGACCCATACCAGGCTTGAGCTCCCCTGCCAATGATGGCAAGGAAAAGCTTGGTTTCTGAGGACACCTTTCCCAGAGTCACCTACAGTATCTGGGGAGCAGAGGGTGGGGAAAAGGCTGCTCATCACATCTCTGCTTAGGGCTTCTACCTCAGAGGTTTAGATTCATCCACAACAAGAAAAAAAAAAACTCCAGGAAGACCTCTCAAGATGGCCAAGAACACAGACATGACCTGATCAGGTTTCAAATCTTTACTCTGCTTGATCTGAAGCTGGGATTTGAGCCCCTGACACTCCCCAACAAGACCCCAGATCACAGTGGTCATACTACATCAGCCCTGGGTACTCTCAGAAGATGCACTTGCAATCCAAGAGGTAGGAGCAGGAAGTCAGGCTCTGGCTCCAGCTTGAGGCTATTGCTTTGGACAACCTTGGCATACTACAGCTTTGTGCTGCAGATGGCCAACAGTGCTGGTACTCAGACAAATGCATGTCTAACACCCTGACATAGCAGACATTGCCTGATGAAGATGTCAGAGCTGGTGACCTGCATTGCCCAGTACCTCAAAGAACTTTTGGAGAGATCCTGACAGATATTGTTATGATCTCTCATGAATCTATATCAGGTCTGCTTAGTCCCTTAAAAAAATATTATCTTAAAAAAATTATCAAATTAAACCCCCTGCAGCCTTCACAACCCAGTTCCCAGCACAGCAGACCTGGAAAAAGCCTGCTCAGCATGTCAAATACGTGACTTGAAGTGAAACACCATGCAGTACAACAGCAAGGGGGTGCAAATTTCCTGGGCTGAAAATATGAACACAGCAGTGGCTCAAGAGGGATACGCTGCCTCCCCATTACATGCTGAATGCTTTCCCCCCTAGATTACCCCCTTTCAGGGGGAACTTCACACCAGAGTCTCATTGTGTGGGAAGCAAGCTCAAGAGGAAAAAAGAAGGAAAGCACCACACAAGATCTGAAAGCCAGCACTTAAGACATAAGACTAGTAATACTGGGTTTTTTTCTGTTTGGTTGCAAACCTCAGAACAGGCTTAGTGACTTTTTCTTGAGGTTGATGGGTTATTGCCTCCTGGCCATCTCCAAAACCTCAGAAACCAGGCATATTCACCTTTCCCTTCTTAGCTGCCCAAGTTCTGTTTCCATCACATCCTGGCTCTACAGTCCTGTTGTATATGCCAGCGCCACCAGAAAACAGCAACCCTCAGGCATCTCCAGCCAGGCATGAGGTGCATTGGAAGGTTCCGATGCAGCCAACTTTCCTGACTCCTTCACCTGCAGGCCACGCATCTCCAGTTCTTGCCTCGTTTGGGCAAAGGGTAATTCCAGAGACAGCTTCCCTCAGGACACTTTCTGCTGAACCTCTCCTTCTTCCTAACCCCTGCCCAGACCCAAACAGCAGGCAGTTTCCCTTTCCTATCTCCTCACTGCTGAGGTTCTTCCTATGCTACATGCACCTTTCCATATACCCCTTGACCTTACCTCAGCAGCGCTGCAGGCAGCCAAGAGCAAGCCCTCAGCACAGCCAGCTCCAGAGCCAACACAGACTAGCAACACACTCTTTCCACCACTGTCCTCCCTCTATAATGACAGCCAGTTCTGGATGGTCTTCAGGAAGCTGCTACAGCCTAGTCTGCGCTAAATGCCAAGCTAGTGTCTCTTCCCTGCCGTGCCAGGGAGCAGACATGTTCTCTTGCCTGCTCCCTGCCCATGCTGAGGCTCCTTGAACCTGCCCGCAGCAGCAGCTGCACGTAGCAGTCTCCAGAAGCAGGGACTGTCCCAGCCCACAGCAGGCTTTTGGTAGACAGGACTGGGAGCCAAGCGTCCCTTAGTCCAACTTCATCATTGCCCCATCCAAGGCTGTCATCCCTCCTCGCCCCAGGAGCGATGGAGCACTTATACCAGACACCCAGGAAATCCTTACCGCATCCCAAAACTGCCCCAGAATGACACGAGACACGACTTTGGGGGGCTGGTGGACCTACCATGCCAGGCACCAGTTGCGGTGAGCAGCAGGAGGAGAGCAGGACCCATGTCCTCAGGGACCACCGTGCCTCCAGTGTGGAGCAGGGACACAGCTGAAGGATCCTCTCAAGCAGCCGGCGCCTCTCCTCACAGGCACTGTCCCCAGCGTTCCCTCGGCAGGAGCTTCTCCTTTCTGAGGTGGCCACAAGTTAAGAGATTCCCTTTTTTTTGTTTATTTGTTTTTGAAACAGGAGGCGGGGAGGGAAAGCGATGCTTTGAGACGTCAGTGGTGACAAACCCCCTTGTCAGAGGTGGGGCCGTGCACATACCCTGCTGCAGGGCCTCCCCTCACTGTTGGGGCCACCCTCCCACCGCTACAGACCTCTCCTCAGGGCTCAGGACAACCTCAGTCCACCCTGGCTACTACCACCCAAACTCCCGGGGACTGCTGCACGCTTGCTTGGGGACAGAAAGAGCCAGGCTGGGACGTACCTTGGTGGCAGGGGACTCCATTTTACCTCAGGCCCAGTGGCTCTTGCTGGCTTCGGGTCTTGAGGGTCCACACATGGCCAACTCCCCCACAACAGGTCTACAAAGGTGATTCAGCCCAGGGCAACTCCCAGGTGGGAAAAAGCCCGTAAAGATAATAAATTATTTTGTTTTGACCAAGAGCATGATCCCTGATGCAGAGAGGGGTCCCGTGGCTACAAAGGATCACCCCCAAGTCCCACTCCAGCACTGCGCAGAGCCAACTGCAGGCTTGCCTTCACCACCCTCCCCAGCAGGGACAACCACTGCGGTCCAGCCTGCAGACCCTTGCCCGTCCCCAGCTGGGCTGGGGGGGACACACAGGGACCCCAACCCTCCTCCTCTCCCAGTACCTCCAAGCCTGGGGCTCACAGCAACCCCATCACCATCAGGCAGCCACAGGGCTCAAGCAAGAACCCTCTCCAGGAGCCCATCTCACCCAGTCCTCCTGGCTTGCTGGTGGAGAGGCTTTTTGAAGCTGTTTTCTAACTGACAACATGGCAGGCACCTGGGAGCAGTAATTAGGCACTTCATTAACCCTCCAGTGAACTGTGCCTCTTCCAAAACAGGGAGCGAGGGTAGGCTAGAAGCAAAACAGCTGTCCTAGGGATGCTCAATTCAGCAAGATGTTAGGAGGTCAAGTCAGACACAGGGTGCCCCTTGCTCTCTGCTCTATCTCTGTGAGGATAATCTCACACTGCAGCAGAAGTTCATGACAGTTCATGGCAGCTCTGGGGTGAGAAGTTAAGGCCACCACCTGACAGCGCTGGGAAGCACAGGGGAGGAAGGTCCTGCCCGGGGCAAGCTGGAAAGCTCTGCCTTAGCTGTACCCAGCTGCAGCCCCATCAGCGGGCAGGTGGCAGGGATACTGGCTGCAAAATGTGGGCAGAAGGAGATGAGCTTTTCCAAATTGTCTGCACAGAGGTGGCTGTTGAATCTGCACTTGCAATGCAAAGGTGCCAGGCAGAGGAGTGCCCCTCATGTGTCCACAAATTGGAGGGGAATGGGCTTCTCCAAAGGGGACAATTAGCAAAGTACCAGCAAGACAAGGTCTTGGGGCCAAAGAGATGAGAGCACGGCTGACTGTGCTGAAGATGACTAAGAGTCATGGGAACGTGGAGAGAGCTCTTGGTTTTGGCCAGAAGGGTGGCTGGAGAGCATGAGGGAGTCCAGAGAGAAGGAAAGGCAGCTTTTGGCTGGAGAAGATTTCCTCTCAGCAGTTTTTCCTGGCAGGATGTGGGGAAGAAGAAAAAGAACTGGAGGCAGTGTGGTGCACTGGGGGGCTCCTGCCCAGAGCTGGGGGGCTGTCAAGCTGCTGGGCCACAGGAGACATCTGCCTGATTATTCTTTCCTCCTTTTGAGCCAAAGGGGCTTTTTAAAGGATGTTTGTTTCCCTCCTTCTTCTTTTTAAGTTGGTTTTTTTTTTTTGTTTTTTTTTTGGTTGTTTTTTTTTTTTCCAGGAACAAATGCCAGCTCAGAGAGAACTGACTCACCAGTGTGAACAAGTATTAAATCAGGCAGGTTCAATACAGAGAAGGAAAACAATCTCTCAGTCTCCCTTCTCTTTGAGGAGGCCACTTGCAGAGCATCTCTGATGGCAGTGGTCCACAGGTGACAAGTCACAGCCTCTACACATGGGTCCCCAAGCTGGGCTGGGCACACCTGGGGATGCTTAGTGGGACAAGCTGTCTGCTGGGGTTCCTCCCTCGTTGGTGGCCATCTCTTCCTGTCGGCAGGCTGCACCCCAAATCCTGTGGTTGCAAGCAAGCAGCTCAGCCACAGGAGTGCTGCTGGGGCTCAAGTGCCCAAGCAGCTCTGAGCAGGGATGCTCTCAGAGGAACTGCAGCCTTACTTTGAGTCACTTGAAGCCCAGAGATGTCTGTGGAGGCCCCGATGGCCAGGAAGGCGTGCTGAGAGACGGCACGAGACTTGCTGAGTGCCTGGCTGGCTGCAGGCTGGCTGGGGGGGGGGAGTGGAGGCTGCTGTGAGTCCTGATTGGGAGCACTGGGAGCTCAGACTTGTTTCCCAGGCTGGGAGTGGGGCTGGGCCATTCCAGCCCTACAGGACCCCTGCAATGAGTACAGCTGGCCATAGTGTCAGGCCTGCCTGAACTGCCCTGCAGCAGTCTGGGGACAGATGTGAAACACCCATGTCCTGAGTGAGCTGTTGCTACCCAAAGTGGTTGGAGCAAGCCAGGGTTTGTCTCTGCAGTCTGAGTTTCTTTACTTCCCTGAGCTCTTCCATGAGGTGCCTGTCTCATCACTGGAGATGAAACTTGTCTTCGGGTGGGGAAAATGTCCTGCCAGGAGTCCCTATATCTACCTACTTGTTCCCAGGCCCATGACCCTTCCTCAGGGCATCCCAACATGCAAAAGGTCTGCCAGGCAGGGATTGGGCAGTGGGACCCAGCTGGGTTCAGGGCTGAGGTCTACCAATTCCCTCTCCCTGCTTCCCCCCAAGCCTTTGCTGCAGCCTCTCTGGAGATGAAGTGATTTTTTTTTCCTTGCTGATTCAGCTTCTGGAGAAAAATGTCCTGTCTGCCTGTCATGCCTGACCCATGCCAGATGACTCAGAGCATATCTAGGGAGAATCAGTCTGAGCTGGTCAGGGAGCCTGCAAACCTCCTCTCTGGCAAACTGAGCAAAGATAGCAGCACAGGACAGGTCGTGCTGAGAAGGGGAGCATTGCTGGGACTTGGACCTGTCTCCTGCTGCAACTGGTGCCTTGGGCCTTTGGGTACACACGAGGTTCCCAGGAGCTGAGGCGGGGCTGCATCATGCAGCCTGAAGACAGGGTCAACACTGATATGTTTGAACGCCATTTCAAAATCCCCTCTTTGCATCAACCCCAGGCTTTCCAAGCATGTGGCTCAGAGCTGGCTGCTGGAGCCACTGTGGCTCAGAGCTCCACTCTAGCAGCCTGGGGTCATTTTCAGGAGGAGCAGTTTCACTGGAGCCAGAGAGAGGAGAAAACTTTGGGCTGGACTCAGGAGGTGCCTGTCTCTCATGGGGCTGGGGGACCCCAGCACTTCTGGAGAGGTGACTGGGGAAAGATGAGGGGAGGAGGAAAGCAGGGGGACATGTGGACCTGAGGGAGTGGTAATGTGGGGAGCCAGTATTTGGAGGTTGCATCTTTAAAGGGTATCAGCGAATTCCTCATCCCAGAGGGAGGGGAGGAGAACCCAGCTCAGAGCAGAGCCAGACATGGGGAGCCCTGTGCACTGCAGTGTGGCTCTTTCTGGTGCCCTGCCCCATTGCTACCTCCAGTCTCTCCCGCCACCCTGAGCTATTAAACTATGTGGAAAAATCAACAGTGCTGTGGTGTCTCCCATCTCCTTCAGCCCAGCACTGTTCAGTCTGGCATCTCCCGCATCCCCACTCTGATCTTAGCACAGACCCAGCAATGCTCCCAAGGAGCACATCAAGCCCTTGTTTGGGGCTGCTGGTCCAAACCTCAGGCACTGGGGATACATATGGGAACTGTTCCCAGTGTCCTTCCCTCTACCCACCTCCTCCCAGTGCAACATGGCCCACAAGCTGGCCTGTTACCAGAGAGACAGGGCAGATCCTGCCCTGCTCACAGCCCCTTTTCCTTACCACTGTCTCTGGGCTCAGCTGTTGCCTTGCTGTGCTTCTCTCTGCCTGGCTCCCAGCTTGGCTTTCGCTAAGCATTGGGGTCATGCACAGCGTATTAACATGCTTAGCCTTTGCTCACGACATGGTTAAGCTGCATTCCCAGCCCCATCTGTGTGGGAGCAACCAAAATCAGGCAAACAAAGGAAGAGATGGAACTTTGCAAAAAGAAAAACACCTTTATTTTTAAACTCTTTCTTTAAAAACATATTTGTAAAAGTTTACAGCATAAAAATAATATCTCATGGCTATAGATGTGACATAGTACAAATCCTACAAATACATCTGTAAACCTAGGAAAATGTTAACTCTTTGGTACCTTAGTCTGAACTCTGTTTTTCCCTTTGCCCTCAGGATGGTTTCTGACAAACAGCGTGGAGGCAGGTGCTGCTTCTGTTCCAAGATGCTGCAGGGTAACAGCATGATGCCAGCAAGCCAGCACAACAGGAGGGGGAGAGGACAGAGGGCATGCTTTGGGCAAGCTTTGCAGTTCTGGTGCAATCCATGAAGGAGGAAAGGACAGGAACAATGGGACACTGCAGGCCTCCCAGCACAAGTTGGCTTCCCTGCCTCCTCCCACCTCTGCAAGGGTCATCTCTCCAAAGTGCCACTGGAGCTACACTGGAGCAGTTCCCCTGCCTTTGCCAAAGCCAACCGGATCCATCTTGGCACATCCCAGAGACTTCAGCCCTCCAGGTAAAACAATGGGAATTATGCTGGGAGCCCAGCAACCCATGTGCTGGCCCATGAAATCTGATTTTTTGAGAATACCTGGCCTGCTCTAGGCAAGTCCTGCAGACAACATGGTGCCTCCACTGTTACAGTTAGTGCTGGCTGCTCAGCATCTGGGCAGGGCTGGGGTCTGCTGCAGGAAGGACCTGTGCATGGCCCAGGAGCTGCCTGGTGTCCAGTGAGGACTGCAGCTGCCCTGGCTGCTCTCTGCCTGTGCAACCACCTGGGGCAAAGGCTGCCAAAAGGCTGCCGAGGGCTGCCAAAGGGCAACCTTCATGTCCTCCATGTGGGAGCAGAGCCAGGCTGCGTCCGGGCTCCCTGGGGCTGGCTTGGCAGCCCACTGCTCTCCTGTCTGTGTGAGAGATCCCACGGTTTGCATTGTGAACTGGCCACCACTGACCCTGGGACCTGAGCTAAGCACTGAGCCTGACCGGAGCCCTTCCTCGCGCCTGTGCATTGGAGCATGGGGTTTGCCTCCTTAGCACATTAGCTGACATCTCATTTTAGAAAAAGCCCCCAAAAGGAGACATCTGTGAAATCCCCTGCTCCGGATCTGCACAGCTTTCCACAGGCAGACCTTGGGCTTCCTCACAGCCAAAACCTAACCCACTGCCCAGTACCCTGTATTTGTGGTGCTGTCTCTACCCCAGCCCAGAGCCCTGACTCGGAAGAAGGGGAAGAGCTGTTTCTCACTTCTGTCTGACTACCTCCTGGCTGCACATCTGCACTGCACTTCTGCCTCCCGTCCCCATGGGACTCCACCACAGTCCCCTTGGCAGGTGAACAGAGACAATTTAGTTACGAGTAAAGTCCACTGTGCTCTAGATTTCTTAACACGACACAAACAAACACTAAACGTGACACTCTCGCTTAAAAAAATAATAACACGCTCAAACCGAGAAAGACAAAAGGATTAAAATCTGCGCACACATCAGTCTGAGAAGCATCTTAAATGTGGAAAGAGACACTGGAGTGTCACATTAGTTTCTGGGATACACTTAGGTATGCTTGAAATAGTGACTGGCAGTAGGATTATGCATATACTGGTGCTGATAACGATGTAACAGCTGTAGAGTAAAATATAATCTACAAATAAAAGATATTGCACTAGAGATGGGCCCAAGCTGTGGCATGCATCCCTTTTTGGGGGGCTCAGTTTGGGTCCACCTCTAAACACAAACCCACACCCAAACAAAAATACTGATCATCAAAACTAAAAACCCAGAGGAACCGGTTCCCTTCAGAGTCTCACCGGAGAAATTATGGCTACAAAATTGATGGGCCCAGAACAGCTGACCATTTCTCCTGGCCCTCACCTGCCAGGCCATGCAGGGACTGGAATGTTGGCAGCAGAGAGAGAGGGAGCGGGGGGCTGGAGCTGGCTCCCCGAGCAGAGAGAGCTTGCCTGGGGGACTGCTGGAAGCCTTAGCCCTGCCAAGCCCTCTCTTTGAGGAGAGTTGCAAGGATGCTTAGCAAAAAATGTTTGCTTTGCCCAGCTGCCAGCCTGTCCCTGGCTGAGAAGATCTGCTCGCTGCAGCAGGTGTGCATGCCCTCACTAAGTGGTGATGGGAATAGTTAAGGACAGGAAAGTACTACAAAGTGCAAGACTTGGCCCTTGCAATCACAGGGCTAAAGGCAAATATTTGGTCATATGTCTCTGGAATGGAGAACGGTACCATTTTGCAAGGAGTCTGGAGTACCTACTTTAAGAATGAAGAGGGAGGTGGGGTTAGCACCCCATCAGCAGCCAGAACAAGTTTTGATGCAAAGAATAATTGCAATAAATCTACAAATGGGACAAAATGCAATAGACATCCAAGTGTAGTTAATGCCCAGCTAGAAGGACAGGATACCTGATTTGCTCCCACAGGGAGAAGAAATAGATCTCCTTCAGGACTGTCAAAACTATTTGATAGTGGGAAATTAGTAATTTCATTAGTAATAAGCCTGTACAAGATGGAGTTTAGTACAGGATTTGTGAAGTAAATAAGCAAATGGCCAAAGGGAGGGTGAGAGGGGGTTAATTGATGGGGAAATCTTTGGGCTGGACAGAGGTAGTAGAAGTAGCTCTCTAGGGTTGCTCTTGATGCTGGAAGTATTTAGTATTTTTATTAGTCAGTCCAGCCCAAAAATAACAGTTTGTTAACAAAATGTGCTGATGACCCAATGTCTGGAACAGCAGGGAGTATCTTCTTTAGAAATGCTGGAAGAGTAGAAAGACGTAGGTGCTTACATTGGTCAGAGGATGACTCCTAACTACCAGTATGTTGTGGCTGGGAAAAGACCAACATTATCCAAAGCTACACCAGGCAAGTCAAATCCAGTACAGACCAGAACTATTAATGCCCTATGTGAGGTCAAGATTTGACCTCACCTGGAGTACTGGGTACTTCTGATCACTTTGATAGAGAAGGACAAATTAAAAATAAAGCTGGTACAGACAGCGGCTATTAGGATGATCTGATGTGCCATCCTATGGGCTCAAGCTGCAGTGACACAGATCCTACAAAGCACCTTACATGTTAGAAAAATAAAGTGGTCTGACCCCAAGGATCTCATGAGTTACTGCTTCTCTGCAGTTAGGATCATTTCATAAACTGTGGCCACAGAAGATGGCTCCTTCATTACAAACAGGAGGAACAGAGCATGGAAAAACAGTTGTCATTCACAGTGTTTCCTATGGATGGTGGGGAATCTGACCACATGGGCTGAAAATACACTCCACCGGCTGCCAATAAAAGTGCTATTTCTTATGTTCACATTTTACCAAGGACATCAGCCCAAAAAACACCTACTCCTCTTTTAGCTGCATTAATGGCAGCATTGCAACAGTAGACAACTTAAAACAGAAGCTGTTTTGCTGTGGATTTCTGGCAGATGTTTCATATTTTGAAAAAAAAAATAAAAAAAAAAATTCTCAGTGGCTCTGAGGTGGCAAAAGCCCAGCAAGATGCTGATTGAATTTCTGAATTTGTAAACCTGCCTGTGCAGTTTTTGTAGGATGCACAGAGATATGTGCATGAGTAGGGCAACAAAGGGGTTAATGGGAGTGGGGTGCATGCAGCGAACAGAGCTCAGTGCAATGGGACACTTCTCCTATTAGAAGAACACCCTGCTAGTTTCTATGGTGTCAGACCTGCAGTTTTGGGGGTCTAGCTTTCATCTCTGCAGAGGTGAGGTTCACAACTGATTTAAAAGCCTGGTGTTCCTTCTGCTTTGAGTCTCCTCGTTCAAGTGCCAGCTGAGAGCACGAGAAGTGCCAGGCCTGCCTGCAAGAAGCGAGGAAGGCAGTGAGAAGCAGGAGGAAGACCTCTGCTCTTCAAAACACTCCAAGAGAGAGGAATCCTCCCTGATTCCTCTTGCTCTGCTTGGTTCCCCATGACATTTCATCCACAGCCCTGGCAGGCTGCGAGTGGCTATGCCTGGCCCCCAGAAAGTGGCAGGGTGTGAGATACAGTTTAGCTGTGACCCAAACAGCTTCCCAGCCTCTTTCCCTCTCTCTCTTTTGAGATGTCCCTGGGTTGGTGTTCTGGCATCCTTATTGCTCCCCATAGTCTTGCTATGACTCAGGAGGGACTGGTGAGATCTCCCATCCTGAAAAAGGATGTTCGGGTGAACAGTCTATCAAAAGGGAGCCCTTGGTTCCCAAAGATAAGGCACAAAGATTTTGCAGCTGGCAGGGTTATATGATTTCCCAGCAGACAAGCTGGGCTTAGTGGCAGTAGATTAATGAATAGCCATATTGCTTCCTTATACTGGCCCTGGCTAGTGGATTAATATATTTGTTCCCTTTAAATCTTCAATGGAAAATAATTAGCTTAGTGTCCACACAGACGACAGGAACAACACTGGACTGCCCCCTTTGCTACTACAACAGAGTCATTGTGAGAGCATTTTGAGTTCCTGGCATGCCCTTGGGGCTCCTGGTGCCGTGTGGGGCACAAAAGGGTTCAGGGTGTGACAGCCTCTCTAGCTGGGTGCAGAGCTGTGCCCCAGAACCATGGGTACCTATAGTGTTTGTGACTCTCTATCTATAGCAGAGCTGTCAAGAAAGGAAAACGGTGATTCGGTATCTCTGAGACGCTGGCTGGTCTCTCCAGGACTTGGCTGTGCTTGGAGGACAATCTACCCAATGTACTCTTGATCTCCAGCAGCTGAAGGTTGGTGTTGCAGGTTCTCTACACCCCCGCAATGGGATCCAAGCAAATCATCTGTCCTGGTGGCATTTCACAGAACCATGGTGTGGCTGGTGCTGAGACCATCAGAGAAGTGCTGGTGCAGAGGAGATGAAATTCATTGCCATGGAGGGGGAAGAGGCTGGAGTATCATCTTAGCCATGCAGAAAGTGGCGTCTCTTGTGGAGATCCAACCCACGTCTTCCACTTGAAAAGAAGATGTTGGTCTGTGAGATGTCTCCCTCCTGCAGTGGTTTGATCACTGAGGAGGATGTGGCAGTGATCTGGAAGGTTGCTGGCACGGAGCCACCTCTTTGTAAGGGGGAAGGGTATGGAAATGGGGAAAAGTCTTTAATTCCCCACCCAACACTGGGAGTCAGGAGGGAAGGAGGAATGCTGGGACAGGTGGGGATGTCCTGATGTACAAGTGCAAAGCATGGAGCTCTCTGATGTCTAGATCAGCCCCTCAGCTGGCCTCTCCGTAGAGAGATGAAGAGTCAGCCCAGCTCTGACTACAGGAAACTCTCCTCCACCTCTTGGTGCCCTGTGGTCGGCTCCTGGCAGACTGGCTGTGGGTCGGATTCCTGCTCCTCATCCTGCCGGAGGCCCAGAGGGCTGTCACAGGATATCGTAGACGATGTGTTGGCCTCATTCAGCATAGAGCTGAAGGAAGACAAGAGGGAGAGAGAAATGAGAGCATTGTCCCAGGTCTCCTGGTGGGAGAGGATTCCCAACAGCTGAGAAGCTGTCAAGTGTCAAGCTCCCAGCAGCCCCACTCTATCTGAGTAGCTTTCCACAGGGGAACAGACAATATTGGTTGGGTCTATTCAGCCCTCAAACACAACATACAGCAGGTTGGATTCTGCAGACCGTGGGCCCCCGTGTGCCCTCCTCCTTGTGAGTGGGGTCACTTGTCCCCAGCTGTGCTGGCTGATGTACAGGGATGTGACATGGCACCCTATCTTAGCTCATGTCCGAGCTCCTCTGGTTCATCTCCATCCCTGCAGGCTCATGCAAAGTCACAGCACCTCATATGGGGGTGACACTGCCCTCCTCTCCTGGTAAACCCACCCCTGGTCTATTCCTCAGCAGAGCATCCCCATCTCCTCCTGAGGCCCCCGTTTTCAGATTTGCATAGTCAGGGGAAAAGACAACATTCAGAAGTAATGTTTTTACCTGGCCCGGCTGATGGAGGCTTCCTGAGGGAGATCGCAGATTGTGTCGGGTTTGGGGTCAGGAAGAGGGATGATATAATCATTCTCACCCCCATTTTGGTGCACGGCTGTGTAGAGAATGCTGCCGGTGGGGGAGCTGGCTGTGAGCCTGGAGTTGTTCAACCCAGGGATTGTGGGTCTTGTGCGGACAACAGCGGGGTGGTCGCTCTTCATGAACTCTTCATCCACCTGCTGGTACCTCTGCTCTCGCAGGGCAGGTTACCAAAGAAACAAGGTCTTGTGAGTGGAGAAAATGCACTTGTGTTGTGTTTGCTTTCCCTGTCTGCTAGGCTTTTTCTAGAGGGGCTCGCATCTTCTAGCTGGGTTCAGCTACCCTGACTCCACCAAAGATCATGAACGTTTCCTAAGGGAGAGATCAGGGCACAACTCCACAGCTCCAAAATACCAAACAGTTGGAGGCAGGTTTTTTTGATCTCCTGCCAGTTCTGATTTCCGCAGTTGCTGAGATACCAGTTGCCTGTCTGGCGATGCCAGTTGTCTCAGCAATGTCCCCAGGATGCCCAAACCACCTTCATCGGCTGTTCAAACTAATGCAGCTTTAGTCACTGCAAAATCCTGTGGCACGGCAGCAGTAAACACTGGTCTCCAAACCCTGATTGAGGGCCCTACCCAAGGCAGCATCCTCCACAGAACACCGACCCTCTTCTGTCCATCCAGCACTGGGTCCTTTGAACATACCTTTCTGTAGCAATCCACCAAGAGGTTTCCCATAAGCACCACCAGCTGTGAGAAGGATGGTCTGATCTCAAACTTCTCCTCCCAGCACTTCTGCATGATATCGTAGCTAGCAAGAGGAAACAGAAAGCATTCTGGTGAGTTAGCAGGTGGGAAAAACAGTGGCAGAAATGCTTCTGTAGTTTGTGTAGGGCAGGCCCAGGGCAAACACGTATGGGCAGCACTTACATTTCATCAGAGGCGTGGGTGGGTTTGGACATCCGATAGCCACGTTTGATGGCGTTGTAGAACTGTTCATTCATAGGCAGTTCAGGATATGGAGTCCCCCCTGGGTGTAAAGGGAGAGCAGGAATTCAGGCTGGTGGATTGCCTGCCACCCCCATGCCGACACGCATTTCACACCAAGGTTTCCTTTTTTTCTTTACCTTTCCTGCTTCATTTCACTTCCAAATGGCAACGTCAGCATGCAAAAGGAGGAGACAGGGAATGAAGCGCTACTCTGACTGGTAAGGTTGGGACTTGGGGATTAGAAATGGATTTCTATTGTCTCTGGGAAGGGACATGCTGACATGCTATCAGACCTACAGACACCACCATGATCTCCAGGGCACTTACCTAGAGTGAATATCTCCCAGAGAAGAATCCCGAAGGACCACACATCGCTCAGAGTGGTGTAGAGGTTGTTGAAGATGCTCTCTGGAGCCATCCACTTAAGGGGCAAGAAGGTCTAAGAGGAAAAAAATGGAACAAGAACAGAGTCAGCTGCATCTACAGCACTTGTTTCAACAAGTGAGAGCCTGACACTCAATCTACAAGCAGAGAAGACCTTTCAGAGCTACCCATCAGCCCAACACATCTGCTGTCATCTGCTGTCAGCCACTTCTTGGAGGGAACAGGTTCCTCTTTCCTTGTGCAGGATGAACTCATCAGGCAGGAGGAAAGAGTGGGCGTACTACATCCATTTCCACCACTGTCTGCCATGATGAGCTGTCATGGTGTGAATTCTCTGTGCCCTAGTTCTTGGGTAGTCCACTGACTTGCACAACATGGCCACAGCACTCCTGAAGGGAGTCTGGGCCTATCTGGACTTTGGAAACCTAAGACCAGGCTGGAGAGGACTATAGGATGACAAGAAAAGAGCCGATGGACACATCCAGCTTTTTCCTGCTCTTACTCACTCAGACTGATACATGAAAAGGAGCCCCACTTGACCAGCTTTTATGCAGCACTGGCTGTGCTGTTCCTGGGATTTGCTTGCACAATGAATACCAAAATAATCTCCAGGAAGGATTGCAAAGGGGGCCAGTTTCATTTCCTGTTTTGGAAGGAAAAGCAGCTATGCCAAGCCTGGACTAGAAAACCCCAGCCCCTCTGCAGGAGGGTCTCCCTGCCCAGGCACTGAGTGCCTGTCTGCCATCCCATGCAAATGGGAGAAAGCACGAGAGAAGGTAAGTAGTTCATAGAGTAGATAAAGATTGGGATTTGAGAAGCCTGGCTCCACTCTCAGCTCCCCCAGCATCAGTTTCTCTGGGAATTACATGGCCTGATTTGCTTGGGGTTGCACGCTCCCAAATGCCCCAGGGCTGGAGAGGAGATGCTGTTGTTGAAGTCACAGAGGAGGTTCTGGGGAAGCTCAGTTACAGCCTCATCCTCTCCTGCCTCGAAAGATTGGAGATGTCTTTCTGGAAAGTAGCTGCTCGCAGGAAAACACTTCCTCTTACCCTGTGGTCTAGTGGTTAGAGCAGAAGTCTGTGAACCTCTTCCCAGAGTGGCCAGTGACTCACTGCGGCAATGTCAAGCTGCCTAACCTTGGAATCCTCCTGCCTGCAGCTCAGGACCGTACTCAGTGCCATGCAGGGAAGGGATGCAGCACTGCTGCCAGTGATGGGCTGTACAGGGCACAATCCTTAGTTTTGCTGCTGCTACCCAGGTTCTTCTGTAAGAGCCTAGAGATATGGGCATGCAATTCTGCTACTCCACAGTGTGCAAAGCACATCAGGTGCAGGATGGTTTGCTGTTGACACCATCTCCTGGGAGTCCTGCCCTGTCACCACCCCTGGGCACAGTGATGGACAGGCAACTCACAGAGGGGAGCATATGGGGGGGCCAGGCCCAGAGCCTTGGGAAGAAAGAGCTTGCATGGCTCCTGGTACTTACGCTGCCTTTGGAGATATAGTTGGAATCTCTCATTATGTCCCTTGCCAGGCCAAAGTCACAGATCTTCACCAGCTTCCCCTCACAGATGAGGACATTCCTGGCAGCCAGGTCACGATGCACACACTGTAGGGGGAAGACGGGGCACTGTCACTGCGAGGGGCCCCCAGACAGCCCAAGCTGCAGCACTAATCCATTTCTGGGGCTGCAGGGACACATCATTTGAGGCATCTCCTCCTCCTGAAGGGACAACCATGGCTCAAAGCCACTAGCAGAGCTACCCCATTTTTGCTGCTCGCCTGGACTGCTACCCCCCATGACAGCAACAGGCATCCAAATCTGGCAAGGGCAATTTGAACAACCCAGCAGAGAGGGGATTGCCAGGGCCTGACCAAGCAAGGGGGCTGGTGGGCTAGCAGGCCGGCAGGGAGGGGATGTCTCCATCTCTGTTTGGACAATCCAACCCAGCAGTCTGAAGACATCAGAGTTACACCAGCCTAGCTTGTGCCTTCTGGTTTGCCAGCATGTTGGATGTTTTCCATATGAACAGCCCCAAGGTTTGCTCAAGATCCTGCCAGACGCTACTAGCGAGCACGGTGGTATTACGCCACTGTAAAGCATGACTGTGGGAAGCTGTGGGAAGCTAGGAGCTCCATGGGGGAGCACTGACCATGCACTTCTGGCGATCAGCCTGGCTGGCTGGAGGCAGAGAGCCAGGAATTTCTCTCCACACATCATTGATGCCATCCCTACCCCTTCTCTTAGCCCTGCCCTGTGTGATGTTTCACATGGTCCAACTGTATTACTGCCTGCCCTGCGCTATGGCAGACCTTAGGAAATCCCAGAGCCTAGTCCTCTGTCGTGGCTTAATTTCCACTAAACAAGGACTTCTGATGAGGCCTAGGGGGCTCAGAGCATGAGGTGCAATAGCAGTGTCTATGGAGAGTAGTAGCTCTGCTGTGGAGTGCCTTGTGCTTTAGCACAGGGAGGTTATCACTGTTTGGTCATCCTAGTAAACAGGGATGATATAACACCACAGCTGTGTTGCACATGGCTTGGGAGGAGCTCAGAGTCAGGGAATTTGAAGTCTGAAGCTCAATCTAAGCCAGGGTTAGCTATCACGTGCAAATGTAGTCATGCTGATCCTCAGGGCTGTGTTTCCAAAGAGAAGTGGTCAGCAGCTCTTCAATTGCATGGCCACTTCTCCCACGAGGAGGTTGGCATGGACAGAGGGACAGTGAGCGGAAGCTGACCACAGGACACAGCAGAGCGTTGTTGGCCTCCACCGCTGCAGGCAGCATGGACCAGCCAGCATACGTACATTTTTGGAAGCCAGGAACTCCATCCCATTGGCCACCTGGAAGCTGAAGCCCACCAAGTCCATGTAGCTGAGGAGGGGAGACTCATTTATCAGCGTCACCCGGTCTGTTCTTTCAGGAGCTGGAGGGCAAGCAGAGATGGGTGTTGGTGTTGGCATTACTCAGCACACTCGTGGGCTGCCTGCCAGGGGAAGGACCCACTGGGGATTGCTCTCCCTCCAGCAACAAAGAGACAGAGCCGGGAGTTCCAACTGTGAGGGCATCTCCCACTATTGCTGGACTCATCCCAAAGGTGACCTTTGCAATATGGACCATCTGTCTCTGCAAGCAAAGGTACCCAGCACCCAAACTGCAAGCACCTCTCCCTCCCGCTGTGGCTGAGCTGTTACCTGATGGGGAATAGCTGTCCAGCTCATATGGGGTGCCATAGTTAGAGGATTCAATGTCAGCGTACTTGACTTCACCCTTCATGTCGGACATGGGCACATAATCCAGGGAGTCATCCTTGCTCATGTCCATGTAGCCCCCATCGCTCTCGACAGACAAGGAGAGGTGACTATGGGGGGAAGCAAAGAGGCTGTTCAGATCCAGAGGAGATGAGGAGACATGAGGGATGAGGACAATGATTTGTGTGACTGCAATTCCTGAACTCTCAGCCCCAGCCCTGAAATGTGCCACACAGCAGGGAAAGAAGCCCTGCATCATGCATGCAGAGAAGTGCAAATGGCACTGGAGACTTCCTTCCACCACCTAACAGCTCAGGTGTCCTCAGTGCTCGCTTTAAACAGCCCTGCCATATTCCCCTATGGGTCTCCAGGTGTCCTCTCCCACGGGCTGAAACTTCTCGTGCTCACCTTGCCTGGCAGAGCACAGGTTTGGTCAGCGCACAAGCTCAGCACTTGGGGAGGGCAGGAAGGGGACCCAGGGCCACACAGCTCCACAGGCACGCACAGGGCAGGAACGTGTGAGACCCAAGCCAGAGTGGGCAGGGAAAACCCTCTACCTTGGCTGTGCACGTTCTCGGACTGGCCTGGAGAAGGCTGAACTGAGCGGGCAGGACATAACCCTCTGTCTACAGTTAAACCTTCCCAGTTTGTATCAGCAAACATCTGCACCCTTGAGCACCTCTCCCTTGAGTGAGCAACAACTGCATCTGGGAAGCAGCACCCTGAGGCCTTCCACGTACTGGTGCTGGGCAAGGGAATCCTACTGCATCGCCAGAGCTGTGGGGCATGTCCCCAGGGGCTTGGGAGACTGTGCTTAGTGCTTAAGAGGATCTCAGCTGCCTTCAAGCAGAAAGCACAGGGCGCAGCTGTACTGACGTCCTAACACTGCTGTATTTTACTATTGTTTTGGTGTGCTGGAAGGAAATGCTGCTTTCTAACTTCCCATGGGACTGTTTCTCTGTGCTCATGTGCCTGCATCCCTTACAGCTGGCAACTGGACAAAGAACTGTTCCCCTTTCCTTGTAGCACTTCTTGTGCAACCACACTCCTTCTAGCACTTCTACCTTAGGCTTGGTAGCAGTGCAACCTGCCCTGAAAATGCAGACCTGAGATCTCCAAGGACTAAGATGTGCTGGGAAACCTTCATCTCTGTACTCAATGCATAGCTATGGTTATGCCAATAAAGTTAACGATGCCAGGGAGTACTCCCAACTGGCATGGAGCAGCCGGTGTGTGTGCTAGCTAACAGCCTCCAGGACACACAGATTCCCTCTGCTAACTCCCCGTCTGCCAGGAGCTGTTTGGAGGTGGCTGGTTGTCACATGGGCTGGTCTCACAAGGTAACAGACTGGCCAGCTGTGTCCCAGTGCTGGGCCAGCATTTATTGTACTGGTCTGGAGGAAATGTAGGTATCCTTCCTGGTAGTACCAGCCTCCCTCATCGATGGGGGCTAGGATGGGGTAGGCACCAGGGAGGAGAGTGCTGCTTTCCAGGTACCTCTGCACGTGGTCCTCCTTGGCAGTGTTCCCGTACAACTCTGCCTCTCGCCGTGCCTTCTCGCCGTAGGACTGCAGAAAGGTGTGCTTGTTGCGGTGCAGGTAGTCCACCAGGTCCCCATAGCGGCAGTACTCGGTGATGATGTAGATGGGCCCTGGTGGGAGGCAGCACCCGTGTCAGCCCTGCCTCGACCTCGCTTGCTCCCCGGGGCAGTGAATTTCATCCCACAGGGACATTATCAGATTGCAGGATGTCTAGGCAGGGCCAGGGGCAAAAGCTATCTTTCTGGTACCGAGCGTTTTTGGAATTTGAAATTTGTGTTTGGGGAGGGAGGTGGGGGTTAACAGAAACATGCCTTCTCAGTTTCAGTCAGGTTGGAAAGAAAGGATTTCAGAGCCCCAGGAGGCTTTCCTAGGGGAAGGGTGAATCATTCTGAACCAGAAAACAGGAGTTTTTCTCTCTGAGGACAGTTCTCCTCCTCAGCACAGCTCAAGACAGCAGGAAGAGGAGAAAAGGCACCCGGGGCTCAGCTACCTCCTTTGGTGCAGGCCCCCAGCAAGTTGACAATGTTGAGGTGAGGTCCCAAGTGGCTCATGATCTTCAGCTCGGACATAAGGGCTTGCTTCTCGCTGCTCCGGGCAGTGGCTGTTGGGGAGAGCTGGTGTGAGCGGCAGGGCAAGGAAGGGAGCACATGTGCACCATTTGGCCTCACAGCTTTGGGATGGGGGAAAGGTATGATGGGAGGACAACTCACACTTGAGCATTTTGACCGCCACTTTCATGGTAGACTGCGAATGGCTCAGGCCATGAGCCGTTGCCTCCACCACACGTCCAAAGGCACCAGAGCCGAGAGTGCGTCCTGCAAAGAAACAGTGAGGAGATAAAGTTGGTGATGGTCCTCAAGAAGAGATGAGGAAAGGAGCTTGGAAAAGACAAGTCCCCTGTCTGAAACTACACCAGCCTTGCTGCAGTCACCCTTGTGGGCATGGAGGTGATCATGAGCTATGATGTTTGGGGTTGGGGCTGGTTTTCATCTGGCTGGGAAAGGAAGGAACTGCCAGCTGCAAGAAAGGATAGCCAGGAATAACCCAGTGCCTCATGCCAAAGGTGGCAGCTGGCCTCCCACCATGGTCCCCCAACCCAGGACCACATCGTATCTCCAGGGATCTCTGTGCCTTTTCTGGGTTTGTGTCTTTTGGAGATGCCCAACCAAACCTATCACCCCCAGACCCCAAGGGTCCATCAGTGGGACCTGCAGAGCCTTTACCTAACACCAGTTTGTCCCTGGGCACCTCCCAGCTGGAATCATAAGGGAGCTGCATGGGATCCACGTAGATGTACTCGTGCCCATCAGAGCTGACTGACTCAATCACCTTCCAGCGGATTTCATAACGAGGTTTCTGGAAAGGGGAACAAAGGAAAAAGAGAGATCGAAGAGGCTGAGGGTCAGAAAGGGCATGGGGGATGTGGGTAGGCTTTGTCAGGGAGCCTTTGGTCCCTGCAGCCATTGCCTCATTCCCCATCTAGCCTACAGATGCCAGGGGCACGCAGAGACTGATGGAGGCCCATGGTCCCTGGCACAGGTGGGACATTGTCAAGCCCATGCCAGCAGGAGCTCACAGCTTTGCTCTTCCCAGCCACCATAACATAGGGGGTACCACTGTGGTAGCCTGAGGACACTGTCCTCTTTTACCTTCTGCCACAGGATGATCAGGATGATCAGGGAGATGACGGTGAGGACCAGCAAAGCCAGGATGACAGAGATGATGACCACTTTGAACGGCAAGGCTACAACAATAACAGGGACAGCAGTCAGACTCTTCCACGTCCACACGGCCTGAGTACCCTGGGGAAAGGAGGGGACAGCAGCGCAGAGGGGGCCCTGCAGCCTTCCCTTTCCCTCCTCTAGCCACTGTTCCCCTCCTGCTACATGCCTCCCCCCAAGACATCGACCCTGAGCTCTCCTCTGGGTGGGGGCAGTCCCTGACCTCTCCTCCTGGGCAGACCTGCCCAACACTTGCAGGGCCAGCACACCAGTGATAATGGGGTGATGGGTTGTTACAGCCTGTTGAAGGGCTTGCTGCCTTGGGAGAGGTTTGACCATGGGAGGGTGTAAAGAGCTAGAGGGGCTGGTTTGCTTGGGGGAGAGCTGGCAGCTCCCGGCCTGGGCTTAGACCATCCTTCCTCATATTTAGGATGTTCAGCGCATGGATGTTCGAGTCCGTGGCACCATCTAGTGACCCGCGGGCTAATAACAAGACACCAGGGACCTGCTCAGGCACTCCCATCTTGCCTCCCTGGAGGAATTAACCTGCCAGTGGTGGGAAGAGGATGTCCATGGCCAGTGGACATAAGGACTTCAGACTCCTCCTGGAGCAGCCTTTCCTGCCAACCCAAAGGAGGCTTTGTTTTGGGCAGAAATACCCAGGTTTCCTGCCTCCGAGGACTGCAGTCATCAGAGGACAGTCCTGGCTTCCAGCACCTCCAGGCTGGAGACACAGAGAGAAAAGTCTGACTCCCCACCACTGGCTCAAACACTTCCTTCAGTGCTCACCATGTGGGACCAGAGTGATGTCCTGGGAGTTGGTGCCCAGGAAGTTTTGCACGGTGCATCTCAGGAGCAGGGGCTCATCCACCCTGTGCAGCTGCAGGGTACTGTTCACGCGGTACACCTGCAGCTCCGCGTGGTACGTGGCATTGGTCTGCAGACCGATCTCTGCGGACTCGTTCCCCAGCAACCGGGTGGGTTGCCCCTTGGTGCTGCACCTGGTCCGGGGGAGGATAAAGGCACTTGAGAGGCAGCTGTGGCCACACACCACCATGGGATGCCCAGGCATGTGGGCCAGCAGAATACAATAAAATAATAGTCTATTATTCCAGTAAATGTGAAAGTCCAGCCATTCCCATGGGCACCCACTTACCATTTGATGTCACTGCAAGTAGACCAGCTGATCTCTGGCTGGGGCATGCCTTCAGCAGAGCATGTTACTGTCTGCTCCCCACTGCTGGTACTGCTGTTCTCCTTGAGATCCACCACCTTGGCTGGCACTGAAACAAAGAGATAGTGATGGGAATTAATCCTCCTTTCTGACTGCATGATGGAAAGGGAACGTGATTCCACTGTACCCCTGAAATGGCCTGGGAGTGAGGAGACAGTGAGGTAGGACTCATCACATGAATCTTGTTTTATATTTGAAAGCTAACAGCAAAAAGAGAAAGGTTTGAGGGGGTTATGAAGGAGACCTGCCCCCATCTAGCTTGCTTGGAGAGCACAGGCGAGCACGGGGGAAAGTCCTGGACATCAGAGCTGCGCGATCATCTCTGCATTTACTACCTTGGGCCAAGGCATGAAGGCCAGGCTGCTGGTGTCTGCACTGCCTCCCTGTCCCCCTTGCTCTGAGACCAAGTGTGTGATATTTCAAATGAGCATGTTTCTTGCTTGAATGCTTTTCCTTTAACCAAAACCACTTTGGAGCTGTAGTCGAAGAGTAAGGGCTTCAACCTGAGGGTCCTGCAGCAAAGGATGGAACCGTCCCCTGAGACTGCCCCTGCACTCCTCAGCCCCATGTCTGCATGCCCATCCTCACCATTTATCTGCAGATGGAAGGACAGCTCCTGCTCATCATCCTCATTGAAAGCCCGGATGGTGTAAAATCCTCCTTCTTCCTGCTTCACCCGCACCAGCACCAGAGCCGTCTGGTACCTGGAGAAGACACAGTCCCAGAGTGATGGGTGTGGGAAGGTACCTGGGGACTGGCAATGCTCAGAGGCAACCAGCTCCCACCCATCCGAGGCATCCTCGAAATCCATTCACGGAAAGGCATTCAACCACCAACCATGTCCAACCAGCAATTTGGAGGTTGCTTTGTGAATTATCCCCTCCCAGCAACCCAGTGAAGAATGATGGGCCCTCACCTGGTTTCTGACAGGTTCCTGCTGGTGATGGTGAACTCACTGCTGCTTTCCATGGTCAACGTCTTGTTGTTCTTCAGCCACACAATGCTGGGTTGTGGGTAGGCCTCCACCTCCACCTGGATGGTGCGGCTCTTGTGGACCTCGGCATACACCGTGCTGGGCAGGTGGGTGTGGAAGCGCACAAAGCCACGCTCTGAGAGGGGGCAGGAAGGATGGGGGGGGGGGTTAGAGAGAGAAACAACCCTCTCTCCAGCCCTCTGGACAAACATGGATCTGGAACAAAACACTCTGAGCACCCAGAAGTGGTGGGGCAGCTCCAGATCCATCCCCCAAGGCTTCAGGCTTGTGCCCGAGGGGAGTGCGGGTGCAGAGCCACACTGGAGCAGAGGGGCTCATGGGGCAGGCAGCATGTGGGGGAAATGCTGCTATCTTGTGGAGATGGTGCAGGTTCCCTTGAATTACGTGAAAGAAGGACAGATGCGGATGGGAAGTGAAAATATGACCTCACATCGCCTTGGCACTGCGCAGTGCAGAAGTGCTCTTACCCGTACCCTCAAGTGTCTTAAAGGGTCACAAGGCTTGGGATGTTTTGAAGCCAAGAAGTGGGCAGGGGTGACATGGGGTGAGGGTTGGCTTTTTGCCATGGTTACTTAGGGCAGAGGCGAGGAGGGGAGGGAGCTGGAGGCTGTGCAGAGAGAAGAGGGTGTCACTCTGGGGCATCCTGCTTGGACGCCCACATCATTTGCTGGCTTTGGGCGCGTGGGAAGCAACGCACCGATCACGTGGACTGTGATGTCTTTTCGGTCTGTTTTCTCATGATAGCCCTCAGAGACGTTGCAGATGTAGGTCCCACTGTCCTCCAGCTCCGCATTCTGGATGATGAGGATGGAGCGGATCTCGTGGGTGGATCCGGGCAGGAAGTCGGTCACCGGCTCCACAGTCTTCCCCGCCTGCACAACGGGGACAGGAGATAAGGTCTCAGAAGTCAAGAGCATGTTCTGCCATTGGAGCTACAAAGCCAGGCTCACAGGGAGGGAGGAGGAGAGGGTAGAGGACCCTGGTCTGGCTGCCACAGGGACAGGGAACATGCACCGATCAGAGGTCACTGAGACAGACAGCCTTAATCCAAGGGTCTCCCCATCAAGCCTCCCTGTGTGGCAGCATCATCATCCCACAGCTTCTGCCATGGGGTGAAGCTTCCTATGAAGCTTCACCTGGGATAGTGACAAGTGATTGCCATGGGACATCTGGGCAAAGGATGGAGCTGCTGCCTGGAGCCTGTGGGGCTGGAGCACTCACTTGCTTGCGGGGATAATCCCAGTTGAAGTTGACTAGCTCATTGCCGCTCACGGTGCACATCAGGGTAACGTTTTCTCCCTGACGAACTATGGTCTGCACTGCGCTGATGGAGACGTTCACAGATGAGACTGGGAAAGGTGAAAGAAAGGAATGAAAAATGAAGGAAGGGATGAGTGGGTACCCAGTCCATTTATCCTGGGTGGACTGGTCTAGTGGAAAGTCTCTTCCCTGAGGAGTGGAGCTGACACTTTGGCAGAACCCATTATCTAATGGAAACAGGACTAAATCCAGCCTCCAAATTGATCAGGGGCATCGCTAAGGAGACAGGGGGAGAGCTTTGCTGTCCCCTGCCATAGGGCTGAAGGAACAGCCACAGCAGGTGCACAGGTATGCTAAGACAATGGCACCTCACCCTGGATCCTGTAGACGTAGAAGGTGTCTGAATCCACCTCCTGGTCATCCACGATTGTCCGGCAGAAATAGGTTTTATCCTCAAAGAAGCCTTTGAATCCCTGTTGTGGGTCATAAGCAGCTGGGATGGGGTTCTCCACCTTTTTCTCATAGAGGGTCACCTGCATCTGTGGGTTGGTCACACGGCATGGGATGACGGCCTCTGTGTAGCCTGTGATGAAGATGAAGAGCTCTTCGGAGGTGATTGTGGGGAGGAAGACTAGGGAAGGATCTGCGGGAGAGAGGGAACACTGGTTGCAGAAAGCTGCTTGAAGCTGAAGCAGGGCTGCTCTGTGCTCCTCTCTGTCTCCAGACTGGTGGAATGTTTCTTCACTTTCTCCCCATGGTGTAGGATCACCAAACCTCTCCTAGGAGGGTGAGAGACCCAGATGCTGCCGCTTAGCACCATTGCCTCGCCCACCACTTGTCCCAACACACCACACGTAGGTCTCTCCCATGACCTGGCGTACCAGAGACACGCCACAGCAAGATGACCTGCCATGCATGAAGGCTCTCCTGCAGTGGGAGAAAGGATTTTGGGAGTCCAGGTTCTTGGAGACAGAATGATAATTCAAAGCCCTCTTTCTCCTGGTTGCTAAACCCCATGGAAATGCAGAGACAAGGACGTGCTGTCCCCTACCTGGAACGTAGATGTACAGGGCTTTCCTCTCTGCTGGCTCTGGAGCCTGGTCAGGGCTGTAGGTGCACACATACTCCCCAGTGTGACGGCCTGTCACGTTCCTGAGGGTGAGGTTGCTGACAAAGACACCATCCCTCTGCTCCAGCGAGGCGGCGAGGGGCTGACCCTCCCGTTCCCAGACCAGCGTGCTGTCCCCATAGCACAAGAGGGAGAAGGTGCTGTGGAGGCCAAGGACAAGCTCAGCATCTCTGGGTTCAATATGCAGCCTGCTGCCCCCAGACGTTACCTCCAGCAGACCTGGGAGAGAAGGGAGATGAGACCTCTGAAATCCAAGGAGAAGCACGCTGGAGCACAACTTCATGCCAATGTAGTGTCAGCCTTTACAATGAAAAATAACCTTCCTGGATTTGTCCTCCTTGGGGTAGCCACCCACCACTGACAAACATGTGCTTTCCTCAAAAGTGTCCTGTCAACCAAGGCCTTGGTGGGTCACCCTTCATTCCCTTTACCTCCTGAAACCCTTATTGGAGAGGAAAGAAGACATCACGGAGTTTAGCAATGTTCAAAGTTGCCTGTGTTGTCTGTGGCAATGCTGGGTGGAGAACCCCCCATTTTGTGCTTTAACTATGTCTGCCCCCATCCAACCTTTCTGCAAGTTAACGGCACCCTCAGTGCCACCCAGTGCTGCCCAGTGTCATCAGGCAGTGAGGAGCAGAAGGCTGGCTCGGGAGGGATTTGGGACAGCCGTTTAAACTGTGGGTGCGAACAGGGCTGTGCTGGGAGGCAGCCATGCTGTGATGCTGTTGCCCCAGCCCAAGGGGCACCTTGGTGAGGATGGGGCTGGAAATGGGGGTGACCTGGGCCTCCCCCACATGTTTGCTCAGTTCCTTGGCTTTTATACATCCTGTGAGTGGTCTAGATAACCTGGGAGCTGACAGTATAGATAGTACTGCTGGTCCCAAAATGAGCCTGTCTCTGTAAAGGAAGAGATAGGTCTTGGATGCACCTTCAAAGGCTTGGAAAGGCCATGCATTTAGCAGGCAAGGGGGAGAGGAGGAGATGAGGCAATTCTCTGCTCTGCTGGCTGCTTCTCCACAGGGACAGTGTCAGACAGGGCACAGACTAGGCTGAAACAATGTCGGTTTACAAGAAAGTGAAAAAGGAATGAAAGCAAAACCTTGCAGGAAATCCTTTGGAAGCAATAGAGCAGGCAAGGTCTTCCTGAATGGCTCCCCGTGTCTCTCCCAGCTTCCTTGCTTCACCCTTTGCCTAGATGTCCCATTGGGGTTGGGACATGTGCTCTTCTCTGGTATCCCCATGGGTGGGCAGGGCAGCTGGGGACAGCCCCCAGGGACTCACAGCAATGCTGTAAATAGCCCAGATGCGGCCACGTGCCCCGTTGCCTTGCTGTGGGTGGTTATTATATATATGGGGTCTGACCGAATCCTTCCTGCTGTGGGGGTGTCCGTAATGCCCAGCTAACGTGGGTTCTCGGGTGTCTGCTAAGGGCTGAGCACGCGTGGCAGCGCTCCCTCTGCAAAGGTCTCCTCCTTCCACCCAGCTGTGCATCAGCATGAAGCAGGTGAGGACTTTACATCCACCCCGCCATAGGATTGGGTCGGCATGAGCCACGGACCTGAGTCTTTAGGAGGGACAGATGTGCCTGGAGCGCGCTGTGCGCTCCTGTGCCTCCCCACGGCAATGCTCCTTTCCTCCCCCTTGCCTCGCAGTAAACATCCCAGGGCAGCATCCCCACGCAGGGCCCAATCCTGCGCACACCTCCCCAGCCACAGCACTCACCGGTGAGGATGAGGAGCCAGAGACATGTCTTCAGAGAGGGGCGCAGCATGGCGGGCTCCGTGGCTCAGTGACCGAATCCTGCCAAGAGCAAAGCGAGATGAGCGCAGCACTGCCGGCAGAGGAGGGGTCCCTCAGCCACCCCAGGTTGGGGGGGTCCCCGAGCCCTCACTCGAGCCCTGGGCTCCTTTCTCCACCTCAGAAGCCTCCCGTCTCTTTCCAGTTTTCAGCCTTTCCCTCCCAGTGGGGTGGTTGGTTCTCCCTCACGCTGGATCTGCAGAAGGAGCTGTTTCTAAGGCACCTCCCGCTGGTAAACAGGGATTTTGCTGGAGGCTCCAGCAGTTGTGTCAACTCTTGCTCATCTCTGCTCGAAATGCCGCTCCCCCCGCTGCAGAGCCCTGCCTTTCTCCCTCCCTCTGCTTTACTGCTTGCCTTTTTTCTCCTTAGTTTTTGCTTCCCTCAGTCCCAGTGAGATAAAACTTGCTAGAAAACAGATCTCCCTCCAACCCTCCCACATTTTCTGCTCCTTCCAATGAAATAGAACAAGCCCAAAGAAACCCCACAAAACCCTGAGTTCTTTGTATTTAACTTTTAAATATATATATATTTAAAGGGACTATTTAAGAGGCTTTTTATTTAAAAATCCATTTTATCGACATTTCTCAAGAAATCTTTTCCCACAGAGCATTTTCAGCCCTCCCTGCTGCAAACCAACAGCCCAGAAGAGATGAGGCCAGAGGTCCCTAAGACGAGTGGGGTCTGTCCCCCATGTAATGGGGTGACAGGTAACCCTCCCCATCGCACCTGCAGGGAGGGGGATAAGTATTTTGGAAAAGCAAAATGAAGATGCTAAGGAGGGGAAGAGTAAGGAGAAAAGGTTTCCTCTGTGCCTGGACAAAGCTGAGGGGAAATGAGCTCAGTAGTCCTGAACTTTGGGGATGCTCCCGCACGGAGCTGAACTTCACGGCTCAGCCATGCTGCAATCAGTGGCCCTGCCACTGGGCCACCTCCCTTCTCCCAGTGCCAGAGGCATTTTGAACCTGCTCCCAAGCCAGACCCTGTGAAGAAGCCCCTGTGATGCCGGCACAGTGCTCTGAGGAGCTGCTTGCCAGGCACGAGGACGGCTAGTGGCAATCTGGACTTGCTGACCTGGCCCCAGGCACTGTCTCTTACTGAGCAGCTCTGCTGCCTCTTGGCCCTGGAGTGGCCTCCTGGTCTGCTTGATGTTAAGGAGGAAATGGTTTGTAAATGACGTGCGCTTGTCAGATGTTTTTATTATTCTCTTGCTTTGGCTCAACAAAAGTCTGATCTACCAGCAAATCCTTCCAGGTCTCCAGCTTATTCAGCAGCTTCTCTCTCCCCCCTCCAGAAAACCCCTCCGTGACTCCTTCTCTCTTCTGCATTTGCCAGGGGGAATGAGAGCATTTACAGGGAAGACCTGGGGGTGGGTAGGACGAAAGGACCAAAGTGAAATTCAGGCTGTAAATGAATGTGGCCTCCCTGCACACACCCTCAGAGAGCACCAACCTGCAGGAGAGAGGAGGATGGACAACCTAATCTCGCTGCCCCCCAAGGCACTGCCATGAGAACAATTAGCTTTGTTTCCCAATTCTCCTTTACAAAGGTGTGTGATTCATCCATTATTCAATGTTCAAGGTTGTAAGCAACAACTGGGATCCTTTCCTTTCACCCCTCCCTGCCTGCATGCACAAGCCAGGCTGTATTCACCGCCCCCCACCCCAATATCTGCCTGCCAGCAGCTAAGGTCTTCCCAAGCTCATGCTCAGCTTTTAGATGCCTGTCCAGCTTCACGGCTGTCGCTGTTAGACCTGTTGCAGGTGAGATGGTGGCTTCCCCTACCCACACAGATAGGTCCCTCACTCCACCAGTGATGTCTGCAGGATCCACCACTCCACCACTGCTCTCCTGGAGCCGGGGAGCCGGGTCCGTGCTGGTGCTGGTGCTGGGCTAGCATGGGTGTTGCTTCAGTGAGCAGTGAGAGCCCTGCAGCCTCCTCCTGCTGCCTCTGGCCGCCTCCCCTGTGTTCATAGCTGGTTTTAATAAAGCTGCTGGTTTTGCAGAAAGGCATTTCTCTTGGAGATGCTTCCCAAGCAGAGTGGGAGGGTGGCAACGTCTCGTAAAGAGTGGTGACCTCTCCCTTGTTTGTCTGCTCTAGCCAGGGTGAGAGGCATGCTTGGAGATGCTGAGCTCTGCCTGTCTTGCAGGATGCACACTGAGCCTGGCTAGCAGAAGGACAAACCTTTCTCACCCTGTCACAGGGACATGTGTGCTTGCACATGTGGGCGCACACAGGCGTTTCATAAGGGATGCAAATACACCCAGCTCACTGCCAGCCTTGAGAGCACTTGCTGTTTCCCTCCTCAATCCCAGCTTTTGTTCTCAGCAAGAGCAGTAAGATGCACCCTATGAGTGCCAGACAAGGAGAAGCTGAGGTAGGTGCAGCCCCACTCAGTGATCCAAAAGCAGGTACCTAGATGTTATCCCACCCAGAGACCCAAACAAGGCACCTACACAATGCACAGCTGCCTTGGATTGTCTCCTCCCATCCCTATGGGTGAGCAGGATGCCATGGATCCCTCGGACTGCTAAATCCTTCCCAGAGGCTAGGACCTGAGTATTTGCAAGCCCTGGGACCATTTGCCTCCACCCATCCTGGCACATGGCTGGAGGCCAGGGAGGTCCTGCAGCAATGCCACGTCCAGTGCCCTTCACTCAGCCCTGCAGCTCCGCAGCAGCCTCCCACCTTGCAGCCACCGAGTTGAAGTCCCAGCTCTCCATCCCCACGTTTTACCCCTCACCATACTCTCCTCCCCACCAGCACAGGTACAGACCTTTCCTCTGTCCCTCTCTGACACCATCATGCGAGGGCAAGACGTCCCTAGCCCAACAGGGCAGGGAGCTTTTCTCTTGAGCTGCACTGTTTATTATTCTAAAAGAAGAATTTGGCTGGAAGAGGAGACAGGAGGTCAGCTGGCTTGCAGGGAGGCCAGGCTGGCTGGGCGATGCAGCCCCGCACCCACACTCAGCCCCACGAGCCTGTGGGGTGGCTGCACTCTCCCCGGAGCTTGGGTCCCTGGGGCCACACTGGGGCTTCTCCGAGTGCTGTGGGGAGGACGGCTCCACGCTGGGGCTCCTCCGAGGGGAGGACGGCTCCCCGCCAGCCCACACGACATGTCTCTGCTCGCCTCCGCACTGCCGCCCAGCAAGGCTGGGAGCTGGGCACCACAGGACCGTGAATGTCTGGGAGGGTTTTGAGTCCAAACAAGACACAGATACAGGCGACCGTCCCTGCCTGGTGACACAACCGCATTGTCCTTATCTCTCCTCTGTAATCACATCAGCCTGGCCGGCATGCTGCACGCGTGGCTGCAGGAATGCACCCGGCGGTCGCTCCTCCTCCGGACATGGAGAGCGGCAAGCCGTGTTTGCAGGCGAGATGAGGGAGAGCTGAGCCAGCTCCAGGGCTGTTGGGTTTCCCAGCCCACTGCCCCGCCGGTGTAAGGAAAGTGTCCTGTAGCTGGCTGGGGCCAGGCACTGCTGAAAGCCTCTTTGAGCATCTCTAGCCTCGTGTTTTTGCAGTGTGTTGCATGGGGCGATGGGATAAACGGGGGCACCTCGACATCCCTGAGCGGCAGCAGCACTGTGCAGAGAGCACCCCGGGCTCTGACGGCCCACGGAGCCATGCTTTCGCAGGCAGAACACGGGCGAGAGGGCCAGAGCAGAGAGGTCAAACGGCACGGCCAAGGCCACGCGGCACGGCCACGGCTGTGCCAGGACTGGGATTCAAGTCTCGTGATTCCCCGTCTCATGACTTTGCAACTTCTCCAGAGCAACCCGCTCCCATTTCTCCTGCATCCCAAATCTGATGACAGCTGAGCTTTCTCCTCCGCCACCTCTCCCACTCCCCCACTCACTGCTGTGAGCAGCAGCCGGGGGCTGATGCCTCTGTGGCTGATGAACTTGGACAGGAATTTCTGCAGCGGGAGCAGGGCTACGCCCAGGGTTTTGGATACAAGCAAGAGCCACATCCAGCCTCTGCTGGAGATGGTCCCACCTTTATTTAGGGAGGACCATCCTTTAGCCATCTCTGTCACTCCTTCCCACCTCGCAGTGCCTTGCTAAGGAGCTCAAGCATCACCAGACCTTATTGATTTATTACTGTTCCCCCACTCCAGACCTACCTCTAGTTCAAGGGTGCTAGTAAGCCAAAGATGCCTTTGCTAATGCCCAAAATATGTTGTGTGGGCTCAGTCTTGACTATTCTTGAGTAGCGAGGCAAGAATTTCCTTTGACTTCACTCAGCATGCCCTGCCACACGTCTGAGTCCTCTTCCCTCTGTGCTTGCTCCCAGCGTGTGTACAGTGCAGTGCTCATGGCAGAGCATCTCAGCATGTGTGGCAGCCACTGCTGGCACGAGCATCACACGATGCTGCCCATCGCCAAGCACTGATCACATAGGACAGGACCATTTCTAGCCCTGCAACTGCCTTAAAGCATGAGAGATCTACATAGATGGGCATCCACACCAAGGAGACCCTCCCGATCCACTGCCCTCCTCCCGAGCACGCCTAGATGATGTTTCTCGCCTTTCCTCCACAACCACTAATGCCCTGCAGAGAACCCGTCTGGGTGTCCCGCAAGCACCCCCAGAGCTGTGGGAGGTGGGAACCAGCCTGCAAAGCTGGTGCGCAGGGAAGGGGATGGCTCGGCATGCCAGGGAGGGGAAGAGCAGCCATGGCTGCCCTGACAGCCACCTTGGAAGGAGCTCTGGTCCCTACAGACCATCGACCACCAGCCAGGGGATGTGCTGTCTTCTGGAAATCAGAGTGCACAGCCCCCTCTCAGCAAATCCCATTTGCATTTCCAGGGGCAATTCCTGCATCCATTGCCCCGTGTTGCTTTTCTCCCCTCGCTGTGTTCCCCTTGCCTGAGCCTCCCCGCTCTGGCGATGCTGGGCAGAGGTGCTGGCCACTGGCCCAGCCCGCGAGAGCATCTCAGCTGGCGGCAGCACGACCATGGCAAAGGAAGGAGCGGAGAAGCGAAGCCAGGCCTCTCACACAGCCGCCGGTCCTTTCTCTTCCTCTGTCTTTCTATTTCTAGCCCCTTTTCTTGCTGGGGCTGTGCTTCCAGGCGCTCCCACAATGCTCACTGGTCCCGCCGTCTTGCCAAGCAGGCCAGGGACATCTGGTGCAAATTAGCGGGAAGTAAAATATACTTTATTTCTTCTTTGTCTAAGCGCATCTGAGTCATTAAGTGAGATCATGGGTGCCCGTATGCAATAAAAAAAGCCCCGTATGGATCCCATGATCAATGCCCTTACAGCCAGGGAGTGAGGGCTTCTCCTGGCTGGGGGGGCACCGTCCTCCGCTTTTGAAGGCAAGCAGCTCCCCGAGCAAAGGCTGGTGACCCCTGAAACCCAAGCCTTGCTTGTCCGGCAATGAAACTCCTTGGCTTGTCCTGTTTTCCTCTGCCACCCTCCCCTCGTCCTCCGCAACTGCTTCTTTCCCACCCTTTAATCTAAATAAAACTGAGCGGGGTTTTTTTTTCTTCCTTTGGCTGGAACCGTCCGGAGTTGCAACATCTCTCCTCTGGGGTCCTTCAGCTCCCATGACACCATGTTTACTCACAGGCCAGATTATCATCACAGAGCCCTTTTTCTTTTTCCCAGCACATGGCTAGAATTAGGCAGGGCACACACATGGGGAGCCTGTCGTCCCAAGGCTCATAAACAGCTGCTGATAAAACACAGAGGTAGGAAATCTGAAACCAGGCTGAGGAGCAGAGGGGCTGGGGAGTCCCCGGGGTCCCACAGGCCATCCTTGCCCAAGGGATGAACATCTAGGGGCAAAACCCTTCTCACCCAGCCATCTGTCAGTGCCAAGGGGGTCCTGAGGCTTTACACAGGTGCTGATGAGACCGAGGGGTGCTGAGAGCCCTGGGTGCCAGTTTGCAGCACACGTGCATTTGGGCTTTTCTTTTAGTCACGTAGAGGTGAGGTTTTACAAGCACTCGCAGGCAGCATTGCAAATGCCTGAACCCTCTGAGTGGTTTTGCCAGAGCTCCTTGGTCTGTGAAGACGTGATTAAAGCCACAACCCTGGTGTGGACCAAGCTCTATAGGAGATGGTCAAAGCTGGGGCAGATGCCACCTCTGGGGCAGCTTGAGTGCAGGGCCACCATGCCCATAGGCAGGGACGGCTGTCCTGCCTGCCTTTGCTGCAGAGAACGGGGCTGGCGCAACCGGGCCCCTGGCCCAGGATCCCAGATCCTGGTCCCCAGCTTTGGTGGCACCTGGAGGAGGTGGCTGTGTGGTCATGAGGGTGCTGGTCCTGCAGCAAGATGGCAGGACACCACCTAGTGCAGCCAGCCTCCTCCGGGCCAGCCTGCCACGGGCTATCACAGGCTTTGACAACATCTGTCAGAAAGCTGAAAATGAGGACCGTGACTCCAGAGCCGGGGGGGAGGATGACGAGTCCAAGTTTGAGTCCCGACAGCGTGATTCAGCAGCCCTGGGGTCAGCCATGTGAGGAATGGGGTGGGGTGGCGAGCCCTACGCAGCCCCGCTTTGGCTGTGGCCATCCTCCCTCTCCGAGCGTGGGGCGACTGCGACGTCCATGCAAGCGACCCAGCAAACCTCCAGCCGCGGGGTATCTATCTGCAACCCATCGCTGTGAGGAGCTGGCACGGGGGGACGTGGGACCACGGCGAGCCCTGCTCTCTCACCCCTAATCCCTCCCGCTTTCCCCCTCCGTTTTAAGCCCATGGGAGACGGAGGAAACGAGTGACCTGTTTAGTGCAAGTTCAAAATAAAACGAAACATCTGTTTGGAGAGGTGCCAGCGTTATAAATAATCCCCCAGCCCCCGAGTGTTGGTATTCGTGGCCCTTTCGGCTGCGCATGCTCCCCCGCTTCCGCTTTCGGAGGAAAGGCCGGGCCCTGGGGGCCGGTGGGCCTGCTCCCCAGAGCCTGCGATCTTGGCCCGGGCTGTGGGAAAACCCTGGGCGAGGACCAGGACCCACCTGGGACCGAGGAAGGAGGGATGGGGGTGTCGGGAGGAACGGCTGCCACGTGCCGGGCAAGGCTGATGTGATGCCTGGCTGTCCCTTGCCGCGTACCCCGCTCCTCGCCCTGGCTGGATCTTGCCCCCCCGCCCTTGGTCTCCCTAGGGCAGCCGGTGGGTGCCAGGGTCATGGTGATGCTGGGACTGGCCCGTGGTGGTGCTGGGACTGGTCTGTGGCAGTGCTGGGACTGGTCCATGGTGGTGCTGGGGGCTCGCCAATGTTTTGGAGCACAGCCCTGAAGTCTGGCGTGAGTGACTGGGGATGGTCACGCCGGGTGTGGGGAGGAGGGCTGTGTTCAGCCTCGGGGGTCACCCCTTGCAGTGCGATGACCCCCCAGGGGAGGCACAAACGTGCCCCTTGGGAGCGTTGCAGCCTTTCCCACTGCCCTTCGCCAGCGGGATGCTCTAAAGGATGCAACAGAGCCCAGCCGGGGCTGTCCGTGACCATCCCCCAGCTTGTCCATTGCCCCCGACAGCAAAGACATTTTCAGGAGAACACACCACGCTGCTTCACAAGCATGTGAGCAATGCGAGTTATGAACGTGGCTGCAGGGCACCTAAACCACGGGCCAGGACCCACGCAGCTCCCTGCGTCGCTTCACCGCTGGCTAGCAAAGCCTCAGGGCTGGCTGGCAGCAGTGACTGAAAGAGCTCTCTGGCCCCTCCACCCCCAAACTGGCATATTTGGGGGTCCCAGCTCCCAAGCACGTGGGGCTGGATGCGGCTTGCCTCTGAGCAGAGCCCATCCGTTCGCCTGCTGCTTTTTCCCATCGTTGGCAGAGTAGAGAGGGGAAGCAGGGCATGTGGGATCAAGGGTCAGGCACCATCCTGGCTGCTCATCCCATGTCCTGGCACCCCCAGAGCTTTCCTCGCTCTTCTGCCATGGCTGCCAGAAAGCAGTGGCTGCCTTCCCGCAGGGATTCAAGGAAAGCACTCTGCTAAGTTATACATGAGGAGGAAAAAAGTCCCCAGCACATCAGCATCTCCATCACCTGCTCACAGTCACTGTTTGAGGGTGGCTGCTATAATGGGGCCAGGGCTGGAGCCAAAGGTCCCAGCTGGCTCTAATTAACCACTAATCATCAGCTGATGGAGGCAGGAGGAGAAAAAGAGCCATCCTGAGCCCTAGTAGGATGTAGGGGGTTTGTAAAGCCCTAGGAGCAGTTAGTGCTGTGATCTTACCAGCCCCACATTCCAGTGAAGGTTGAGCAATCTGATCCTCCCCTGAAAATTTCCCTGAGATGTGGATCTGCCAGGGAGGAGGAGAAAATCTGCGTGGATGCGTTGGCTTTTCTGTTCTCGGCTGCCTGCGAGGTACCCGAGCTTAATCATTTTGTTCTGGGGTTTTAGGCTCTCGTGGCCAGGATTAGGCACTCACCAGTTCTGCGGTCAGGGCACACTTGGCCCATCTGCAGGACCCGGAGAGGAGCCTGAAACTGTGGCCAGGGTAGAAGAGGATGGGGCCAGGTAGTGCTGGGGTGCAAAGGGCAGAGGCTGCTTTTAGAGGGGGGCTGTGTTTGATTTAGCCCTGCTACTTCTGGGTTCCTGAGAGGGAGCAAAATGCAGCTGCTGGTGCAGCTCTTGGTGCCAGGGCCTGATCCTGCTCCCTCCTCCTTAAGCTCACTTGTGGGGCAGGAAGACCAGGACTGCAGGGACAGCTGAGCTGCAGCGTTGGGGTCAGCCTCCCCCATCCCATGCCTCCCCCATCCCATGCCTCTCCCTCCGCGTGCTGGCAGGCTGCGGTCAGACCCCCAGCAGGCAATTCCACATGATGAGGGTCTGGCCCCCACCTCTGTATAACAGCAGGGCCTGGGGGCAGCGATGGAGCTTTCTGGAGCAGGGGGTGCAGGAAGCTAACGCATTCCCTGTGCATCTGCGGGTTGCACAAGGGATGCCTCCCTTTCGGATAACCTCTTCCTATGTGCTTTGGCCACGCAGCATGAGCCGTGCTTGCCATTCTGCGTGCAGGGTCCTTTATAACCTTCAGTGGTTCCTCTTCCTTCACAGAGCAAAAATCAGCTCCCTTCTGCACCCATGTTCTGCAAATATCTCCTGCCCCCAAAACTCCACGGATCCTCCAGAAGAGAAGCCGTGGCAGGACTCAGGGCTGGGGTTGGCAGCTGCCAGCACCCCCTGCCCTCCCCTGAGTGTAGCTTTAAAATGGGCACTGCTTTAAAAAGTCCCGCTCCCTGCACCAGGAATTCCAGAATCAGACTATATTCTCCCAAACAGCTCCCAGGCTGGAGAGGGAAACTTGGCAGCTGCCTGCTGGAGAGAGAAGGGGACCCCTCTCGTGATGCCGGCAGCGCTTAGCCCCGAGGAAAGCAGGGTTTCTGTTCTGCAACCATTTGCTTGGCAAAGGCTGAAGCCGAGGTGACTTCTAGTTTGGGAGCGGAGAATGTGCTTGCAGAGAGCGGGGCTCGAAATGGTGTATTTTCTGCTGGCCCCGGTTCAGACAAACCCGCAAGCAAACATATTTTTTTTGTATAAATAAGACAGTGTGTCTCGCCAGTTAAAGCAATTCAAACATGAATGTAGCAATTTAATTGGTGCCAATTACTGTGTCTCGGTAGCATTAAGATTTCAGTCACAGACTCTTTCGCATGGTGGATGGGCCAGAAGGGGGAAGGCAGAGGGACCGGCAGGATGGGGCCTCACACCGAGGGGCAGGTTTGCCTGTCTCCTGCCTGCTTTGGGACCCTCATCCCCACGAGCAGCCCTGGTGCTGCCCGTGGGGATGTGCTGAGAAGTCCCCTTCCATAGCGGGGAGAAGGTACCTCCTCCTCCATCTGTCTCCTGCTTTGCAGCCCGGGGTTTGACAGCCAGCACAGCACCCTGGTTATATCCTTGCGCTCTCCAACCCTTCCCTGTTCCTGCACCCCACAGCCTCCTGCAAGCCCCATCGCATACTGGGTCTCGTTGAGCCCGGGGAACGGCATAAGATGGGTGTTAGCGAAGACCCAGAGAGATGAGCAGGTGCCCCTGCAGGCGTGCCCGAGAGAAGACGAGTCCATCCGTGGGTGCAGGACATACACCGCTCGCGCTACACCAAATTGGCTTTCCTGACAGCAGCCTTTCTGTGGGAGCTTTTGTGAACTCCCTGCACGGTCTCTCCACGCCACGGTCCTCTGGCTCTGCAGGTTGGTGGTTGCAGGAGAAAGGTACAAACAGAGACCAGGGCATGCCACAGCCTGTGTCCCAGATTTGCACCCAAGGACGATGAAAAAGCAGGGTGTGAGGGGCAGCGCATCACTGTACGTCTCCTCCTACCAGGCTGGGGGGGGGCAATGGACCTGTGGGACCTGCTTGCTCAGCGCATGACCCATCCCAGCACCCTTCTGTGCATCCCCGGCACGTGTCCCTGTCCCGGCAGGGTCTGCTCTGTGTCGCCCGTGGTGCCAGGAAAAGTGCTGCGCTTCCAGGAGGAGGTGTCCCAGTGGGAGCGGAGCAGGGCAGAGGTGCGCTTGGCTTGGGGAGCCTAATTAGGCAACCGGGAAGAGGAGGAGGGGAAACAGCCACCCCTAAAACAAGCCTCGTTATGTCCAATTTGCCTGGCGGAGCGGAAGGAGCCTCCTGGAGCTGCTCCAGCCTCTCAGGAAACAATACCCAGTCTATACCCTCCCCTTGCAGTTCCTCTCCAGGGGATTTCTTTCCCTTGGTTAAAGTACAAACAAACAAACTCCACGAAGTGTTCGGCCCGGATCCTCCCTCACAGGGATAGGATGCATCCAGCCAGCCCCGAGCCTGCGTGGTCCCCAGCTCTCTTCAGCTCTGGGCCAAAGGCAGCCCCCGCTGCCAGCGCCAGCAGCTGCGCTCCCATGGGATTTGGCCACCGTGCGGCTCCTCTGCTCCCTGCCCTTTGCTGCTGCATCCCAGGAAGACGCTTCGCTGAAGGCTGACCCTATGAACACCATTGCAATCCCATCCTGCTTCAGCATGGCATCAGACCCCAGGTCCAGAGGGACCTCGGGGACAGCCTGGCCCCAGAGTAGAGCCAGGCGGAGAAGTCCCTGCCCGGACCCTCTGGCAGCGGCCGGTCATACCTGTCTGTCATTTGGCCAATGCTGCGGCCAGCCAACACAGTCTCTTCTTGCACGGCATTGCTCTCGCAGGTAGAGAGCGTTTCTTAACCTCAGCTTTCCTCTGGTGCTCACTAAGACAATTTTGTCTTGCCCTAGTCCTGGAGAAGGGCCCAGTGCTCTCCTCTTCCTAACAGTGTTCTGAATGCTTTGGAAATCCTGTCGCAGACCCATCAAAAATGAGGCTGAAAGAGATCACAGGGTCATTGCCTACTGCAGTGCCCGCATCTCCCCAGCCAGAGGTTTGCTCGACACGTCCTTTGAAACCTGTGGGGCTGAAGTCACCCAGCCTCATGTCTTTAAACCTACAGACATTTCCCCTAAAAGCTAACATTTTTCTTTGCAATGACCTTTCCCATGCACGAAGACTGCGTGCTACCAGCCCACAACACCCAGTGAGCAGTGAGCCCCATCAACCCCTCTCCCAGTCCTCTGGAGCCTCTTCTGGGCTTCTGATCACCCTCCCTGCTCTCCTTGAGCCTTTCCACTCCATGTGCATCCCTGCTGAAGCACTCAGCATCACTTGCTGGGAAGGACCTGCTCTCTCCACCCTGCCTTGTTCGTGCTGCCTCCAGCCGTGTGCCTTTCAGCACATCCCACGGGAAGAGCTGTGGGTTTCCCTGCACCACGCTGCAATCTGGTTTGTGTCTACTATAGCCCCCAGATCCTTTCCCACTGTACAAGCTGCCTGGGCTATTAGCTCCCAAGATCATGCACAGCCATTTAATATTTCCTTCCTAATGGCAGCATGCTGTCACAGCTTGCTGTTGTCTGGTTGATGCTGGACTCCTCCCGGAGACTGTGGGATCCTCCTGTGCTCCAATCTGCCTGTGCAGCAGCTGCCCACCCAGCTTGGTGCCAGCCCAGAATTTAGTACGTGCGCTCATCCATCACCCAGGCAGTTAATGTAGAGATTGCAGAGGACCAAGCCCAGCCCACAGCCCTGCTGGACTCTGCTAGAAATTCCCAGGACTTTGGACAACAAGCCATGGCTAACTTCTCCCTGACTGCAGCATTACAGCTGGCCGTGCTTGTGTTCAGACCGTGCTCCCCATTCAGACCGCGGGCACCCTGAACCCCCAGCCCTGTGCAGGGATGCAGGGGATGAGCCGAGGACAGGTAATGGGGTGGCTGCGGTCCCTCTGTCTGCTCCTTCAGCGAGGGCCCTCCGTGCTGTTGAGCTGCAGGAAGGGACAGCTGGTTTTAGGGAGAGAGAAAAGCCCTTTGCATTCTGCAAATGGGTCTCTGTGACTTGATGCTTCTCCAACACACTGACCCCCCCTTGATGCACAGACTGACTTGGGGGTGTTTCCTGAACCCAGGAACACTGCCCGGGGTTGGCCGCTGCCACCAGGGCCACAGCACACCCCAGCCTGAGTGATATCAATACCAAGGAGTGATTTCAAGCCTCATATCAGACTGTGATCAGGGCTGGCTGCCAACCGGGGTGGCTACCTGGTGGCTCCCTCTCCAAGCCCCCCTGGCACTTGCCCTCTGCCAGGTAAAGCCACATCTTTGCCACTGGCTCCGGTTGCCCGAATGAAACGTGCCCCTTTCCTGAGAGCATGGGGTGCACAGGCACCTTGTCCTGCAGGGTGTTATGACCCTTCAACCAGCCCCTCAATGGCCCCTGGGGAGCACTGGGGCTCAACATTGCTGGCCCTGGTCATCGATGGGAGACCTTCTGAAAAGATTTGAGACTGTCGAGCCCCTGCAAACAGAGTTTGCGCACCAAACAGACTACTTTTAGCTATTTGCCCACTGCTTTAAGAAGCCCCAGGTGCTCTGGGGCAAGGATGGAGCAGCGCACCATCCCTTTCCACCACAAGTCCTGCTTTGAATGTCTCCCGGTTGGCAGGTGAGTGCAGGAGCTGGATGCTCTGAGCCCACAATGGTCCCAGTGTGAGCACCAAAACCCCGCGGATCATGCAGCTCCCTGTCCCCAGCCTGTCAGGGCTGCCTGAGTCAGCACAGCTTCACTCCAGACCAGCTCCAGCCTGTTGGAGGCCCTCAGCTCCTGGGCTCTTGGGACAGCAGAGCGGTTGCCCACATCCATGCCCAGAGGGATTTTACCCCCTCCAGTACCCGGCACGCCAGGGCGCAGGCTGAGACCAGGGCTTGCAGATGTCCCTCTCCACCTTGGCCCGGCCCATGGGGACACGAGTCCCACCAAGGGCACAGGCTGAAGCGTCGTGGTCCTAGGAGCACCCTGCATTTAGGGATGACCATGGATGCGTTTGGACGGTCTAACGCTTCGGTGATGCTGCTCTGCAGTGGGGCACGCTCACGCCTCTAAAATGTCTCACTGGGAACAGCGAGAAGCCCCTTCCCCACGCACATCCCAGCCCTCCCACAGCCGCCGGGCTGGGAGAGCCAGGGTAACCCCCCAACCCAGGGAGGGACCGAGAGCTCCCCAGGGAGAAGCAGAGATCCCTTGGGCCCTGCTCCCGCTGCAGCGGGGTCCCCTCTCCTGCCCTACAGCCACAGCATCCCCTTGGCTCCCCGCAGCCATCCCAACCCAGGACCTGGCAAGACGTGCTGGGACAGCTTTTCCCGTTGGATACCGCAGAACTCGGCTGCTCTCCACCAAACACCACCTCCCCAGGGCTTGGCGGGGCATTTTAGGGTGCCAGCCCCTTGCAGGGCAGCAAAGCCCCTTCCAGAGCAACCAGCCTGGCTTGGGGAGAGGGTACCCGGGGTCCGTACCACCTCCAGCGTGAGGTTTCCCGTCTGGAGAGCGGGAGGGCGAGCCGGCACCCGGGTGGGCGACGCGAGGGCTTACCTTGGGCAGGGTCCCACCGGGCGAGCGCCTGCGCCGCACGTCCCACGGGCGCTGGCCGCCCCAAAATTCTTTCCTCTCCTCCGCGGTCTTTATCTGCTGCCTGCCGAGGCTCTCCCTGCCCTCCCAGCCTTCCCCAGCTGGCAAGGCTTTTCCACTTAAAGGAGAAAGAGAGGGAAGGGAAGAAATGGAGGGGAGGAGGGGAAAAAAAAATAAAATAAAATCAAAAGGAGAGGCAAGGCTGTGCCAGGGCTGGGCTGCAGCCAAGCCCTCGCTCTGCTCTCCAGTGCATCTCAGCAGCACCCTGAGCAGCCCCCAGCCCACCTGGGAGGGGGTCTGGCCACCTCGGGCCTCAGCGTGGACTAAAGCCCCAAGCCGAGGGATGTGCACGCGTGTGTGTGTGCGTGTATAAATAAAAGAGACCTCGGGAGGAGGAGAAGGGGGGAGGTTGCCTCGCCAATGAGGAGCGGAGTCCCTCCGACTTCCTCCCTCCACCCTCTGCGGGGACCCTTTGCAGAGCAAAACTTGCGATTAAAACCCGGCAGACGAGCACGATGAGGGGACAAAAATTTTAAAAAAGGAGGAGAAACCGAAGGGGCTGCAAGGAGAGGGGAGTTTTGCCGCAGGCTGCCGATGAGTTGGAGCAGCGAGGGCCCAGCTAACGGGAAACAAAAGGAGCCCAGACCAGCCCGGCTCTCGCCTCCTTAAACCGGAGGGAAGGAGCTGCTCTCTCCCTGTGTCTGCTTTCAATTCTGGCCTTTTTCCCTGTTTTCTTTTTCTTTTCTTTTCTTTTCTTTTTTTTTTTTCCCTCTCAAGCCCCCCCCCCCTCCCGTTTTCTTTTTATTTTTTTTTCCCCCTTTCTCAGGATATGAGGGGATGTTTAGAAAATCCACTGCCCACGCCAGCAGCTGACTCATGTTTTTATTAAAGAAGGCCTGTACTGAACCGACTCCACGTATTCCCCCCGGACGCCTCCCCGGGCCGTGCCGAGCCGGCACTGTGCCTCTCGCCCTGCTGACCCCCGGCTGGCCACGGCCGCTCAGGGACCACCAACGCACCCTCCCAGTCCTTTTTTTTTCTCAAAGGGGAATAAAATGTCTTGTGCAACTGGGATGTTGCGGCAGAGGGTGGGTTTGTTTGGGGACTCGGGGCCGTTTGAGCTGCCGAGGGGCACGGAGCTGGGAGAGGTGGCAGGAGTTTCCACCTCGGCTGTGCCATCATCTCAGATGTCTTGCACCCCTCCTGTTTTGGGGGGTGGAAGCCAGCTGATGAACCTGCTTTAAATCCTCCCCACACCTTGATGAGTTCAAATAAAATTTCTGAGAAACTCTCAATAGGCAAAATATTATCTTTGGTCTGAAAGACGATTTTTTTGTAATTTGTTTCAGCACTGTAACAAGGTGCAGAAGCTCTTTGGATCAAAACTATCTTTTGACCCATCAGTTCTTGCTATCATTTCCATCTTGAGGATGTGCTTTTGTCTGATCCAAACAAGAAAAACTGCAAAAATGCACTGGCATCCTGAAAGAGAAGACTCCCCTGAAAAGACACCTTTCTATCTTTCTTTTTTTTTCCCTTTCCAAGAATGAAAAAGCCCTTCCCATAAAGACAACACTGCCGAAATCTGAGTTCCCGGTCTGTTTGCAAGGCAGACTCATCCCCTCCTGCCTCACTAACGAATATCTGCACAATGGGCACAGCTAATGATTCCCCGGCTGGACAAGCCCAAGAGATTGCCGCTTATCACTGGTTATCTCGGCATTTTCTTTGCACCAACGAAAAATCAAAGGGGAAGGACTTTATTCTGTGCAGCCACGGAGGGTGAGGAGAGGTGGGCTGCAGCACCCATGGTTATCCGCATGCAATGAGCGGCACTTTGCATGGGGCTGGTGTGCTGGCTCTGCGCCTGGCAGGGTCTGGCAACGGGGCGAGTACAGCTGCGGGCAGGACAGGGGAGATGTGGGTCTGGCAAAGCCCGGGCAGGAGAGGGAGCCAGGGGAGAAGAAGGATGCTGGAGAGGTGGCCCCCCCCCCAGGAGCTGGAGGGGCTTTTATGCTGGGCTGCGTGGAGGGGTGAAATGGTGATGGCTGGGTGAGACCCCGCTGCCCCCTGCACTGGGCTGGCTGGATTCCCCAACTCCAGAAGTGGTGGTGGCTGTGTACTGGGGGGGCCCTGGCAGCCCCCGCAGAGCCAAGACAGTCTGTCGTACAGAAGAGGAGCCGGCGAGCGTGAGAGCAGCTCATATGGGGGGCAGGCGGCAGAGGGGACGTGCTGTGCACATGGCTCCTCCTGACACTTTTCCCAAGGGATAAAGACGTGTCTGACAGGTCCCTGCGCAGGGACATGTGGGCTGCTGGGAATAGCTCAGCAGAGCTATTTCCCGGCAGCGTTCCCCCTCCGAGGACAGTATCACCGCTCACAACACAGCAAGAGAGGGAGAAACCCGCTGGTACAATCCTGCTGGGCCCCTTGCACCGGGAATGGGCTACCTGGGGTGAGCAGGGGGTGGAAAAGCTAGCACGGACCATGCTTGAGGGCAGAGCATCCTGATCCTGAGGAAGGACATATTTCCCGTTCTTCGCCCTGCAAATGGAGGGCCCCAATGCCCACTCCCAGACTGGGACCAGGGACAACCCAGGCAAACAAAAACCTCTCCCAGGAGAAGTCTGTGAAGGCCAGGGTTCATTGTTTTGGGATGCTGGGAGAGCCCCGGAGAGCCCACAGCATCCCGGCAAGCACATGGTGGCCCGTGCTGTATGTCCCCAGGGAGCATCCAGAGCCACGCACTTTGTTTAGGAACAGCACTTTGGGGTTACGGCAGCTCCTGGGAAAGGCCAGCTCGGAGGAAGCACCGAAGCCGGAGGGACTCGCTTGTGCAAGTGCGTGGGCGGAGGGGAGCAGCTCAGCTACCTCTGCCTCATCCCCCCTTCATTGCTCACCTCTATTTTTGGCACCTGCACCCCTGTTTGTGGCACTTGCAGGACTTAGTGATTCCCCCGGGGCTGGGACAGCTGCAGTGTGGGCTGCCAGAGCCGCTCTCAGCTGAGATTTCCAGCCTCAATAAGCATCGTTAAGTGCTGTCAGGGACTTGGGGTCATGTAGTGCAGCATCTCTGGTGGGGACAGCAGCCACTGAGATAGGGACATTCCAGGGTATTTTGACTGCTCTGGCATCACCTGGATCAAAGCAGCTCTTCAACCTCCTGCCCCATCCCAGGCAAAGCTGGGACCATGGGGAAAAGCCTATATCCTGCGCCTGATGTGGAGAAGAGACACCAGAGCCAGGTGACCCAACACAATGGTGGGAATGGCTGTGCTGGAGTCAGTGACAGATCCCATGTGCCAGCAGGTAAGAGACAGGTAGGAAAGAAGCAGATGTTGGCCTTTCCCACTTCTCCGAAGGTTTAACAAGGGCTAGATTCACCCCTGGCTTCGGTTCCTCCGAGCCTCTATCAACCTCAAGTCAGCCCAGGAATTTCAGCATTGCTCTGATGTGGTGTCGAGCCACAGACCACAAGAGAGGAGTGGCGGGTGCCGGGGAGCACGGCACCACATCTGGGCAACCCATCCAGCACGGCAGCTGCCAGCACTTGCTCCTGGCTGGATCCAGCTTTTGGACCCTGGGGGAGAGCTGCACAGAGGCCTCATCCAGCCCTTTCCAGAGCTCTACCCCAGCCTCCGGAGGAACTGCTACCCTGTGCACGGTCCTGTTTTGCTTGTGTGGCGACGGGTGACAGAAGTGCCCAGGGAGGAAGGGGAGGCAGAAAGTGCTGGGCTCCTTCCAAATTGACCATATGGCTGAGCACAATGCGCTGGGGAGCGTCCCACGGCACCGTGAGTGCCAGCCAGGGGTACCGCAGGGTGACAGCGGTGTCAGGAGGTAGCACTGAGCCATACGCCATATGGTGCTGCGTCCCTACCAATGCCGGCCTGTCCCCTACATCCCCTGGGTTTGGACGCTTGGAGGAGGCACTAGCCAGCGGCAGAGGATGCTAGCCCGCTGCCTTTCCCCCCTCAGGGCCTTTTCGCCACCGTCCCACGCACTCTTCCTAACCCCCACTACGAGTCTTGGTATTAAATGTGCTCTGTGGAGCCCTGGGAGGCAGCGGCAGGCTCCTGGGTGAATACTAATAGCGATGCCGTCCGGTCGCCCCAGACTTTCCCACACATCTGCAGTCACTTAATGTGGGAATCATTAACCCTCTGCTTACGCAGCGCCTGAAATGCGGTGAAGGAGCAAAGCGCGGCCAGGATGCTCCCTGCCAGGCCCCAGACACCTTCGGGACCCCGTATGCCCCGTCACAAGCTGGGTGGGCAAGCTGGGCTCAGCACCCATGAGCTGCATGGTGAGCACCCAACTCTGTACCGATGCAGGGGGAAGTCATATCACCAACCCCATGAGAGCAGGGACCCCACACATGCTGGAAAGCAATGAGAGGTGCCAGCATGTGTCCCTGTCCCCAGTGCCCTCTTGAGGATAGTCCCAAGATTTGTGGCAATTGAATTTTACCAGGAAAGCTGATCCAGATCCTGAAGAGCAACACCAAGCCCTGGGGAGGGGAGTGGGGGGCTGTATGGCAGTCCTGGCAGCACATTGATTTGGGCTATCCCAGTCCAGCACCTATCTCTCTGGGGACCAGCTCTGCAGAGCCCTCCTCAGCTCGGGGACAGAGGTGCCAGCAGAGACACAGTTCAGGCATCTGGGAAAAGCCAAAGGACTTGTGGGAGTCTGCAGTGGGGCTGATGGAGCTGGGGCAGGGGGTTGTTGTCTGCAGAAGGGTTGCACTGATGTCTCCAGTGCCAGAGAGGAGGGGATGCTCTCGGGGCATTTAGTGGGGCGGCTGTGCTTGCCCCATCTCTCCCCTGCTCTCTGGGGTGCTGCTCCAAAGGTGTATGGCAGGAATGATGCACAAGAGACGTGCTCTGCTCTCCCTTTCCTCCTGCTGCAGGAATGGTAACAAGGTGCTTGCTGGGCTGGAGCGTGTGTGGGGCCACGGAGCTCTGGGATGTGCTGGTCTGAGGCCACAGGTTTGCCTTTGGGAGCAACAGCGGTTGGGGGGAGTGGGGAGGCCATGGACCCCTGGGGCTGCCGGGGAGGTGGTGGGGCAGGAGGCTCTGGGGGGAAAGGGGAGCCAGGGGAGGCACCTACTCGACACTCTGCGGGCATCTCCCTGTCCTGCTGGAACCATGGTGGGGGTTCAGAGCAAGTCAGGGGACAAGGCAGGGTTTGGTTTTCCCAGGGTGAGTGCTTCCTCCACGAGAGGTGGTGGGGTGGTCTCCCCTACAAACCTGCTTCATCTGTGATAGCTGCTTGCAGCCTGGCCCTGGGGACCTCTGAGCCCTCCCTTCCCCAGCCCTCCTCCTTCCAGGAGATGGCATCACTCGATCACGTATAGCAGCACCGAACCCCAGGGAGCGTCAGGGGAACCCTGGCAGCTCTCCCTCTCCACTGCATCCACCTGGTTTCCACCAGGAATCTCAGGTCTGGAGGATTGGCAGGAGCTCCCCGGGCTGGGTTTGGTGCTGGGGGTCTCTGGGGTGGATGGAGAGGGTACTACCACCTCCTCTCATTCAGCTGGAGACTCCCGGGGGCTCTGGCAGCCCCTGACCTGCTCACCCATGCGACCCTGGTGTGGGTGGCATCCTGGGGTACCGAGGGTCCCCAGCAGCACCCTTCAGCCCCAGTCTAGCAGCTGGGCTGCTCCTCAGGGAATCCATGGAGGGGACCCCACAGAGAGCTCCTCACCTGGCTCTTCCCCAGCATAAACTTTGCCAACCATAATCCCCACCAGCAATAAACAGGCCAAAGAAAAGGAAAAGAGGGAAGTTATCGTCGCTGGATTTTTATGGCCCAATTGTCTTCCCCTGCCCCCTTCGTCCCGCGCCAAGGGAGCTCATGGCACGGCTGTTAGCAGGCACCTGGCGATGCTGCGCCCTGCCGAGCCCTTCACCTGCTGCAGGGAGGATGCAGGTGTGGGGTGCTGCCCCTGGACCCCTGAAACCCCTGGTCCCCAGACTCAGCCCTTGGCGCCTGCTCCATAGGCTGGGAAAAGGGAAATTGGGGCCCGGGCCACCCATCACTGCCTGCGGGAAAGAGACAGTGGCAGGAATAACCCCAGCATCCCCCGTCCCTGAAATGCAGCCACCCCTGGGGTGGGACCCAGCAGCCACCTGCATTCCTCCATACCTCCCACCATCTGCTCAGGGGGGGATTTTCTTCCTTTCTTCTTTTTTCCCCACTTCCCTGAGCCAGTGTCTCTTTGCTGGCAGGAGGAGGAGAAGGAAGAAGGCCTTGGCTCTCTTGTTTAAACAAAGCCATGGCTGTGCTGAGACCTTGGGAAAAATCCAGGATAGATGGGGTTATATGGGGCATCAATCAATCTGCGCTGCGGCGTAAGTTGAGATTGTCACCGGGTGGGACGATCATGACAGTCACCTTTGTCACGAGGGAGGGAGCCCGGGCAAGGGTGGGCGAGGGGCCGGGGATGCCGGGGGGCACAGGGAAGGGAGAGGAGGATGCTGCAAATCGCTCACCTCTTGCGGTACCTTTGGCCGCGCAAGGTCTCAGGAGGGATAGCCTAGGCGATGCCAGCTCTGAGGGGGGTGATTTCCCATCGCTGGGGTTTTACTCTGCTCCTTTCTTGCAAACCAGATCCCTTCCCTCTTACCCCAACTCCCTTCAATCTCATCCTGGGTCCCACCTCCTTGCAGGGAGTAGAAGTGGCACAGGGGCATCTGTGTAATATTTTCACCCAGGTTCAGCCAGAATTGGGGCTGAAGCAGTGGGGCAAGGTGCCCAGGACTGATGCAGAGCCACTGTGGGTCCACAGCTCTAGGATTGGGGGTGCTGCCCTGTTATGGCTCCAGCGCGGCGTGCTTGATTGCAGGGTGGGAATGGCAGCAGCCTGGTCTGGCTGAGGCTGGAAGGGCTGCGAGGTGGGTACGGCGAGATCTCACAAAGTCCACCTTGAACAAACAGATGACAACAGTCCTGCGGGGGCTTGGGGACGCACCGATCCCTCCACGAACATGGGAGAGCTCAGGATGCTGTGGGGAGGAAGGGCTGGTGTGGGAGCGAGTGAGGGTCCGGGGAACACCACTGGCCGGGTGCTGTCCCCTACCCACTGGCTAACGCTGGGGACATCTGCCACCGGCTGCGGGAGGGAAAAGCAAGAACTGGCCGTGCATCAAATGCACTGAGGTCCTGAAGTCAGAGAGGCTTTGCAGGTTTTGTTACCATTTTCCTTTTAACCTCACAAATCCGGGAGGCAATCCCACACTGGAAACACTTCCCACAGTCATATGTGTGATCAGGAAAAGCTCTGAAAGTCTCCTGGTTTATCCCTTCCTCCCAATTTCATCCTAAATCTCTTTTTTCTCCCCTGTTTTGCTTTGGGGTTTTTTCTGTTCCTTACTGTCAAATTCCAGGCTGTTTCTCTCCCAGGAGGATGAGGACTGACCAGTCCTTGCCCTGCTCATGTTTCCAGCAGGGGAAGGGGCTGGTGCTGAGAAAAGGGCAGAGGTGGTGTTGGGGAGGTGACAAAACGCCCTCCTGGAGCCTCTGCCGGGCTGTGCTTTGGTTTGAGGAGAAAAAGCCAGCCTGCAAATGACGACTGTGACTACGTGGTGGTGGCCAGTGCAGCTGGAGTGTGACGCTGGCGGGGAGGGGGACGTCAGCGAGGAGGAGGATCCTGGCTGCAGATGATGGGGGTTGCTGGCCTGGACGGCACAGAGCTGGTCCTTGGTCCCTCGTCCCCCTCCGGAGTGGAGGTGTGTCTGGAGTGATGGGTGACAAGCTGGTGATCTTCCACCTCCTGCCTTGCAGGCAGACATGGCTTCATGAGTGTCTCGTTTCTGCTTGGTTTTCCCTATCAGAAAACATGCAGGGATTTGTTTTGCTTCTTTAAGAGAGCAAACAGACAAGAAACTTCTCTTCCTGGAGGGTTGCGAGCCCCTCGGAGCCATGTCTGAACCCAGGGACTCCCTGTTGGGTCCATGGTGGGGGCATTCCCCCTGCACAGAGCTGACTGCCTGTCCGTCTGTCCCGCTCTCCGGGGCCAAGCTGAGCTTTGCTATTGGGGTTGGAGGGCTGAGTTTGCGCCCGAATGGAGTAAACGCAGGGGGACCCAGAGCCTTCTCTTCCCTCCAGCCCCCCTTTTCCGAATCAGGAGGATGCTGGCATTGGGCATGGGAAAGCATCACCCCGGAGCAAGGGGTTGGTGTCTCCCACCATGGGGACAGGGCTGATGGCAGGCACAGCCCAGCTTGTCCCCTGCTTGCAGCCGGGCTTTAATACGAGGTCTCAGCCCAAGGCACCCTGCTCCTGGGGTACAGATGGCTGCAGGGATGGGGTGGGCTCACTTGGGGCATCCTCGTGGGTGACACCCGTGATGCCCTAGTGTCCCCAAAGCCGGTTGCTACCAAGGGACCGTGGCTGGTGGCATGGGGACAGCTGTGAGGTGGGGACAGCGGAGGGGACATGGGGTCCTCGGTGCTCCCCGGGGTCACCCACCACCTCGACCCCGCTGCAGCCGGGGTGAGAGGTTTGAATTCGTCCCCCTCACCCGCTGGGGTTCCTGCACTTTGAAATGCAAACCTGCCTTTCAATGCAAATGCTGCGAGAGGTTGGGCCCAATAAAAGCCTGTGGGCAGGGAGGTGCCTGGCCCCGGGACACAGCTCCCCAAGGCGCCCAGGTGAGCAGCGGCGAAGGAGGGGCGGCCGCCTCCCCGCCAAACCAAACCCGGCCCGCAGCCGGCGGCACGGCGGAGCAGCATGTGCGCGGAGCCGGCCGGGGAAGATGTATGTAGGTTATCTTTTGGATAAGGACACCAACATGTATCCCAGCTCTGTCCGGCATCCCAGCCTCAACCTCAACCCCCAGAATTACGTGCCGGGGCCGCCCCAGTACTCGGACTTCGCCAGCTACCACCATGTGCCGGGGATTAACAACGACCCGCACCACGGGCAGCCGGCGGCTGCCTGGGGCTCTCCCTACACCCCTGCCAAGGAGGACTGGCATTCCTACGGGACCACTGCTATGCCTTCCAACGCCAGCCCGGGGCAGTTTGGATTCAGCCCCCCAGATTTTAACCCCATCCAGCCCCCAGGCTCTGGACTCCTGCCTCCACCCATCAGCACCTCGGTCCCCCAGCTCTCCCCTAACGCCCAGAGACGCACCCCGTACGAGTGGATGAGGCGCAGCATTCCCAGCACCAGCAGCAGCGGTAAGGAAACCCTCCCAGCTCTGCACCCCTGCGCCTTCCTCGGTGCAGAGGATCCCTGGGCTTGAAGTCCTGCGGGGCCAGATCCTGCTCCGCAGCTCTCCCTGCGTGGGAACTGCCAGGAAGGACAGCATGCTTGGCTTGTCCTCGGCATGGCGCCTGGTCCCCAAAGAGCCGTGGCAGGGGCCAAGGATGGGCAGAGAGGGTACCATCCTTCCATGTTGCTGGCAGCCAGGGTTATATGGTTGGAAAATCCTTTTCCCTGGCCGGTCTCTGTCCCCGCACCCCTGCCCTCGCCTGCTGTCACTGGGTAGGATGGACAGAGCCAGAGACCCCTGAGATCCCGGGGTCCTGCCAGCCCCGAGGGGGTGTTGGACAGGGCGTCTCATATATGGAAGGGTGAGCATGCAGGGCTGTGGCTGTGCATGGGGGTGTGAGCTGGCGTGCAGCTGCGTGGGAGAGCCTGCGTTTGGGGGGGTGCGCATATGTGTGCACGAGGTGCCTTATGCTGAGTGCATGTGTAGCGTGTGTGTATGTGTGCGCAGGGAAGGTACCATATGTATATATGTGTAGGGAAGGTGCTGCATGTGCTGTGTGTATGTATGTAAAGTGTATTCAGTGCACATGAGGTGCTATAGGCTCTGTGTGCGTACAGTACCATAAGCTGTACTTATGTGGTACATATAAGCTGTATGTGCGTATAGGCCTTGCTGTACAGATAGTGTCGCTGAGCGTGTACGGGGCATGCTACGCGCCGAACGCGCGTGTGCAAGGTGCTGGGCGTTGAGGACGGTGCCGTGTGCGGTGCGTTTGGGGACGGTGCCACACGGAGGGCGCATGTGGGTGCTCCTGGTGCAGCGGGGTGCGGGTGCCTGTGCACAGCGCGTGGGTGCCATGCACCGCGTGAGCGGGTGCCCCCGCTCCTGTGCCCACCCTCGGCGTGGGCACTGAGCAGTCGGTGCCATCCCAAGGGTCCTGTTGCCATGTCCCCATGTGCCTGGGGTCCTGTCCCTGCTGAACTCCTGACCTGGGGGCATGCTGGGGGGGGGGGGGAAGCGTCTGGGGGACCCCAGCCCCCTGCCCGCGCTGGGGCGAGGGGGCCCTGCTGCCCACTTCAAAGGCGGTGGGCAGATCCCCCCTTGGGGCCAGCCCAAATTGACAAGGGCTTCGCTTTGTCATGGAGATGGTGGCCGGCTCCTTTGGCAGCGAGGTGAGGTGCGGGGGCCCTTTGTCCTGTCCTGCCCGCGCCCTTTCATCTTCCCCTCCAGGCTGCGATCGCTGCTGCCAGCCCAGCCTGGACCCATCCTGCCCGCAGCAGGACCCTCTGCCTTGCCGGGCTTGGCCGGACCCGTCACCCCTCTCCTTTGCCTGTGCTGGCCGTGGGCTCTGCAGAGCCCTGCTGGGGCCAAACTCATGACAGGAGTGGCTCTGGGCATCTCTCAGGGGCAAGTTTGCTTTTGGTTACCACTGCCCCATATCCCCGGGATCGAGGCCAGGGCTCCTTGTTTGCAAATTGTCTCCAATTTTAGGCTTGTTTCTGGCTCCCTGCTGGCGCTGCTGGCCAAGCCCCATGCAGAGACCCTCATGCAAGGGGCTCGTGGAGAGGTCCTTGGGGTCTTCCAGCATGGAAAATAGCTCCTCGTGTTGGCCAGATCCATATGGAGGGGATGGGGATGTCCCAGTGGAACTAGTGGCTGCAGTGGAGCAGGCAGAACATCCTGGTAAATGGAAAAAAACAGTCCCGGTCTGGAAAGAGGAGGGGAGAGGCAGGCTGGTATTTCCTGGCCTATTTTAAGTACTGAATATACCTATTTAGGAAAAATGTCTTCCCCCATACCCAGCGATGGAGACCCACAGGCATGTTGGGGCTGAGGGCTTCCCTCTGCGTCTGGGTGGAAGGGGGGGGGGGTGATCCTGCAGCCCCCCCAGCCGCAGCTGGGACCCTGCTACTTCTGCAGGTTTTGTAGGTCCAAACATCTCGGTTTCTTCTGAGGAGAGAGGTGGGAGGGAAAATTAATGGGGGGAGAAAGATATCGGCACACCTCTCCTCTGGATCAAGGGCACAGTTTTACACCCCGCAGTGGGGCTGAGATAAAACAGGGGCTTGAAAGTGCCTCTGATTGAGTTAGATGACAATTGAGTTGATTGAATTCTGGAAAAATATCATTAGTTGCTTAGTTTGTATCTCTTAGATTAAATACATACAAAGGGAGAAATAAATCAGCTTCATTCCCCTTGCACACAGAGGAGGAGCTGCCCCAGCTCAGCCCCAGCGATGTGGGGATGGGTGCTGCAGTGAAAGCCCCTTCTTATGGTGCTTCCACAGGTCGGAAGACCAGCGAGGTCCCTTTTTAAGGCACTTACAGATTAAGGACCTGTCCTTGCGTCTCTGCCGGGTCCAAGCCCAGTGCTGCTGGTGCCAAGCGGCTGCAGGATTCAGCCATTCAGGTGGGACCATGTGCTGGGAGATGGTAGGATGCAGCCTGTGTTTTCTAGGGCTGCCCTTTAAATAAAAAAAGAGCCTTTCTCCATTAAGCTTGAAAGAGAGCAAGGCAGAGATGGGTTTGACATAGATAAGGTGAAATTCTTAGATGAATCATTTTACTGAAATCAATAAACTGGACTTTAATCAGTCTGGATTGATTAACTACCCATCTCACCGCAGTGGGAATAGGAAATGAATACGCCGACCTTTTTGCTATAAATATCAACAGTTTCATTGCGAATGCTATGAATTGTAATACTTCAGAGGGCTGTAAATTAAGGTTCCTTCTCTGTCTTCCCCTGTATAAACAGCTCTTGGCCGTAGTTTGAAAGCTTTTGGGAAAGAGCTGTGCAGTGGTAAGACAAAATGTTACGCAGGGAATAGGAGTGTGTTGGGGGCTTCTGCAAATGCAATCCAGAGCCCAAGAAAAATCAATGAGAAATCTCCCAGTGACTCACGCAGAGTCAGGCTTACAAGGGGATGATTTTATATACTTGTTGCTAAATACGTGTGTGCTTCACTCAGCTGAGCCAAGATAACCCTGCAGCAGAAGGGATTGCAACGCCAGAGGGCTGGTTGCTGGAAATCCAGAGTTAAAGGGAACCAAGTTGGAAGATGTCCCCAGGCCTCATTTCTCTCTGCGATGTCACCTCTTTTTCTGCTCATAAAATCTTCACGAGCAGCGTGTCAGAGCCTCATGCTTCCTCCTTATTCACAATTATTTGCAAACTTCCCTGTGAATTGCACCCCAGCTCTATAAAAAGCTCAGGAAGGTGGCTGGAAACAGTGGCTTGCTGAACTTTGAAATTCACCCTCTGCTCATTAGTTATGCAAATCCTCAGATACTGCCTCGGGTCTGGCTTTTAGGTCACTAATCGAGCTGGGCCTGCAGCGCTAAATATTGCAAGTGAAAGTGCAATTGGGGCATCCCTTGGGGAGGGGAACGCACTTGGGTCTTCATGTCGTATCAGTGTCCATGGTGCCGGGGTAGGTTTCGGGGTGATGGAGAGCAAACAGTGATGCTCCAAGCGTGGGCGAGCGGCAATCTGCTGGGTATGCAGTTTTCCGTCTCAGTTTTCACTATTTGCAGCTCAGTTTTCCAGCTCTTTGTTCAGCCCTAGTGATGTCCATGAAAGTTGGAGGAAAGACTAAAAACCCTGTTAATGAAATAGTGAAATGTTTTCCATGGACAGGCGGGGTTCATGCCATGGTACCTTTTGGGGTGATGGTGGGGGCTGGAGAACAGCAGACCCTCTGGTCAGTCCCTGTGTGGGGGACCCCTCTTAAGGACACGGTCGCTCCCCATGAGACACTTTGCTCCTCCAGGTCACCCTGTGTGTGCGTGCATCGGGCCCCATCAGTCTCCCCTTGAATTATTAACCCACAACCTGCTCCTGGCCCCAGCTGGGATTTGTTGACCACTTAGCCTGCTGGCCAAGGTACAGGCCTTTCAAACTTTCCTAGAATTGACTTTCCTTGAACAAAAAGGGCTTCCCTGGGGCACTGGCGCTACCTACGTGATGGGCTTGGCTGGCTAATACCCTAGGATTAGCAGAGGGACACTTTAAACCTCTGGCCAATGGCAGATGTTTCCTACAGGGGACCCTTCAAGGACTCCCACTGCACTGCTGTTAGCTTTGCGATTGCCTGGATAAGGGGCCAGATCCTTCCCCCGTGCTGCCCCTATGGGGCTACGAAGGGGGAGAGGAGTCCCAGTCCTCGGGTCCACCACCATATTGCTGTCCTCCTCCTCCTCCTCCTGCAGCGGGGCCAAATCCAGCCAGGTGGCAGATCCGGATGAGCTGGATCCGGGCTCAGTGCCGTGGGGCTGGCATGAAGGCGATGCTCTGAAACGGGCTGTTTCCAGCTTGCGTGCACTCCCCAGCCCGTGCGCTGCCCTGGCGTTCCTCACCCTCCTGCACTGGTGCGGTCTTTGACCCAACGCGGGAGCCTGGCTGGCGGCGCTCAGCCTGGCATTGATAAAACCATGGGAGCAACTGAAGGAATTCGCTAGTAGCCAAAATAAAAGACTGAATCACTGCAGGGCTGGGAAATGCTTGCCCCAATGCCCAGCCTCAGACTGCCGCCCCCGGGGTTGAAGCATCGCCTGTGGTGTTGCTCCGTGTCCAAGAATGTAGGGTTGTGATGGAGAACCACCGGCTTGCTGCAACCGCTGGCAACCTGCTCCTCATCCCCTTGGGGTCTGCACCTCCTGGGAGGAAGACGAGCCTTGTGGAGGGGTGCCTTCGCCTACGTGTGAGGGTGTGAGTGTGGATCTGGCCCCATCCTGCTGTGCCGGCAGTGCAGAGACCAGCCGGGGGCCAGGCTGTGCTCCTGCTCACCAGTTTGTGGTCTCCAGATCCAGCTCTTCCCCAGGGTGTTTCTGCCCCTTCCCAGCTCTGGCTCTGCCAGTCCCATAACCTCCAGGCATGTAACTCCCAGCCACGCTCTCACTTATAGCAAAGCTTTTTTGGAAGCACAGAGCTTGACCCTCTATGTATAGGAGACTAGAAAGCCATCAGGACAAGTGGCATGGTTTTGTAAGTGAAACATTTCCAGTGCATGATGTACAAAGGTGAATCAGATTTTATTGCTAGTGGGTGCCCACGGGAGCATTACCGTTTGCTCTGAAGTCTTTGGCACCAGGAAGAAATCCCCAGGTTGGGTCAATGTCAGGTGAACAGCCATGCAAGGAGCTACCCTGGGAATACGAGGGTTGCTGGGCTCCTCGGGGGGGGGCCCAGTGCCTTTGGGCACAGATAAGTCCCACCTTCAACCCTGATGGCTGAAATGCCCATTTCCCAACCCAGAGCAGAGCAGGGGGAGCCTCGGCAGGGGCCATTGGGTGAGGATTCATCCAGCATCCTCTCCCTCCCTCTGCATTACAGAGACATTAAATATGTAGGGGGAGAAGGGGGTGGTGGTTCCTCTCACCCAGTTTTTGACACCCAGCAGTTGTCTAAATCCAACGCTCTTTGGCAGAGGAATGATTTCAGGCAGGGATCTCGGGAAGGATAGCCCTCCGGACGGGTTCGTTTCTCGCTGGCAGTGATGAATCAAGCCACATGGCTCTGGTCCTTTGCTCCATGTCGGTCGTCCCATCCATCACCCCTCTGCTTCCTGCAGCAGAGGAAAAATAGCTGATGATATTGAAGCACGCACAGGAAGGGGAAGGCTTGTGAAAAGCCTGACCTGCTGGTTCCCAGCACTCAGGGAGGGTGGGGAGTTGGGGTTTAATCCCCCTCGCAGGCCACAGAGGAGTGTAGGTGCTTTGGAGCAGTTGCTGGAGCGGGAGGGGAAGGGAGAGGAGCAAGTGTGTGTGGGGCAGGGGGGGCAAAGGGAGGGCGTCAGGGGGCTCAGCCCCTGCCACCATCAGGGCAGACTTTGGGGTTCCCATTTCCAGTAGGTTTAGGGACAGTGAAATGAGCAGGGCTGTCTGTCCCGAACATCAGCATCATCGCTGCGCAGAGCAGCTGCCATCGCCGCTGCTCGGCAGAGGGAGCATCGACCCCTCTGCACAGAGGCAGCTGGAGCACATCTGGCTGCCAGATGTGGGTGGCTCCAGCCATGCTGGAGTCTCTTGAGCTTTAGAAGACAACCCCAGCCCTCTCCCGGGCCTGGGGTCTCTTGTCATGAGGCATTGCTCTGCTGGCTGTCCTTGTCTTTGCAATGTGTGGGGGGATTTTCCCCCCCATGGAGCTGCAGAAGGACTGGGGGTGAAGCTGTCCAGGGAGCCCATGGCTCTGACCCTGGGGCTTCACTCTTGTTTGGAGCTGCTTCTGTGCCTCAGTTTCTCCATCTGTAGCATTGCCTAAGCTATGCCAGGGGTGAGGGGAAGTTTTCCTTGATGCTTTCCCTGGGGAGGAATGGCAAATCCTGAAAAAGCACTCATTCTTCTGGAATGGGAGGATTTTACCCTCTTTGCAAGTAGATACTGCTCATGCAGAATGCTTATCACAGAAAGAAAATACCCATCCTGAGGGGGACAGCCTTGCGCCCCATCTTGCTGCACTTTAACTCCAGTGCAGACAAGTTCTTTCCCTGGTGCTCACTGGTGATGGGACTTGCACACCTGATGTTTCCCAGCATTAAAATATTGTAGTGCCATCAGATAGTGAGGAACCAGGCACCCAGTACAGACAGATGGGTAGACGAGGCTGTACAGATGGAGCCAGTGCATGGCCAAAGCATCGCCAGGAAGGTGAAACCACGCAGGGCAGCTCCAGGAGCACGTTGCCTGGACTTTTCATGCCAGTCATGCAAAGAGCCGCTGCGCAGCGGGGCACGCAGAGCCATTGAGCAGCCACGGGACCGGCCAGCAACACGTTCATCCCCCACACCAGCATCTCCCATGCAAAGGACCATGCAATGCACCCATGTCCCCAGGCCTCAGGGACCTACCTCTGCGGTGGGGCACGACAGCCGGCACCGCGGTGGGCTCTCGTCTCAGCAGCTCCGGGCTGCCGTACCCCAGCTGCCCTGATCGGAGCCCTGATGGCTGCGTAGTGGCTTCCCACAGAGCCAGGGTTTGCAGCTGCTGCAATTTTGAGCTGCTTTGACCTGTGAAATAGAGACCTTTAGAAAAGTGCACAGGTTTATGCTCCTCGCTGCTGGCAGCCGTGCTGCTCCTGCTGCAGCTGGGAGGGCTGTGTTCTGTGGATGGGGATCCTCTGTTTGGAGCTGATCCCCTCTTAGCTGTGCTGGGCACACTGGGCTGGGTGCATCACTCTGTGGGACTGGGAAAAGAGAAGTTCCAAATAACACATGCCGGGTCTTGCTCCTTTGCTATTTTCCACCTCTTCCCAGGGTGCCACTGCCCTGCAGTCTCTTTCCTCCCTGATTTGAATCAGCCCCTTCCCAGCTGTTCTTAGAGCTGCTCAACACCAGCCACAAAATACCCCATATTGCCTATCTGTTAGGGTGTTTGGGGCACAGTTTCTTATTGAAAGCCATCCTTTGGGCAGGCCAGGGCTGGGGAAGGTGAATTGCCACCTCCCTGGCAGCCTCTGCCGTAGCCATGAGGGTGCAGAGTCCGGGATGGTGAGCACAGGGATCTAGTTTGATCTTTCCTTCCCCCGCCAGGCTCCTACCCTGGGTCCAGGGCAGGAGTTCCAGCATCCCCATCCCCGGGGCAGGGCTGCCATGGGGAGCAGATCTGGGCTGGGAGTCAGGACCCCATCCCTCCACGTGTGTGCGAGTGCATGTGCGTGCACACTCAGGAGTGTGTCCCTTGGGGTTTGCACAGCACATTAAAGCTATTCCCTTATCTAATCACAGCTCAGGTGAGTGCTATTAGGGTTATACATTAACAGTAGTAACGATACCTTCTCCCCATGCAGCCATTGGCCCTGCCTTGATCCCAAAGCCGAAACCGTTCCCACCGGCCCCGCGAATGGCTCCATTTGGCTGCCTGAGCAGTTCCTTTGCCTGGTCTTTTGGGGACAAGCAGGAGAGACTTTAAATGCATCGCAGGTCTGGAAGGGGTTAGCAGCCATGCTAGAAGGCATCACCAGCGCACCCTTTGCACCTCATGCACCCCATCCGCGCTCCCCCCCCCTCCCGGTGCAGCAGCAGCAGGTCCGGGCTATCCCAGCCATGGGACAGCCTGATCCACCTCCATCAGGGTTCCCTAGAAATGCAGGAGCGGCTCCATCCCTCTGCTCGGCCATGCTCCCTGCTGCGGCACCGGCGTTTCCCTGTAGGTACGAGGGCTCCCTGTAAGGAGCTGGGCTGGCTTGTCCCGAATTTCCTCTTTCCTTTCACAGAGCCATAAAAAGTCTCCAGGAGAGAGTTAAGTGTAACTCAGCATTCATATTCAAGGTAGTTGAATTATTCATTGTCAATAGTATTTCTTGCGAATCCTTTTTTTTTTTTTTTTCCTTGTGAATCACCCACAATACATTCCCAAATTCAGCAAACATCGCTGAAACCAGCAATTAGTCGAGATGAATAACTTTCGATCTCTGGCTTGGTCATGAGCGCTCTGCTTTGAGTCTTTGCTACCTGATACTGGGCAGCAAGAGACTGGTGCCCAGCTCATATGGCGGCAGCTCAGGGGCACTGCTGGGTATCTGCCAGACCTAAGGCAAAGCAGAAGCTTTATCAAGGATGAACACTGAAGAGGGAATAACAAAGAACAAGCTGTGATGGATGTATTTACAGCTGCAGCAGGAAATAATAATTCCTGCTGGAATTCATGGAATATGTGGTATTCACAAACTGCCTTACTTCTTTATTCTTTAATTTATATTTTTTACTTTATCTGTCAATTCCTTTGCTTTCCAGCTGTTTTTTTTCTCCAAGCAGTGGTATTCAAATAGCAATATGGCAGATAAGATCATTTTTAAGTCATTATCTCTTCAGAAAGGTTTTTGCTTTCAAATGAAAAAAAACAGATACATTTATATGAGAAAGAAAAAAACACGTAGGAGTCCCTGAGCCTGGAACAGACAGAGGGAGCCCAGTTTCTCATGGAGCTGCTAAACCTTGCATAAATCTCCGGTGCATCTGGTTTATTCTGTAACTCCCCGGGAATCGCTGTGTTTGCAAATTCAGCACAGGTCCCTCCTGGGCCGGGATGCAGAAATCTTTCTCACGCCAATGAACCTTTCACCTGTGGGGTGGCAAGAGGTGGCAGCGACCCCACGGGAGGGACAGGGGCCCCGTGGGAGAGCGAGGGGAGAGCGTGGGGTCCCTCGTGGGCTGGGTGCCCAGCACTGTGCCGCGGTCAGTTCTGTTTCGAGCCACCACAACCGAAGTGTGGCAAAGAGGAGACGAACACCCAGCGATGCTGCCGTAGACCCCTCGCACACTGTGTTTCAGCCGTATGTCTGCAGACATCTCCGTATGCACCTTGCTCAATCAAATTTACCTTTTTTACCCTGTTTTTACCTGCAGAGTCACCCTATGTGGCCTGAGGCAGGTTTGCCCTCAGTGGTGGTGAGGAGGGATTAGGTGTTCGTTTCGAAACAGCCCCGGGATGAGCTGGGCTCCCCACTCTCTAAAGCGGTGACTGAATTCACCACATCCCTCAGATAGGAGTTAGTGGCTAAAGCCCAGCCCTGGTGCTGGGAGGTCTGGTTTCAATTCCTGGCCGTGTGGCAGCCTTGCTGTGCTCCTACCCTCTTCTGCAGATCGCTGGAGAGCTTTGGTGCTTCTTGGGGACCGTGCTGAGACCCTCACCCATCACCCCACTCACGTTGCGCTGAGCCTGTGCCAGCACCTCCAGCAGCAACGGCAGGAGGACACAGAGGGTGACGTAGTTATGGAAATTCGGTGCTAACTTGAATCTGCTGCTGCTGCTAATTGGGAGCACCGGAGTCAAGTCCCAGCAGGGCGAGACACTTCCCGTGCCCACCCTGGCTCCCACGTGCACCCATGGGTGCACACACACTCAGGCGCTTCCACACGCGGTTTGCTCAGTGGCCAATGGCAGGAGCTGGACCTTTGCTGGCTCTTGCTTATTTAGCAGGAAACCAGCTGCCTTTTTGCATCCTATGGGATGCTGCGAAGGGAATGACCCTGAGGGAGCCCCTCTCCCACTCGCAGTGTACTGTGGCCGTGGGTTGTCCTGTCTCTGACACTCTTTTACATTTATCTTTCAGCATAAGTGGCTTAGGAATGTCCCCATCTTCTTGCAATGGAGAAGCAGGGAAGAGTCACCCTTGAAAATAAAATTGAGTAGGTTGCGAAACAAATTTGCAGCCTGGGGGTTAGGATTTTGCTCTGTGGAGATTCTCTCATGTCTGATTAGGGTTGAATCCACTCTGGCGCCTCTGAAGCACAGTTTTGCTCTGTGCCACCCAAACTTCTGTTTCCACTGGAATGGTCAGAATTTAATATTGCTGTGACTTCTCAATGTGCTTCTGATCTGGCCCAAACTGGCTGATGTGCCAAGGACTCATGAGGGGGAACAGATTAACAGGATGGCAGGCACACAAAGATCCCCTTTCCTGGGGGAAGCAGGCTGCAAACGAGGTTATATGGGTTGCTGGATCACTAGAAATCCCTCCCTGCACATCTGCAGCAGTGATGGGCAGTATCATGTCCATGCTGGTACACCCAGGACAGCCCCAGGGAAATCCATGGAAATCTTGCCCCTTCCCATGGCAACATTGCTCTCAGCAGCAGAAATTCAGAAGATGGGCAACCATGTCTGCCAGGCAAACAAATGGCTGGGTTCCCAGTCGGAAGGACAGTGGCTGCTCAGCTGAAAGCACAGCTCCGTCCCTCTCAACGCCCTGGAACAGGATTTTGCTATTTTGGGTGGAGAAGCAAATACTTACAGCTGTGTTTATTCCCCACCCATGGGTTCCGCTGCAGAGGAAAGCACCCAGCAAACCGCTGGGCATGGGTGTCCTTCCTTGAAGTGCCACCCACACCCCCCGTGACCCCCAGCCCAGGCAGAGTTCAAGCCGATGGCTCCTGCTCCACAGCTCACCCCATGTGTGTGTGGATTAACAGAGGAGCTAACGGAGAAGACAGTTGGGCTAATTTTTACCATATTTTTTTTCTGCCAGAAAGCAGCAGGTGCCATTTGCAGTCCCGTGGGACGTGCATCTGTGTGCACAGAGATGTGGGGCTTGATGGCCCCGAATTCTGTCCATATCTGGGGGGGCCCAAGGTGAGATTCGGGCTGGCTTTGGCCAAACACCACTGGCCCGTGGAGCCAGTCCTCAGGAGTGCTTGGGCATCGTGTGGGCTTTCTCCAGTGCATCTTTAAAGACTGCACCAGATGAATAAGCAGTGCTCTCCACCTTAGCTCAGTACATGGAGAAGGAAAATAACCCTCTTGGTGGCAGAGAAATGCTGTCATCCCTGGGTTTTCCATCTTTCCCCCGTCCTGATCCATGTGCCTTCAAGTGATGGCACCTTGGGTTTGGGCTTCGTGGCAAAGAGCTGGGCTTCCCTAAGCCCTCCCAGGCTGTATTTTTGCAGGCAGCTTGTCCTCAGCCCACCACAGGGCTTGCAGCTCTGCTCGTCTCAGGGATGGTGTGTCATGGCACATGGGTTTTACGGTCCATCTCGAGATGCCTCTGAATCCCTTCTGCTCTTTCCACCAAAGGCCAGGTACTTTCTAACACGGGGAAACATCCTGGTGCTACCCAGGATGGTCATTAAATCCAATAGGAGCCGCACGAGTCTCTTTTCCACTGGTCCCCAGGGCATTGCCATGTTTCTCCTGAGCTCTTCACAGGTGGTTGTGTATCTCTTCTGTGCCCTTGTGGATGCTCCTACCCCTCCACGGCTCCCTTTCATCCCCTCTCGGCTCACCCTGACTCTGTTGTCTCTGCCAGGCAAGACCAGGACAAAAGACAAGTACCGGGTGGTGTACACGGACCACCAGCGCCTGGAGCTGGAGAAGGAGTTTCACTACAGCCGCTACATCACCATCCGCCGCAAGGCCGAGCTGGCCGCTGCCCTCGGGCTCACCGAACGGCAGGTCAGTGCTGCGGTGTCCCGGGAAAACCATGTCCCAGGTGGAGATAGAGCTGGGGAGGGGAAGGGCTGCAGCCCAAGCAGGCAGCAGTGGTCCCACCTTGCTCCATGGATCTCCCTTCTCTTCCAAACTCTAGGATTCCCTCCCTGCCCCAGGGGGACCCTGAGGGTTGCCAACCCTGGCTGCATCCATTGGCATCTCTGCATCACCAGCTTTGTCTTTCTGCAGGTGAAAATCTGGTTTCAAAATCGGAGGGCGAAGGAGAGGAAGGTGAACAAAAAGAAAATGCAGCAGCAAAGCCAGCCCACCAGCACCACCACGCCAACGCCACCGGCTGTCGGCACACTGGGACCCATCGGAGGCCTCTGCAGCAGCAGTGCCCCGAACCTCGTCTCCTCGTCTCCGCTGACGATCAAGGAGGAATTCATGCCTTAATCCCCTTCACCAGCTATAGACACCAAGAGATAAGCACTATGCAGCAGAGCCCAGCCGGTCCGTGTGCTCTGAAGAGTGACGGCCCCTTCCCAAAGACACGATGGTCCTCGGCTGAACCAACAGGGCAGCCAGCGAGGCTGGGCGAGGTGGCACCAGGACCTTCCCAAGGGGCTGGTGGGCTCTCTCCTATGTAAAAACCATAGGTTAGGTAGTATTGCTCTCCTGTAGGAAACGTGCACGGGTCTGGTCTCTAGTATTTGTAGCCCAAAGCAAGGTCCTAATGTCAGCAGAAGGAAGGGGGTGGGGGTGGAGGATGGCTTTCCTACAGTGCTTCAGGTGGAGCTGGTAGGATGGTTCCTTTGGTCCTCCTGGTGATTCATCTGCCTGGTGCTTTTGGGGCAGTCTAAAGAAGAACCAGAAAAAAGACCTGGCTGGACTCAAGGCAAGACAAATTTCTGCTGAGCTGGTCTCCTGGATCTGCCGTGCCAGGAAGGGGGCTGCCGAAGGCAGAGTGAGTTGGACTGCGGGAGCCAGACAGGACCCTCAGCCGTAGGACCCGAGGGGGGACTCCTTCAAACCACGGCAATGGTGGCGAGTCGGAGCACATCCTTGGTGAGAGTCCCTGCACATCCCCACCCACGTCCCCCAGCCACCCCGGCAGCACCCGCTCCTGCACCCCCAGCTCTGCCCCTGCACCCACAAGGAGCCGGATGGAGATGTGTCTGGCAGCCCTGGTGCCCTTGGCTGTGCCATGGCAAGGCGGCACTGCAGCCATCCTCCACCTGGAGCACAGGGAGAGGGGAGAAGGGAGTCAGGCACAGGCACACGGGAGGCAGACCACCCTGCTGAGCCCTGAATCCACCTTCCCATGGGGAAGGGAAGGAGAACAAGAAGGTTTGCCATCGGGACAGGGTGCAAGAACCAGCCCCAGGCCGTCCAGAAGGGCAAATACCGTGAGAGCTTTGGGGTGCTGTTCCAAGGGAGCACAGCTGCCGCAGGCACTGGGAGCTGCTGCCAGGGTGGGCAGGAGCCAGCTCAGGCAAAGGAATGGCTGGCACGTGCCCTCGTGTTAGCTGATAGAGGGGTGGTTTCCAGAAAGACAAATAAGTGGTTTTTTCCTATCTTCTTCAAAACCCAAAGAACTCCAGGTTTTTGTTCTCCGTGTCTCCCCCCTCCTCCATGCACTGCACCACCTCTCGCCCACTGTGTGCCCTAGGCCAGTAACTAATAGCCCTCTTTTCCTACTGGTGAACTGCAGCTGAAATGTCCCTTCATCCTGCTGAATCTGGACGGCTGTATTGGCCTGGGTTAACTTACAGCCCAGTTTCAGATGTCCCAAAGGCCAGCTGGGTGACAGGAGGGTCTGTGGCTCCTGCTCAGGGCTGCACCAGGTGCTCCTGGGCTGGGGTTTTCCAAGACCAAGACAGGGATGAGGGAGCACAATCCTCGCATGGTAGCTTGCATCGCCCTTCCCAGCACCATCTCTCCAAGCTCCAGAAAGGTGGAGCAGCAGACATGATCCCTGCTGCCTGCAGAGCCCCCGGCTGAGCCCCTGCATTGCATCCGACACTGCTTGTGCATCACATCCCTCGGCCGCCCTGTCTGCCACCAGGCTCGCACCGCTCCCAGCCTCTCCTCGCCCAGAAAACAAGGTGCCAAGGCACACTGCGGATTTTCCAAGCGTTTCCCTGCCATCCCACTGCACCTGCCACCCCATTCCAGCCCTCATAGGATTTGGGTCTCCCTCCTGCGGGGGCCAGTGACACCTCCAGTTGTGCTCGGTGGTGAGGATGAATGTTTGCATTGGCTCGGGACTTTGGCTCAGTTTTTGTGTATATAAGGCAGAACTGGTTTTCCTTTTTATTTTTTAGGCATCGGTGAAAATAAAAGCGAGCAGGAATCCCGTGTGCCACGAGTTTGTTGCTGTCTCCTCCCAGCCGGCGGTGCTGCGGCAGGGGAGGGATGCCAGCTCCAAGGTCGCACCCAAGCTGATGCCCCTGAACGCAGCCAGGGTCAGGAGCGAGGGGTCCTACCCAGCCCCACTGAAAAGGGCACAGGTGGATGTCTTGATGTGGCAGCCTTGCCCCTGTAGCCTGCGGTGTGCCCATCCTGCAGCGGCATTGCCGGCAGTGGCATTGCCCACACCGTGGTGCGGCACGACCGTGTGCCATCCCTTTGCCACCAAGAGAGCTGGCTGTGCCAGGCGACCCAGCGGTTGCAAATTTGCAGCCCCAGGGGCAGCCGGGGAAAGGGTGAGGCTGGGCTTGGGCTGGCGGAGGCCAAAGAACAAGGCCAGCTGCCCACGGACGTGGCCACCTCCCATTGGCGCCTCCCGGCCTCTAATCTCGTTTTATGGCTGTTGATGGGCTGAATATCCTCCTTGTCCAAGAAGAGCAAACAGAGAACGAGGATGTGAGATAGTGCCTGGGACAGCTGGCATCGGTGCCCCACACTCTCCTTTCTCCATCCCAGACACCTCCCCCTGGTCCTGTAGGGGACTCAGCAAGGGGCTGCCCTCAAATCCCTGCCCAAAACGGCTCCTCCAGCTCCAAAATGTGCTAAGCGTTGCCTGCGAAAAGGTGGGGATGTGTGTGCCGAGGTGTCCAGGCAGGGCAGGTGGCTGTGGAGGGACACCTCATGCGGGATAAAGTCCTTGTGGGTGGAGGAGATGGAGGAGCAGGGGCAGGATGAGGTGGCATTGCAGAGAGAGGGACAGAGCAAAGGGTTTTTTCCTGATCTTGCAACAGCGGCTGCACCTACCACTGCACCCTGGTGACCCCGCGCTCATCAGCACGGCGCCTGGGTTGCCCATGGCACGGGACCATTGCCTCCCTGCGTCCCTGCAAGGGGACGTGGGGCATCAGGTGCTAAAACAGGCTGGGAGAGGCAAAGGAAATGCAGCTGGTGCCATATGGGAAAAGGGATGGGACTGAATGGGCTACCTGCCCAAAGAGCTGGGCTGGACTGGGAAAACTGGGGCCACTTCTGCATGGAGTCTCCAGCATGATCCCCACACTGGGGGCTGGCTCCTCCACATGCATCCTCCTCCCTCACCAGGCTTCGCCTGCCTTTGACATCCAATTTTGTCATTGCCTCACGGGGACCAGCTGGTGGGATCCTGCCCTGGCAGGGGATGCGGTGGTGGCAGCCCAGCCCCAGGCATCATCATCGCCTGCAAGGGGGAAGCTTGAAGGGGAACGGAGTCCTGTGCGACGATGAATTGTGCATCTCCCAAATTCACCCTCTGCATTGGGGTGCCTGCATATGGGTGAGGGGCCGGGCAGGAGGGAAGATGCTCTGCCGCCCGCCCAGAGAGGCTGCGGGTGCCGTTGACAGGATGAAATTCCAACTGATACCCTAATCTGGCGCCTGCCTGTTTGCACAGCAGGGTAAAAGTCCAGCGAACCGTGGGCTGTGCCCTTGGGTCCCTGCTGCCCGTGTGTGCACAGGGAGCCAGCACTGGCGGGAAGAGGCAATAAATGCACCCACACACCCAGGTACCCCTTCCCCCAACACACACACATGCCCCTTGGCCGGGTGACGAAATGCATCTGCTGTGTCCCTGCTCCCGTGTCCTCCCCTGCCTCCCTCCAGCCGTCATTTGGGCAGGGATGGGTGAGCCCTGTGGGGTCCCCCCCCATGCAAAGAAAGGGGCTGGTGGACCCCACTTCCCCACCAGCTTTGGGACCTTTGGTCCAAACCTCCTTGGACACATGTGACCTTGCCAGTTGCACCCCTGGCAGGTGACAGGCACCCAATTTTAGCACCTGCAGCAGCTGCTTCACGAGTCACACAGCCCCATATGGACCCTAGTCCTTAAGGAACAGCCTGGCCCCATGGTCAGGGGACCCTCGGGACTGTCCCCAATAAGCCCCCGCAGTTTCTTCCTGTTCCTTCCTCTGTGCTTCCCACCGGCTCCCACTGCCTGGCTGCACCTCTCCTTGGAGAAGTCTTGAAATCGTCATTAAAATAAGGCCACGCGCACCAGGTGGCCGAAAACGCCGCCGGCCTGCCAGCAGCCTCCGGCATGGCACGCTTCCCGGTGGTGACTAACCGGAGCGCCGCTGCCGTTGTCGCCTTCCTCGTGCCTTGCAGAGAGGATCTGGGCACGGTCCCATCTTGCTGTCAGCCACCTTCTCGCCTCTTCCCGGGCGGCTGCCGCCGGGACACGGGTGGGCTGCCTAAACAGGGTGGGCAAGGGTGTTTCCCCAACCTGTGGGCTGCCCTCTCTTTTCCTACCGATGGCAGGCAGTGTGGGCAGTGCCGGTGCCCGCTGGGCACTGCATCGGGACAGAGATGCGTGTTTGCTTTCCTGCTGCCCTACCACCCCGCTGCGCCCGTGCTTCAGCCCACGGGAAGGGAAAGGTTTACTTGATGTCCCAGGGATGGTTCAGGGGTGGGGTGGGAGAAGGCAAAGCTTGCTAGCAAAATGCTTGCGAGCCCCATGTGTACTCCTTAGTGCCAGGCCCTTGGAGATCAGGGCACAGGGGCAGCTGTGCAACACCGCTGTCCTCTGCCTGAGCTCTCCTGGGGTTTTTGGGGTCCCTGGACTGCATTGCTTCTCGCGGGAACACCCATCTGGCTCCTACTGCCTCTGATGGGTGCTGTTCCATGAGGTGGGTCTCTTGCTGGCTCCAGGGTAATGCCAGACTCGAGCCAGCTCTGCAGTGAGATGCTGGAACACCCTGGATGCCCAGGGTGGGATGTCTACTCCCTGGTGGTCCCAGGCAATGGAGAGCTGATAGTGCTACCAGAGCAGCACCAGCCAAACCAGAAAAGGGAGCTCCAGATACAGAGCATCCCACCAGCAGCAGTATCAACATGGACATTTCAGGGTAGTGTCAGCCCTGGATGTCTCTACTGGTAAATACTGCCCTGGAGACAAGAAGATGAGGGCTTGAAGTCCACCCAGGGAAGGCTGGGTGGTTTGTGCAGGGCTTAGTCCATACTGGTGGTGCAGGGCTGCGACAGCTGTAATGAGGTGGCACCAGCCTCTCCCCTCCTACGCTGTGGCAGTGGCCGTGGGACACTTCTCTTTAGGTGTATCCCGAGGGAAAATGCTAAAGGGGTGATTCAGATCACACAGGCATGAAAGGCAAACATAGGATCCGTGCCCTGAGCTGGAAGGGTGAGACTGGGACAGTGCCTGACACAGCCCCTGGCCACCAGCCTGGCCAGCTCCGGGCTCAGGATTCCTTGCCAGCATCCTGGGAGAGGGAGAAGCGATGGGTAAGTCCAAGGCAGGTAAAACGTGGATGTGTGAATTCCCAAAGACTTTCCCAAAGACTATTTTCTGTTTTTGAGGAAGCTCTGAGTATGTGAAAAAAGATGTTTGTTGGGTTATACAGTTTGCTCCTTCCTCCTTTCCCGCTGGGAAATCCAGGTAAATGTTAGCTCTGAAAGACCCACTGTGCAAACGCTGAGCCACTTCATCACGTTAGATTCTGCAGAAATGTGTCTTTATGCTCAGGGTCCATTTCCTTTCGGGGAAAATTTTCAGAATTGCTTGAAGGGCTGTAGGAGCATGATTGCCATTAGATGTCAGGGAGATTTGCTCTTACATCTGGCAGGCTGGGTCCTCTCAGTCCTAACTTTGTCATTGTCCTCCACCTCCCCAGTGCTGCCTGCTAAGCCTTAAACCTGAGAAAAGCAGCTGGGGACAGGTCTGGGGCAGAATGGAGCACTGTAGGGCATTTGCAAGGAAAAGACACACACATCCTGATGGACTGGGCACAGTCTAGGGAGAAAGTGGAGGACAAGAGGATATTGCCAAGGGAAAGAGGCATTACTATGGGTCCTGAGGTAGACAGCAGCTCTCCTGGTACCACACTGGCCCTGGGGCATGTGGGGTTGGCCCCTCTTGCAGCCCCACAGGGGACATTTCCCACCATGAAAGAGGGAAAAGAAGCCACAGATCAGCTCTCTGCCACCCTACTGGGGATTTGACTGAGCGTGATGGGGAAAAGCCCGCGTCTCCCTGGGCCTGCATCTCCTGGACTTTGGGGCTGTAGGATCCCACTGCTGACTCAACAGGGACATCTAAATCCTGAGATGTGACCTGTGCTCCAGCATTGGGTCCACGATATGCTGGACTCAGCTGCTCACCCTGGGGTCTGCCTGAGCGTTGCTCCTGCCCCCAGCACGGTGGGATGTGCTGGTCCTACCCAAAGGGACCAATGGCTGTTGATCATCCCCCTCCCCTGGGCTGGGGACTGGGCTCAGGCAGCACGGGGAGAAGTCAGTTCTGACCTGCTCAGGCTCCAACTGTGTCCTGCCATAGGAAAATCAGCTCAGAGCCAGACAGAAAGATGCTGGGAGCTTCTGGCATCTGCACTTGCACTGCTGCCACCGCTGCCTGGGGCACTTGGGACCCCCGGAGCGCCCAGTGGCAGGGTGCCTGCAAAGTCAGGTCCATCCCTAGGGAGACTTGACGCATTCACGGCATGAGTAAGGCGGCAGCCTTTCCTCCTCGCTGCCCCGGCGGGGGGCTGAGGTCCCGGACCACCTCCCCGCAGGGGTGCGTTTGACAGACAGCCCTTCTCCAGCCTGCTGAGAGCCATCCCCTCCTCCCTCCCTGCTGAGCACGCAGCCATCCTCAACTCCAGGCAAACCTTTCCTCCAGCCCTGCTCCCCCTGTCCCCCCCTGCCTCCCTCCGCCTCGCCAGCCCAGCCAGCAGGAACGTGGCACCCCTCCTTGCCTGTTATCGCTTCCTCCCCTGCTCCCCCTTCTCCCTCCCGATCGCTGGAGAAAGCGAGAGGCAAAAGTGTCGGAGCGAAGAGCGCATAGCAACAGGATTCTGGGATGAAGAACATTCGGCAGCAGCATCTCCGGAAGGTGAGAGCCGGGAAGCAGGGGTGCCCTCCAGGGCTGGGAGCTGGGGATTGGGGGCAAGGCATGACCATCACCCCAACACCCCCTGCCCAGGAAACCTCTGTCTGCAGCTGGCAGACTTTTCTCTGGCAGGGATTGCAAACGGGGATAGCGTACGTGCGTGGGGCCGAAGCGGGATTGTGGGGAGAGGGACGGGGGGGCATTTCATAACCCCTGCTCATGCCTCGCTGTAATTAGCGGACCACGGAGGCCCTGTGCTGCGGTCAGAGCTGCCTGCTGCCCGCTCCGGCTGGATGGATGCTCTCTCCCATCCTTCCTCTGCGAGCAGGTGCTGCCGGCGATGATTCATGTTGTGTCTGGCTGGGTGGCTGTGGGTGGGCACCCGGGGGCAGAGCTGGCTCTCTGCGGTGCAGCACCCCAGGGATGCTGCTCCCATCAGGGGACTGCCTGGTCTTGGGGTGGGGGGGGGTGGGGTGAGGGGTTCCCCCCCTGCTGGGGTGAGCACAGGGATGTGGGCAGCGACTTTCCCACCTGCAGCTGGGATTGCCTCCTCTTCTGTAGGATTTAAAGGGGTCTGGGTGGCGCTGGGCTCTGAACTCCCCTGGTGCCCTTTGGCAGCTGGCAGAGCTAGAAACCCTTTTTGTATCCTGATGGAAACCCTTTTTAAACCCAGCTTTCAGGCTTTCCTATCCTAGGCTCTCCTCCACTGCCACTTTGCTCTTACCAGGCTCTCTGAGTCCCCATCTCCTGTCACGTCGGGGACTGAGCCCCTTCTCATGCCCGTCCTGCACAGGGACAGGGTGAAGCAGGGTGGCAGAGGCTGGCAGCCACAGGTCCCTCGTGGGGATGTGCTGCTGCTGCCAGTGGATCAGGCCTTCCCACAGCATCCCGGGCAGCGACCCAGGGCTGTGAGCCCCTTGGGGTCTGCCCTCTGCCAAGCCATGCCCATTGACCACAGGGCAGGGCGGTTCCAACCTGTGACAGCCTTCAGATGAATGAAAACCCAGGAGAGTTTCATCCCTGCTAGGAAATTCCTAGGGTATTGGGACGTGACGTAAAAAAGCCAGCAGTGGCCTGGTGAAAGCCAGCAGCTATCTGACAGCCCTGGCAGCCTCTGAGCTGCCTACTTTTCTCCGCTGTTGTTTGGAGGCATCGTCTGGCTCTTCCCTCTCCTCCTTTTTCCCACAAATTGCTTTTTCAGATGACTTTGTGACTGCAAAATCCATTAAAAGTTGTCTCTGTCCCTTTCAAAGGCTTTCTGAGAGACTTGAATTTCTCTGCTGCTGGTGATCCTGTTTAACATTTTTTCAGGAATTCATTTAGTCCCACAGTGATCAGCTGGAATGGAAAGCAGATGTCTCCGGAGTTATTTCCCCCATTCCCAGCGCTGTTCAGGGCACTGCTGTCCTTCATTACCCCAAAATACTCTTGCTGAACTCCAGATGGAAAACCTGGTGCTCTCAGCCACCCGGCACCTTGAGACCACCGTGTCCGGCATCAGGCTCGCCCAGAGCCAGCCAGGGCCAACGGAGGAGTTTGCACAGCCCCGGTTGCAGGTCCTGCCCTGGGACCCTGACAGCCTCCTCTCCCTCTCATTATGATCCTCTTCCCATCAGTGAGCGGGGAGTTTTAAGCCTTCTCACCAGACATGTTTTAGACATATGGAAATTCCTCTTTAGTAGAGAAGATCTTTCTCGGGCTCCAAGGATTTCAGGTTGGCTTTTGCATAATAGTATTTCCAGAAGAACTGAGTGGATGTTTTTTATTTGTTTGAGTATTTGCTTTGAGGGTTATTTGGTAGAAATGGACTAAAGCCCACAGAGGCCAGCAGTGGGAGCCAGGATTTGGGCTCCCCTCCCCGTACCCGACCAGGCTGCCAGGCAGCATCCTCCTGCCTGAGCCGCTGCCTTCCTCTGCCTGCCACAAACTGCCTCAAACCTTCCCTGCTCCTTCCTCAGGGTTTTCAGATGAAAGACCATCAGCCTTTGCAGCTGTGCATGCTCCCTGTGCTCTGGACATCGCTGTAATGAGTTTGCTTCAGCCTCAGCAATCTCCAGCCCCCAAACCCCCTGTGCTGGCTCCAGCATCACTTGCTCCCTCTCCTGGCATGTGCTGTGATTCTGGGCTGGGGGAAACCCGGGCTAGCACAGCCCCTTAAGGGGCTCTTCCACAGCATAGAGATGCCTTATTTACTTCACTTTCTAAGTGATATTACCTTTGAATTAATTTTTAGGCTTTTTTTTTTATCAAAGAGATTAATAAGCAATTCAAACTAATCTGAAGTGACTCACATTTTACAGACGCACTGTGCTCGCACATGGCTCAGATCTGCAGGGGAGAAATCTGGCATTGGGTGGCATTTCTCCCAATCAAAGGCTGTGGTCCACGCATAAAACACTGACAAAATAACCCCACAATGTCAGTTTGAATGGAGAAAAAAAATGTGATGAAAAAGTAACTTTAAACTGGCTGGTTTTTCATGGACACAGCTGAGTTTTGCACTGGTTTAAGTAAATTGGTTTACAGAAAATAATTAGCATAGGGCAATTTCCTTATGGAAGCAGCTCTTATCTTGGCAGAGACTAAAGTGCTTTTTCTTCTTGGTGACCTTTGCTTTGCTGAGTTCTTTGGGAGCATCTTCTGGTGAATAATGGAAAGTGATGCCGTGTTCAAAGAGGACGTGGTTGCCAAGGGAGCTGTTAGTCCCCGTCTGTTTATAACCGTGAGACGGGAGCCCAGTTTGAAAGATGGCAGTTGACGGTGGAAAGCACTAGAGCAATATTGTAGCACTATAGCACTTCACTGCTGCTGAAAAAGAAAATTCCTGTTATGACAAAGGCTGAAAGGGAGCATTAATCCTAAAAAAAGGGCTGGAATCAAACCGGTGTGTGAGATTTCCAGCAGCCTGAAGCAGAGAGGTGTGCATCTCTCTGCTATCTGGGACAAAGATGGGCTAGAATCCTTAAATACTGCATTTTGCAATTCATTTTAAGTCAGGCAAAGAGCCCAGGTTTTCTGTGATTTCTATGGAAAGGCTACGATTTGGGGCATTTGGGGGCATCGCAGTCATGGAGCACCTACCGTGTGTGTTTTCCAGCAGCATCCCTGGCCCGTGCCTCCTCAGCCTGTCTGGTGGGGACTGCAATGTGTGATGTCCTTGGGGACTTCAACGTGTGACATCCTTGGGGTCTATCCAACTCCTGAACGGTCTCTGCTTTCTGCCCTGGTGTCCCAAATTTAAACTGCAGAGCTCCAGCTAAAGATACTAATAAGGGGGGCAGTCATCATCGAGACACAGGTGACAAACTACATCCCATGGCTTCTGAAAAGAGAGACTGAGATGGGGACCAGGCTGTGTACAGTTTGGAAAAAGTCCTGCTGGTTCCTTTCTTTTGTTGCTTCTGTGTTGATTTCCATGCTACATCTGATGGATGGGCACCTGCGTTTAATTAGGTCACACAGCTCCACCAGTGCCCTCTTGCAGGTGTTTAGGATTCAGACAGAGGTGCAGGAATTAGGCAAGAGGATTTAATGATCTTCCAGCATCCCTACTTGCTATTTTTCTGTGACATAAACCTGGAAAGTGAGAGCTCCCCAGACAGTGTGAGGGACTGGGAAGTATTTTGGGGGGGGGGGAAGACCAAACTGCGATGGCCCCATAGCTCCTGTCCCCCCCGGCAGGAACCTTTGTGAATACAGGTTTTAGCCACTGAAACTTTTGGGAAGGATGTTGCAGAGCAGTCTGTCCATCACCCGCAAACACGGGTTGCTGCAGGTCATGCCTGCTGTGTGTGCTGGGTTAATTAGCAGGCATGGCCACGTTCTGGAGAAGTTGCTAAGCCAGAGAGCTATGTTAAACAGCTGCAGGAGGGCTGCCAGGTAGCAACGGTTTTATAGCAACAGTATTATATTTGACTTTTCAGCCTGTGTTTCTGAAGGTTTTTCTTCTGGCCCTTGCCTTGTGATGGTGGCATCCAGCAGGGATGGGCTTTTAATGGTGGGTTTCAGTGTAATGCCTTTGCTCGAGCTGTGCATTTCAGGTTGGCTTTGGGAAGAGTTTGCCCCGGCTCATCCTGTCCCTCGAGGGGTTTGCACGCTGGGTGGGGACGGGTTTGCCTCCGTGTTTGGTCCCTTTGGGCTGCAAGCAGCACGTGGCTGGAGGAGCGGGGTGCACCCTGTGAAGGGTGGGAGCCTACGGCCATCACCATCGGCAACACGGCTCCTTGTCTCCATGGGAACTGGCAGCAAGAGCATCCTGCGGTCTGGCCAGAGAGGAAGAGGAGGAGAGGAGATGGCCGCCACCTTCCCCAGGGGCTGTGGCAGGGCAGTGACGGGCTCTGCTCACCAGCCAGCTCTGATCTCCCAGGGGATGGAGGTCTGCTGCGGGCTCCAAGCACATGTGCATATTGGTGCAGGGAGACCCACAACTCCTTCTGGATGATCCCTCCAAGTCCAGGCCCCTCTTCCTCAACCGCATCCCGTGGGCTTGTTCCCTACAATCTGTGAACTCAGGGACACGGAGATGGCTGCTTTTTACTTTTGAGAGCCCAAGAAGAAGGGAACATTCCCAAATGGGCTCCTCCTGTCCTGGTCCTGGTGCCTTGTCAGCAGGGACCCCAGCATCCTTCTGTCTCCGTGCCTCAGTACCAGCCGAACCTGATATAATCCCAGGCAGGGGCACAGCAACACGCAGTGGCACAAGGCCAGGATCCTTATCCCACCCCTTTTTGCTGCCTGGTCTTGCCGAGGGGATATCTGAGATGGGATCTTACCTGGCAGCTGCTGGCTGAGGCTTTCAGCTTTGATGACTGATGGTGGGATGGGAGCCAGTGGGGATGCCTTCCCCACTCTCCCAAGGTCAGGAGGCTGGGGAAGTTCAGACAGACCAAACGTCTCACTGCAGACCTGATGTACCTACACACACAAACACCAAGGAACCCTCCCAGCACATCACCCCGACCTAAACGTATTGTAGGACTCCCACCTCCCTCTTGCAGAGCTGAGGCAGCCGAGGAGGAAGGGAATGAGTTAATCCCCTGCCTGCTGAAGAGCTGCCTGTGCCTCACTGATCCAGGGCAGATTAGGAAAGCTGGAAGGAGCTCTCTCAGCAGGGACAAGGACAACTGGGAGCACGTCACTAAATCCCCACAGTGTAGGCTTTTGGCAGCTGGAAAAGCGTGAAAAGTGCACGGAGCATTTAACGGTAGCCAAGTGCCCGGCATGGCAGGGGCACATGGCGTTGGGGTGTCATGCTCCCTGGCACAGCGGCAGCGGTTCTTCCCCTGCTGTCCTTACGCTTATGTTCTGCAGGAGATCAGGAAAGTTTATTGTGACCCCTTGAACGGATTTCTTGGGAAACTGGGGTTGCAAGATGGGTCCTGGCCTCCCAGGTTGAACCAGGGCCATCCTGCCTTTTCCAGGGGAGCTCTGGCCGTGTGGGATCGCATTTATCCCCTTTGTTTTCTCCGCAGCAGAGCAGGATGTCAGCTGGGGTGGTGCACAGAGATCTGCTGGGACGGGGCGTCCCCAAGGGTCAAATGTCTTGGGGTCACAAATTCACACCCGAGTTCTCAGCACTCTTTCCCTCTCTCCTGCTCTTCCCCCCTGCCTTTATTCCTTCCCTCGGCTGCTCTCTCCCATCCCCTGCTCTCTTGCTCAGCCGGTGACGCCAGAGCTCCTGGTGAGTCCCAGCAGCCAGGACGGGGACCTGGGCTCCGAGTGCCCAGAAGACAGAGGGAACTGGACGGGGCGGCTGGATTTCCTCCTCTCCTGCATCGGATACTGCGTGGGGCTCGGAAACGTCTGGAGGTTCCCCTACAGGGCTTACACCAATGGAGGAGGTATTCGATCGTCCCTTGGAGTAGCCACATCTCCCCTTCACTGAGCTGGGCTGGTGGGATGTGTCTCTGAAGAGATGCCCTTTCCCCTTCTCGAGGATGGGAAGTAGCGTTGTTCATCGCGGTGGGGTGAAGCCTCCTCCTGCCCCCCATGCTTGCTGTAGGGCTTTAACCACCTGTACCCACGTGTGGAAGGGTCTCACCAGCCCATCTCTGCACTCATGGCCTTGGAGACTTCTGCAGCTCCATGCTGGACCGAATACCACCTGAGCATCTCTCTTGGTTTCCAATAGCTTCTTGACCTGGTGTCCTTCAGGACTCAGCGGGGTCAGCAAATGCTTCCCAGGTATCGAAGGAGGGGAGCGAGCCTTTTGCAATGCAAGAGCCTGGTGTGATGGTGCAAAGTGACCAGCTTGTTCAACTACTCCAAGAGTAAATGCTGATCACATAACTGGAGAATTTCACGGTGTTTGTGAAAGATTCCAAGAGAAAAGAGAGTCTGTGTGGAGAGGGAAAGCATGGCACTGGGTAAATCACCCAGTCCCTTCCTCCTGCGCTAATGGTGAGCTGCCGCCCTAGATTTTGGTGTAGATCCCTCAGGGCCACAGATGTTGAACGAACTTTATCCATTGTCATAGATGGGCTTTAGGTGTTTGCTCTGTGTTATTTTTAGGGTGTTTTTCTTGCTTCTTGCAGGAGCTTTCCTGGTTCCTTACTTCATCATGCTGGCCATCTGTGGGATCCCCATCTTCTTCATGGAGCTGTCGCTTGGCCAGTTCTCCAGCCTGGGGCCACTCGCCGTCTGGAAGATAAGCCCTCTCTTTAAAGGTGCGTGAGTGGAGTCCAGAGCCTCTGGGGGACCTCTGGAAGAGCTGCTTGATGAGGACATGGACCAACAGCATCGTCCCATAATCCTCAAAGCTCTAATTAGAATCAAAGGTTAAATCCTGGCGGAATCCTGAGGGAGCAGGCTGGACTTCTGGGTTAGCTGTTTTAGTAGCTGCAAGATATATATAACATCTATCAGTCTTCATGATGTCATGATCAGCTCTAGAAATTGTCTGAAAATTATTAAGCCAGCTAGTTTACAAAATATAGCATTAAAGCTAAGCAATGACTGTTAAAGACAAAGGTAAGAATAAAGTGTTCAAAAAAAGATCAAATCAAATACTTTTACTCTCAACGTTAAGTTGGAGTAAAATCACCTGTATGTTGCAGTAGATCATCAATTCAAAGTAGGCATGTCCGGAGGGTATAATGGCAATAAGAGGCTTACCCCACCAGGTGAACCTCTGACTGGTCAAACATTTGGCTGCTGAGATTCAGTCTCTGACCCTGGTTTTGGATGTGCTCCGCTCCAGAGAGATGGCTCACTCCTTCTTTACCCTCTCCTTCCTCCAGGCGTTGGCATGGGCACGATCCTCATCGTCTCCCTGGTGGCCATTTACTACAATATGATCATTGCTTACGTTCTCTTCTACCTCTTTGCATCCCTCACAAGCGACTTGCCCTGGCAGCACTGCGGCAACTGGTGGAACACCGACCTGTGCCTGGACCACCATGTCATCAAGGCGGGGAACACCACCTTCCCTGTCAACATCACCAACACCGTCAGCCCCAGCGAGGAGTACTGGAGGTAAAGGTCTTGGCATGGTGGACACCCATGGTGGGCGTTGTGGGTGCAGTGATGGGCTCTTAGGGTCCGCTGTGGTTGATATCTCAGTTTAGCCATTGGGATCACGTCCCCGGGATGTGGGAGGTGTCCCTGATCTAGTGCTGCTTTGCTGGCCTGGAGATATGTTAGAAATGCATCCCATGCCTGGACCAGCTGGTAATTTACTCCCAAACCACTAGGCATCCCCTCTGGGCTCTTTAATGCATTGTGGAGAAATCACACCAACTGCTCCCCTTTTCCTGGCAAATAGCTGCCAGCACCTTCTTCCTCTTTCATTGCTGGGATTTTTGACAAGGTTATTTTCTGCAGCAGAGGCATTGCTAGGTTCAGAGAGGGTCTCTGGAAGAAGGTGAGGGGTGCCTGTGGCTGCTCACTAGCAGTTCTCCTTTTGCCCCAGCCGGTATGTCCTGCACATCCAAGGGAGCTCTGGGATCGGGGATCCTGGGAGGATCCGCTGGAACCTGTGTCTGTGCCTGCTCCTTTCTTGGACTATCGTCTATCTGTGCATCCTAAAGGGAGTCAAATCCTCTGGCAAGGTAAGGGCTGGACAGTCTCTTTTGGGGGGATCTACAGCAATATTTACCAGTGCCTGCGATTCTCTGCACATCTGGGAAAGTGAGACCCATAAACAACGTCAGCTGGACACAGGTCACTTCGGGGATGGCTGACACCACTGGCCCTGCTGCATCCCAGCTCTGGTCTCCTGCAGGTCGTGTACTTCACCGCCACCTTCCCGTACCTCATCCTGGTGATGCTGCTTATTCGTGGCGTGACCCTGGAGGGGGCCTGGAAGGGAATCCGGTTTTACCTCACACCCCAGTTTGATCACTTGCTGTCTTCCAAGGTGAGCAGGAATCAGTGCAATTTGTTCAAGACACAAAAATGAACCTTCTCCTGCCACTTCCAGCATGCAACAGAGGCAGTTCCCTTACTGGCCACCCCCTGACCCAAAGTCATCTCACTTGGTTGCTCCTAGACCAAAAGTATTTGCCTGTCAGCAATCTGTCTTTGCTCCACACCTTGTCTGTACTGCTCTTCCCACCTGCCCCAGCCCCTTGCCTGCACTTCTGGCTCTCCATGCAGGGATTGGCGTGCTTACCACCTCCCCTGGGTACCAGAACCATGGGCAGGATTAGCCCAGCCCCTGTGACAGGCTGGGGGGTGGTGATGGGTGCCCGTGATGGATTTGGCTGTTCTGGTTTTCTCAAGCAATCTCAGTGTGCGGAGCGGGGAGTTTCCTTGGGTCAGCAGTGTTGGTAGCAGAGACCACACAGTTTTACAAGGGTGTTTAATGCCATGCTGCGCTGGCTCTAAACCACTCTCATTAGTCCTTCCACTATCCAGCTGACCCACTGTGAGTGGTGAGCATGTTAGCAAGGAAAAGCAAAGACCCCATGGGTTTTGTGTGCCTGGAGGGCTGGGAAAGATGTGCCGGGGGTCTGGGGAAGCATATTTCCAACTCCCTCCTCCTCCAGAGGAGGTTTCCAAACCCCTGCTCTCCTCAGACCTGTTTCCTTTCCCCAGGTGTGGATTGAGGCAGCCCTGCAGATTTTCTACTCCCTTGGAGTAGGCTTTGGGGGCCTCCTCACCTTCGCCTCGTACAACACCTTCCATCAGAATATCTACAGGTGGGAGCCAGTTGCTGTCTCATAAAAATCATGGGCTGAGGGGAGCCGCAAAAACCTCAGCTGGTGGGTTCAAAGCTAGCAGAAGCATAGGGGTGCTGCACGCAGTCACCCAGCACTGCTCCTTGCCCGAGCACCTTACAGATACCTGGCAGCTTGCACAGGCTCAAGAAGGACAGAGGGATCTGTGGAAGAAAATTCTCCTAAGCATCAAGGCACAGCAACTGACCCAGAAGTTTTGGGCTGCAGATGCTGAAGGCTGAGGGTATTTGAGGCTAGAGTTATGCAAGTTTGTCCTGTCCCCAGCATCTGTTGCAGGTCACCAGCAGAGAGGGGAGTCTGGATGTTGGACATTTGGGCTGATCCCCTCCACAGGGAAAAGCAAGCCTGGGAGGAACCCCAAAAGAACCCCTGTCACTAGATATATGCTCCTTTTGCACCTGGAAAGTACTTACCAAGAGAGGGCCTGGAGGAGAATCGCACTGAGTCACCTTACTGTGGCACCCAGGGCTGGCAAAGCCACCGTGCACTGCTGTGGGCACTAAGAAGTGGGTATTTTCAGATCATCTTCTTTCTCCTCTATAGGGACACCTTCATAGTGACCCTGGGCAATGCCATCACCAGCATCCTGGCAGGATTTGCCATCTTCTCCGTTTTGGGATACATGTCCCAGGAGCTTGGGGTCCCTGTTAACCAGGTGGCAAAAGCAGGTGAGGCCAAACAAAGACCCTTTCTCCTTCACCGTCTGCCTGGGGGCACTGAGGAGCACCCCTTCCAGATGGAAGGCATCTGAGGGTCTCACCGTGAGGGATAAAGATGTATGCTCAGCTGGCCAGGGGGAGGGAAGGGGGGAGACCCATTCCTGCTGTGCAAACTTTGAGCAACACCAAGTGATGTCTAATAAAGGTCTGAGCAAGGAGCAGGCTGGTTCTCCTGCACCTCTCCACCCTCTGCTGCAGGACCCTTCCTGCCCATCTTGCAAGAGCCCTGGCAGGTCCCCACCGTGGTGCCGCTCTCCTGGGCTGTCCTCTCCTCCATCCCCCCCTGCCCAGTGCTGTCACCCTCTTTTCACCCTGCTGTCCTTTGCCTCCCCTAGGGCCTGGCCTGGCTTTTGTGGTGTACCCCCAGGCCATGACAATGCTCCCCCTTTCTCCATTCTGGTCTTTCCTGTTCTTCTTCATGCTGTTAACCTTGGGCCTGGACAGCCAGGTAAGGACAGAGCCCACCGAGCCAGCCGCGGTGTCCAGGCAGCCCGGGGGCTCAGGGGACCCTCTTCTCCTTTGTGTGCAGTTTGCCTTTATGGAGACCATCGTTACGGCAGTGACAGATGAATTTCCCTACTACCTGCGGCCAAAGAAAGCTTCTTTCTCAGCTGTCATCTGCATCGCCCTCTTCCTGATGGGGCTCATCCTCACAACAGAGGTAAGGGTGTGGGGCGGGATGCATCGTGGGGACAGACTAGGGCCTCATTTTAGGAAGTGCTTAAGGCAGGGACCAAGTCTGCAGAGACACGTGTATTCATATCAGCTAACAAGGTGGAAGAGAGACAATCGATGAGCCTGGGCTTCCTGGGGATGTGAGGTCCAAGGGGACCCAGCCACACAGCATTATTCCTGTCCCTGCACCAACCCCAGAAGGAGAGTGATGTCCCCTGAGGGTGCCTGACCGCTGTCTTCCCCGGTGCCCACGAAGGGGCTACAGGGACATGTCCCCAAAAATGGGAAGACATGGGTCAGGGGTTATTGGGATGATGGTACTGGAGATGCTGGCCACTGTGCTGGGTCAGGGGTTATTGGGATGATGGTACTGGAGATGCTGGCCACTGTGCTTTGCCTCCACAGGGTGGGATGTACTGGCTGGTCCTACTGGATGACTACAGCGCTGGCTTTGGTCTCATGGTGGTGGTCATCACTACCTGCCTCGTGGTGACACGTGTCTACGGTAAGGGGGCCTGTCCCCACAGGGGCACGGGGAAGGGTGGGCTGTCTGTATGAGAGAGGGACTTGGAGGGTAAGGGAGCCAGCAGCCTCACAATGGGGCATGAAACACCTCTGCTCCAACCACTTGTTTCTTCTTGGCCATCACTGGATTCACCTCTCCAGAGATATTTAGGGTGCTGAGCCTGGTCCCTCAGACAGCACCAGCTGGGCTCCCCTTCCTGTATCTCCCTGCTAGGAGGGCGGATGCTTCTTTGCTGTAGAGGATGCAAGCCACCACTTTTGGTTAATGCAGGGCAGCCTGGTACAGACATCTAGCTCTGGGGGACTGATCATGGCTTCTAAGTCCCTCTCCCTCCTCCAGGCATGAAGAGGTTCTGCCGAGATGTCCACATGATGCTGGGCTTCAAACCAGGGCCCTACTTCAGAGCCTGCTGGATGGTCCTGTCCCCAGCAACGATGATGGTAACTGCTCAACTTGAGGTGCTGGAGAGCTGCAGTGGTGTCAGCATCCCTGGGTGACCTCCTCTTGCAACAAGTCACTCTGCTGGCATCTCCTGCTGGTCTCTGCCTGCCCCAGGGACCACTTTCTTCCATTCCTGCAGGCCTTGCTGGTGTACAACATCATTAAGTACCAGCCCTCCGAGTACGGCAGCTACCGCTTTCCCGCCTGGGCTGAGGTCTTGGGCATCCTCATGGGAGTCCTCTCCTGCCTGATGATTCCCATGGGCATGGTGGTGGCCGTGCTCCGAGAAGAAGGGACGCTATGGGAGGTAGGAGGTGTTGGGGCCTGGCATTGCTGGGGAGCACCCCAGAAGTATATGGGGGTGACCACGACCTGCTGCTGAGCCTGTATCCTCCTGCAATTTCTGCATCCTCTCTCCTGGAGGCGTGTCCCCCCATCCCTCCTTGCTGCCCATGGGATGTGAGAGATGGCACATCCCAGGGCATTCCCATCCAGGCAGATACTGAGTCACACTGCTTCCCAAGGGACAGCCCTGTGGGCATCCCCCCCCACCTCCAAAACAAGCCTGCTACACCTCACCTTGTGGGCAAATGCATTGTCCCCAGAGTGGGACGGGCACGGGCATGTGGGACTTTGCACCCATTTTGCAGGAGCAATGACAGAGGAAGGAGGGCAGCTGCAGGGCCATGCAGGCAGCCCAGGTGGGATCCCTCTGCTGAAAGGTTTTGCCCAGGAGCAGGTTATGGAACTGCTGGCTGCTCACAGCCTTCCCAGCCCGGGCTGGGCTTTGCTGCTCTCCCCAGGCTGTTAAAAGCAGCGGGAGCAGAGCTTGCTGCCCTCCCCAGGCAGCAACTTGCTGGCTGGAGCACTTACTGGCTGCAACCTGGCTTGGGAAACCTGTGGGCATGGTGGCATGGCCAGGAACTACCTTGGCTGAGCCTAACCCCTTGCCTGGATGGCTTTAACCGCCCCTCCCAGGGTCATAGCCCTACAATAGCCCCTAGCTCCTGCAAGCCCTCCCCACCAGCACCTGCAGACTTTAACACCTCCCCAGACTATGGCAGTGTGCTTATACAGAGCTGCCTTCCCAAAAAGTTTCAGGACAGGCTTTTGGCCCTATCCCATCCTCATCAGGAGCTCTTCCCGTCCCTCAGGGCTGGCCGGGCACACTGTCCCCTGGGATGGGTGGGTGGGCTGCTGGGTGGGGGTGCCATCCAGCGAGCGGAGAGGGTGTCCGTGCAGGGTGTCCGTGCTCCCTCCGCCTGTCCTCTCACAGCGAGTCCAGCAAGCCAGCCGGCCCACCATGGACTGGGGCCCATCGCTGGAGGAGAACCGGACCGGCATGTACGTGGCAAGCCTGGCCGGCAGCCAGTCACCCAAGCCGCTGATGGTCCACATGCGGAAATACGGGGGCATCACCAGCTACGAGAACACGGCCATCGAGGTGGACCGGGAGATGGAGGAGGAGGAGGAGTCCATGATGTGAGGGGATCCAGTGCCCCACAGGCTGGGGGGGGGCCTCACTCCCCCAATTTGCACAGGTTGCACTGTGGCACTTCAGCTTGGGGGGGGGGGGGGGGTGTCTTTTGGGGAGCAGTCGGGAGCTGCCAACCCTGCCAGCCTCCTCACCACTGTCCTGGCCCCTCCAGGACGGAGCTGCTGCCCGTCCCGGTGCCCCCGAGGTGTTTCTGTTCAGTGTGGCAAGCTATGTGACAAGTCTGTGCATTCGTGTGACGGTGTCTGGTTCAAGTGTCCGGGCTGCCCCACTTCCACCCTCAGCCCCAGCACTGCCCTCCCCGCGCAGGGATGCTCCGGCTGCAGGGATGTTCAGGCTGCAGGAGGTGGGAAGGAGGAGGAGGAGGAGGAGGTCCTCTGCGTTGGTCGGTTCTCTGTTTGCGCATATTTAACTCCAATAACCCACAAGCACATGTGAGAAAGGACTGTAATATCCTCCACGCCCTTAGGACGGTGTGTGTCGGTGTGCTCGGCTCACATGGAGGTACTCCAGCAAAACCAGCACAAATCTGACCTAATAAATAAGCAGTTAAAAACAATTAGAAGGGAAAAAAAAAAAAAAAAAGAAAAAAGCTTTATAAACAAACCAGCTTGGGCCTTTCCAAATTTGTAGATTCCCAGGGACCTCAGTGGGTCAGGGCAGCTCTTCCCCATGGTGCCTGGCAGAGCTGGGGTGAGCTGAAGGAAGGGAAGAGGCTGGGTGACCTGTTCCCTGTGTGTCCAAGAGGTTTGGGACAAGTCTCAGCTGAACCCAGCGCCAAAGGAGGACCCGTGTCCATCCCTGAGGGGGATCTGAGGGCTGTCCCTAGCCCTGGATGCTGCTTTTCCCAGGGAAAGGTGAAGGGCTGGGTTTCAGTGCCCGCGTGTGATTTTTGGGGTAGCTCAGCCCGGGGCACGTGTCCCAGAGACCCCCATCTCCTGTAGACGCTGCTGGCCTGGGGGGGTTCTGGTGAGGTCTTGGACAGGGCTGTTTGGACCCGACACTGCCAGTCCCCATCATCCCAGTGTCGTGTGCGCCTTCTCCCGTGTACGGTCGGCTCACCATTAAAAAGCAGTGTGTGTGACACAACATCTGTATGGGTTATTTGGGAGGTCCTCAGCATGCAAGAAGGGCACATCTTAGGGGGGGGCTTCCAGGAATGGGGGGGCACAGCCCCTCTGGGCTTTGTCCTGCAGATCTCTGTCCTGGTCAGGTAAAAGCCAAAAACCCAGAATAAACAGGAAAAATATCGGGATTATGTCTGGATTATGCATGTGGCCCTGATGCACTGGGCTATTAACCTCATGGGCCATGCACCGTGGGCTGAGCCTCCAGGGACATTCACGCAAGGCTGCAGTTTTACTTAAGGACCCTTCCCTACTGTGGAGGAGATTTAATTATTGCCTTCACCCCTCCGAAAGCGTAGGGCCAGCTCCAACACTTTGTCCTCCTACCCGCCTGCCTCCCCATAGCCGGGGCTGCTGAGCTCCCTCCCTGGCCGGCTCTGCCCCTCCTTTTCCCTGTAGGACCACCGATGGCTTTCCACAGCCTCCTCGCCATACCCCACCATGGCTGCAGCCCATGGGGATGATGGGGGTCCCCCAGCCCCAGCTTCTCCGGGCACATGGGGCTCTGGCAGCACGACCGTGCTGCAAAGCACCTTCGGCCGCTAGCCCCTGGGTTAATCATTAGAGGCCAGCCATAAAAGTGTCGCTGATGGAAAGTTCAGGCCGTGGCGGCTGGGGAGCGGGAAGGGCCTGCCATAAACATTTATGGCCCCAATGAATCCCTCGCTCTAACCTTGACACTATTTACCGAGCAGGAGGCCTCGGGAGGTCACGGTGTTGCCCAGCCATCACGGTGGGTGCTGACTGGGGAGCCCGGGCTGGGCTGGCCCCAGGAGGGGCACACAGTGGGGTCTGCACGGTGCGATGGAGCCGGCGACGGGGGTCGGGCATTTCGCGGTGTCGCTGCCAGCCACAATGTGCCAGAGCAACCGGGAGAGCCTGACACTTCCCCACGGCATGGAGATGGAGGTGCCTTGGGCTGAGCAAGGTGCTTTGGTCTCTGCGTGATTCTGACCTTGTTTCCTACCCGTGTGGGGTCCTGCCACGTTCCCCCAATCCCCCCGGTAATTCTGGGATGCTCTGGGCTCTCCCTTGGCGGCTGCCATCCATCGGTGTTGCGTTGCAGAGCGATGAGAAGGACGCTGGGGATGTGGGGGGACCAAAGCTGACAGTGGCGAGGGGAAACCGAGGGCAGAAGGTGCCGGGGCAGCGGCACAGCCAGAAGACATGTCCCCCCCCGGGCCATGAGCGGCTGCGCGCAGGGAGGAACGGGACGGCTCCCAGGACCAGTGGTGCATCTGGACTCGATGATCTTGAAGGTCTTTTGCAATCTAAATGATTCTATCTATCACAGAATTATTGATATCCTCCACCGCAACACGGCCAGGGGTCCGATGCCATCCTCCCCACATCCCCAGAGACGGGCACCCCCTCCACTCCTGCTGTTTTGCCCCCCCCCCCGCTCTCCCGGATTGCTTTCTCTTTCTTCGCAAGACCCTTGGGCACAGCCGGAGGGGGTGTGTGTGTGTGTAACCGGGGGGCCAGGGGCAGTCCCGAGTGTCCGTGGGTCTCTGCCTCTCGCCCTGCCCGTCCCGACCCGGGGAAGGGGGGGGGGGGGGGGGGTGACAGCGGTGACAGGAGCGGTCTGGTGCTGACATCTGCTGGGGCTGTGGCACATCGCAGGGGGAGCTGGGGGGGGGACACCCACCCCGCACCCCCGCGGGACGGCGGCTGGGACTGGGGTGTGCGGGGCAGGGACAGGGACCGTCGCAGCCCTCCCCCCAAAATACCAGCCTGCCTGCACGGGTGAAGCCCGGCAGCTGCCCCTGCGAGCCTCCCCAAACCCATCCTGGGCTTGGCTGGGGGGGTTCTGTGCCCCTGCAGCACCAGCTCCCCCCACCTAAACTCCTCTTGCTGTCCGGTGGGCAAGGGTGACAGCTCGGCCCCCACCTCCCAGCCAGCCCCGGGCGGCTCATGGGGTCTCCCAGAGCCCTCTCCCCTGGGAAAGGGCCAGGTTGCGGCGGGGGGGACATCAAGCCCCAGGCTCTACCCGAAGCCTCAGTGATGTTGGTGGCCAGGGGCAAGCAGTGCCCAGGGTACCAGCATCCCGCAGGCAGTGCCCAAGGTACCAGCATCCCACAGGCGGTGCCCAGGGTACCAGCATCCCACAGGCAGTGTCCAGGGTACCAGCATCCCGCAGGCGGTGCCCAAGGTACCAGCATCCCGCAGGCGGTGCCCAGGGTACCAGCATCCCACAGGCGGTGCCCAGGGTACCAGCATCCCACAGGCAGTGCCCAAGGTACCAGCATCCCACAGGCGGTGCCCAAGGTACCAGCATCCTGCAGGCGGTGCCCAGGGTACCAGCATCCCACAGGCAGTGCCCAAGGTACCAGCATCCCACAGGCGGTGCCCAGGGTACCAGCATCCCGCAGGCAGGAAGAAGGCATCTGCTGCCTGCAGCCGCCGGCCAAGGCTTGATCCCAGCCTCGACGCTTTCGAGGACAGGAGCGTGGTGACAGAGGGACAAGGCAGTGGCAGACAGCCTGAGTCACTGCAGTGACGGAGAATCATCCGTTTCCATGCTCAGAAGTTAGTAGCTATTTATTGCACTTGAACACCAAGAATAAAACTGACACTCGCCCTCCCTCCCGCACCCACCCCGCTCCCGGTCCCCCCGCCGCCCTCCCCAAATAGAACATCCGATTTGAGCAGTGATCATTCTGTTCATAGCCACAGGTTCCAAAAAAACAAAGGAAAAGGAAACAAAATCAATCCCTCCCCCCCCCCCCCATCAAGCTCCCGCTGAATCCAGCACGGTCACACTGCTCGACAGTTCGAGTGCACTTACAAAAAGATAAGAGAAAGGCTTCAGCTGCAACTGTACGGACTGACAGACACGAGGGGACAGGCAGCTACCCCTCCCCCGGGCCTGATTTTTTGTTACGTGACAAAGCTTGGTATACTTTTAATTACAATACAATTTTTGTGATCATCTTAAATAAATATTTCCATAGAGATTTCCTGTAAGTATATATATTTTTAATATATATATAATATATAAGAGAGATCTCTTTTTTTTTCTTAAACCACTGTTAACATATTTTCCCTGCTTGTCCAAAAAATGTTACAAAAGCCCTAAAATTGTGCAACAGTTAGAAAAAAGGGACAACAACCCAAAGAAGGAAGGAGCCGCTCGATACAGCCCCCTCCACCGCCCTCTCTCCCATTCCCTGTCAACCTGCGGGTGGCAAGGACATTCAGCCAAGGGGCAGGGAGCCGGTGGGTGGCCTTTGGGGGACGGATGGCAGAGGGGCCACCAGCCCCTCCTCTGATGTTCCCACAGCCTGTTCACGTCTGGATTTCCCTGTCTGGTATGGATGGGCTGGGACCTGCACCTTTGGAAACAGGTAACGGCGAGGTCTCTACCCTGCCGGATGGTTGTTGCATCAAGAGAGTGGTGTACACCATGAGATGTGTCCTGCGATGGGGAAGAAGGGTTAGCCCGGCTCCTGGGATGATCAGAGGAGATGGTTATGGGATCTTCTGCTGACAGACACCTCTTGGTCCATGGGTCTATATGGCTGTCCTTTCAAACACAGCACTGCTGTTTGCTGGTCTTCCTCAGCAATCCTGCCATGGGCTGCAGAGCAGACCGTGAGCTCAAAGCAGGACCAGATGGCTGGTACTACCTGCTCCAACCTCTGGAGCTCCATGGGGGCATAAACCCATGGAGGGCAAAGGGAGGGGAGGCAGGTTTGGAGTCAGACGGGGGTGCCTGGCAGAGGGGGCATTTACTTGGGGTGGGGGGAAAAGACAGCTCTGCTGGCTGCAGCAAGGAGCAGAGCACCCTCTCCTCTAGCACAGAACAGAGGCCCAGGAATGGCATCTTCTTCTTCCAGAGCGGACGCACCAGCAAGACCTGAGAAATGATGATGTTGCAGCTGGACCCTGAAGGGAAAACAGGCGACTCCCAAGTCCACCCGTGGAGCTGGGAGTCCGAGACCACCATAGCAAGTGCTTCCACTCAGATATCCCCTGTGGTCTGCGAGAGGTGGAAGAGATGATCAGTTTGGAGGACTTTTGAGTTTGCTTTGACCCAGACAGCCAGACTACTAGGTGAGTCAGGCTCTGTCTGTACAAGAAAATGAAATGTGCCACAGCCTGATCTCCAGCCTTGAGGCCAACGGGTACAGGAGGTCTGTGGTGGTAAACTCCATCCCAACAAGGTGGCCTTGTCCATATTGCTTACTAGGAACATGCCCTGGACCTTGTCATCCCCAGAACCACGGTGGGATTGTTGGGGCGATGACAGTTAGCATATGCCAGGGGCGGTGCCAACAGCTTAAAAGTACAGATGTAATGGCAGTATCCCTGGGTCTGTGAGCCAAAGAAGGTGGTGGCAGTTGATTATTTTTTTTCAGTTTTCCTGCAAGTTTAAGAGAAATCAGGAAATGTGAAGGAAGACAGAGACAGAAGCTGTTCACCATGGCTACTGAAAGAAAGGGTGGTTGTATATCAGTGCTTGCTCAGAGATGCTCTGGGGATACAGGAACCTGCTCTGGAGAAGCAGGGCGAGGTGGGGAAGAGAAACCAGGCAGAACAGACCCCTAAAGTGCAGGTGCTTAATGCTGCCAGCGTGGGCAGGTTGGGAAGTTGGGTCTTCCTTGGTCAGGCTTCAGCTTGACTGGAAGACTAGAAGGAGTTGAAAATCCAGACTCTGCTTCCCTTGGAAAGGATCAGGAGCATTTTAGATGTTGCAAGGACCTCCAGCTGCCTCCAGAGGAACCCGTCCCTGGAGAGATGAAACCTCAAAGAGGAAAAACCACCTCCAGGAAGACACCTCAAAGCCTTCCTGGAAACCAAGATGTTCTTCCCTAGCAGGGATTGCCCAAAGTGGGCTCTCAGAGAAAGGAGATTCTATCTACCCCAGCATCTCATCTGTCATCCTCAGCAAACCCCACTGCACCCCCTGTCCCAGTCTTTTCTCCAGTAGCAGCTGCTGGAGCAGCTTCACCCTCACAGCCCACCCGAGGTCCACAGCTATCAGCAGCTCCAAAACCAGGCTGAAATGGCATCTGCCCCATAGCCCCCATGCAGAATCCTGCCATGACCTCCTCCTTCCTCATCCATCTCATACCAATCCCCCAAAATACTGTTGACTCCCAGAGAACCTGGGCATCAAGATGTGGATAAGACACTCACTGTGGCTGGCTTCAGAGCCAGCTCTGGAGAGGGAGAGAGAGAGAACTATGAAAGAGCTGAGTCCTTCCTTTAAAAATGAAAATAACTTCAGCACTACATAACTACAGGAAGAAAAACAGATCTGTAAAAACACCCAAACTCTACTTTAAAAGCTAATCCTCTCCTTGCATGGATTTCCCTGCTTTGGGGCCATCTCCTGCAAGCCAACGCAACTCCACGGTCAAACATCACAGGTCCACCCAGGGCATGGGGATGCACATTTGCTCCGTGGAGCACCTGTGTGATTTGCCCCCAAAAAGGCACCTCCTACACACATTGCCAGCAACCATCGCACTGCCGGCACAGCGGGACACACCGAAACACCTCTCAGGGCCTGTTCATGCCCCAGCAGTTTCGATTTCTTCCCCTCCATCCAGTGGGAAAATATTTTTGCAGTCTGCAAGGATACGGCTGCATTTCACACGGCAGCCATCCCTGCCTCGACAGAGAGCAAAGCATTCAAAACCACAGAAAAGGCAAAATACACGCTCAGAATTTACATGGAGAAAACATTTCCTTTTTTTTTTTTTTTTTTTATGTCCAAAACAAGCGGTTTTTTTGTTCATTTCTTTGTTTTTCAACACACACACCGTCTAGAAAGTTAAACGCCATGCAGATGAAGAGAGTGCAGCTAGAAAGTCCCCCGGGGCAGCAGCGCTGCAGGAGTCTCACGTCAACGAGCAAAGAGGTTCCAGTCGGAAAAAAGAGAACAAGAAACAGAAGAATTGCCGGAAAAATACCCACTCTCGGACCTCTACCTGACGGCAAAGAGGCGAGACCAAAATTCACCTTCCCGGCCACGTCTTGTCCTGAAAGCCATGTCCCGGTGGCTCCCCAAGAGCCACCGCCTGGGTTTGCCCTGCAGGAGGACCCGTGGGGTGCGGGAAGGCGCCCCGGGGAGGGGGGTTTCCCTGGAGGTGGGTGCCCGGGGGAGGTGGGTGCCTTCGCCAGCCCGGTGCTGTGGGACGGGATGGGATGAGCCGCCACGGCGTGGGGTGGGGGCTGGCAGCCGCAGGACCCCTGGTAGGAGCACCATGGCGGCGCAACCCCTCTCCAAATGTAAATGCAACAAATAACAGCAACCCCCCAAAATCCCCCCCACCCTCCCTGCCCTAAACAGTTGAATGTTTCTAGTTATTACATAAAGATCCATTTCAGCAAATACTCAAAATCAAGTTACGAAATACACGGTAGGTTATTTTCTTTTCCCTATAAAAAGGCATGCGCTCAAAGTAGAAGACAGCTAAAGGCTTGTTTGTTTTCTTCAAAGCACGATCATTTTCTGCAGAGTTTTGTTACTTTATAAAGCTTGCATTCCTCGTCGTCGCTGGAAGGAGTCACGTGGGCGATGGAGGTTTGCACCCTGAATCGGTGGCCAGCTCAGCCGTCCCAGTCCCAGCCTGGGAGCCAGGCACGGGGGAGCGCCGGGTGCTGCATGCGAGGGGCAGGGGTGGGTGCTCGGCAGGGCTGGGTGCTGGGGTAAAGGATCCCGGTTGGGTGGGAAGGAGGGCACGGGGAGCGACGCTACCGCCACGGCACGGCTGGGAGAGCCCCGGCTCCCGGCTGTGCCGACGTGGTGCCAGGGAGCAGTCGCCTTTCTCCTCCTCTCTTCTCCCAGCTTCGCCAGTCCCTGCTCCAAAGGGAGAAGGGAGGAAGGAGGGAGAGCATCCCTCTCAGCACGGCAGCCGCCCGGAGCCAGGGCGCAAACCTACTCTCTCTCCTGGGCAGGAGCCAGCCTACGCTCCTGGGAAGGGAAAATAAACAGAGAGCCTTTACTCACCCATCCGAACGCCGCCCTCCTCACCCGGGGCGGGTGGGGGGCGCGTGGAATATGGACTTTGCAAAAGGTTTAAATCGCGGTTCCCCGGCCGAGGCTGCCGGGAAGCGGGAGCTTGGGTCGGGAGCAGGCGGGAGCCACGGTGACAGATGGGGACCTCAATAGCAGCAAAGCAAAATCCACTGGTGCGCAGGGAGGGCGTGGCACAGGATGGCTCAAAACTGTCCCCCTGCCCTCCTCTTCCTCGGGGGGGCTCCCAGCAGAGGTGGGGATGGAGGCGGATGATGAGTCCGAGCCCAGTTCAGGAGACATGCTAAGTAGTGGGGGGTCCCACCAACGCCCTACAGCCGAGGGGGGAGGCCTTTACCCCGGCACGTGTCATCTCACCGGCCAGATGCTCGGGTTTAGGTTCATGGTTTCTGGTTTCATGGTTCATGCAGAGGAAGGGGGCCCAGCGCCACAGCCCCAGCAGGGCGGGGGGGTTCGATGGGAAGCTTGCGCGGCACCGGCAGGGCCATTGCATGTGTGCGGTGAGAAGCGAGGGGTTATTCCAGCGGGAACCAAGCAGCAGAGCCAACAGCCAAAGTCCCATAGGTGAAGATGTCGGAGGAGGGGTCTCCCCTTGGTAGTCAGTCAGTGACAAACCCCACACGGGCAGGACCACGCTTCAGCTGCAAAATACACGCCAAGAAGAGAGGGAGTTTGCTTCGACCATCCCTTTGGCAGAGCATCCCTCTCCCCATCGCCATCTCACGGCGGTCGGCCATCTCCTCCCCACCGCGGACCCTCGGGGTAGGATCCCACCCCTTCTACAGCCTCAACGCCGCAAGCAGCCCGCACCGTCCCCTCCCTGCCCCCCCCCCGTGCCCCATCCCTGGAGCCTCACAGGGCTTACTGCGGTAGGACAGAGGGTGCGCCGGATCTGTGGAAGTGGACGATTTGCCATTTGCCATCCCGGCGGTGCCAGATGCGGGTCTCCTCGGACTGGGCGGTGCGGGGGATCCCTCCCGCGTCCACGTACTGTGTGATGCGGATGTAGGCGATGCAGGCGGACTCGTCTCCCATCAGGTGGATGTGGGGGTTCAGGATCGTCGTGTGCACGGGCTTGCTGTTCCGGGACCACACTGGAGAGGGGACAAGTACAAGTGGCTTCAGGCAGGGAAAGGAGTTTGGGTGGCCCTCGCCCAGGGCAGCAGCAAATGTGGGAAGGGGAGATGCTTGGGTTAGGCTCTCTGCTTGGAGGGGCTGAGTAAATGCTGCACAGGTGGGTTCAGGATGGGTCCACCCAGAAAGCAGCTAGCCAAACAACTCCTCTGCATACAGCACGGCCCCAGTTGACCTAACAGGCTTGATTCACCTCCTGCTGGGATCTTCCAGATCAGCCAGAGATGCTCCCAAAGCCACCCTTACCCTCCTCTCTCCAGCAAGCTGATGGAGGTCAAGACACAGCCAGGCCCATGGGTGGTGGGAAGGGTCCCTCGGGAGGCAAGGGGGCTGCTTACGGTTTTCGAAGTAGAATCGGTGGAAATCCAGGCCTTCCACAAGGTTGCCCAGAGCCTCAGGCTCGAAGGCTGTCATCCCAGGGTCACACATCTTCCTGGGGAGGTGGGAAGGGGAGAGAAAAGGGAGAGGTTATCTCACTGTTTCTGGCATGAGAGCCTGCAAAACCCAAATGGCTCGTGCTCGGGATGACTCCCTCAGCCTGAGACCAAGGAGCCTCTGCACCAGCAAGTAATTCAAGCAGAAACCTGACCTCACCCCTGCACTCTGCATGAAGCCCACCTCACCTCGCCTCCAGCCCACTGACTATAGCCAGGACCCCAACAAGGCAGGGTGAATTCTCCATCAGTCGCCATCTCTAATTAAACCTCCCAAAACACTGCTGTCTTCTTTGTAAGAAAGAAAAACAGCAGGGAAAAACCTCATATTGTCTGCTCTGTATCAAAGTATCCCTGCTGCAATTCTCTGAGGCAGGGATGAAGACCTGCACTCGCTCAGACACGCTAATTAAATAGGCCTTGGACACAGAAGAAGCGTACTCTGAAAAGCCTCAGCTCAGCGAGTAGAAAGCAGTTACGCTTCCAAGCAGCCTGTGGCAATTTGGATATAATGGATACCATGGATGCAATGTTCCTTCTTCCATCATAAATCACGTTTACAGTTATTCATCTTTCTGCAAACCAGAAAATAGGCTCATCCATGATAATAAGACCAGAGAGATGTGGTCAGCTTACTGTGAGAGAAGCATCAGGTTTGGAAACTGATCTCCCCTGCTTCTCTTGGATGGTCTCCATGCCCTATCATCAGGTCAACCTGGTCACCCTCCCTGGGCAGCAGTAAAACCTCCCGGGCTGGGTTGTCACAGTGAGAGCACCCGCTCCGGGAGGCTGAGCCCCCACCTCAGCCCAAACCCGCGCTGGGAACACTCACGTGTAGGACTCAAAGTCGCCATTGCTTATTGCTTCGATCAGCTGCTCTGTGACTTTAATGATTTCTTGCTTCCGTACTGTTGGTTTAAAGAGAAAAAGAAAATAAAAGGAGAAAACAAACCAGAAGTGCTGGTGTTGCAATATCGGTGAGGTATCTTTTTCTCATTAGAAACAGACCACAGGACATTGGGGGATGTTGGAAACTGTCCAGGGAAAAAGTAGGAGAGTGACTTGGGAGAGAGATGTGGGGAAGGGCTCTTCACCCCTGGAGAGGAAAGACCTCCAATGTCAGGGCAAACCCAAAAAACCCTGTATTTTCCTAAAGAGCAAAAAGGTTAATCACCAAGTGGTGAGGTGCCCTCGGCCCAAAAGTTGGCACAGTCTGGTCATGGCTGCAAAGCCTGCCAATCTGGAACCTTCTACCCTGTGAACTCACAGCAGGGGCCAGCCAGGGCAAGCTGGACCAAGGATGCTCCCACTTCCCTCCGAGATGGGAGGAGAAGGTCTCAGCTGGGAGGAGGACACGTGGGCGATGTGGGCAGCCACCCCAGGAGACACAAGGAGGGACCCTGCGAGGGGCACGGCACCGTGCAGCTGCTGTCAGGGACCCTGGGTGCTGCCAGCTCATCTGGGAAGGGACTGGGCTGCGAGAGCTGGTTTGGCTCCCCAGGATGCAGGAGGAGCTGTCAGAGGTAACCCCAGGCTTATTAATGAGGCTCTGCTTCAAATGCAAATCAGCGTCATGCTTGACTTAATTTTTTTTTTTTTTTTTTTTGTATTATGGCTACTGAAAGGAGAGGGAGCACGTTCCTGAGAGTTGTTCAGAAAGGAGGAGAGGGATCCCCACCACTTCCCGAGCACCGCCTGCCTCCGCGTCCGCTCTCGGGGAGCTCTTTCCCAGGAGAACAAGTGTCCCATTAACTCTCACGTCAGGCCAAAGTCCATCTTGCTCTGTGCTGAGATTGCTTCATCGAGAGACTTTACAAATTAGCACCAATAAATTATTCCCTGGGTTATTCTTAGAAAGCTGGCTCTGGCAGGCAGGCGGGAGGGAGGCAGGGATTTCCCCTGGAGGCTTTTCCCAAAGGGCCATTTATTTTGGAGGAGCGGGCAGCTGGTCGGCTATCCCTGCAGATTTCTGCCATAACCATGCCTGCTGTCGGGGAACATCCCTGGTTTTGGGAGCCCCCCCCTCCCCACCAGCAGTGCCCCAGCCGCTCATGGCAGCGACCCAGCGATGAAACCACCTAAGGAGTTAAAGTAACTTCTGAAGGGCCCTGAGGCATCTCTGTGGTGGTGGGTTTCGCAGTAGCCAATATCTCATTGGGGTGGCCAGACTAAGGACCCCAGGGCACCCCTCCAGAACAGCCTGCCCGCCTCCCAGGGTGCCCCCGCCGGTACCTTTGGTGTCTTCATCCTCGATGGTGGTGTTGGTGCTCTCCGACGATTCCTGAGCAAAGAACAGAAAGGACAGATGGGACGGTGAGAGGGGTCTTCGCCCCACGCCAGACGGAGCTCGTGTGTTCGACAGCCCCCCGAGTCCGACCCCACAGTGCTCGACTGTGCCAACGGACAGAAACCAAGGAAAACGCCAGCAGGTCCAACCCGTCCTCAACCACAGCTCTAGGGCAGCACTGGCAGAGCCCTCCCTGACCTCCACTCCTTGTAGCCAAGGGCACAAGAGCTGGGCTGTGGAGGGTCTCGTAGGAACGGCGCTGCCTTTCCTACCGCCACCTGTGGGGATAGAGACGGGGCAGGTCCGGGGGGGGTTGGTGGGTTCCTAGGAGCATTGCCGGAGGGGCAGGGAGAGGGGCTGTGCGGGGGTGGAAGACACCATGTTGACTGTACGATAAAGAGAGAGATGTACAAATTCACAGCGAGGAGGAGCTGGGATGAGAAAGAGGGGACTGTGCAGGAGTGAGAGAGACCACACTGACCGCAGAGTAGGGAGAGAAATGTACAATAAAACAGAGTGCTTCCAAGACCCACATGGACCACCGAAGGCTGAGACACAGCTCTTTCAAGAAACAGCTGAGCACTACACAGATTTGGGGGGAAGGGGGGTACTGACCCCCCGTCTCTCTGCAGGAGCCCCATTAAGGCGACTCTGCTAGCGGAGCTAGAGCAATGGCTCTGCTAGCTCTTCCCAGCAGAGCCTTGCTTATGTATTACCCATAATACCCCGATGTAGGTTGGCAAGGTGTCCCATGACCATACAGTCCCCGCAGAGGCATGGAAGGTGTTTCTCCAAGGCTCCTTGGACCGATGCAGCCTGCAGACCTGAGTCAGGAGAACTGGGAGAAACGGCATGAGAACCCATCAGCAAGAACCAGGGCTGGCTTCCCACCAGCTGGTGGCCAGCAAGTGCCTGCACCAACCCTGTTAATGGGGTTTGTGGGTGATACGGCTTTGAGGATGTTCCCTCCAACCCCGGTGTCCCTTCTTCCCTACCCCGAGGTAACTTCCAAAAACGGGGGAAGCTGGAACATGTGGAGAGGCCCAGCAATATCGGCATTGAGGAAGACGAAGGACACTCACCATTAACTGAACGCTGGAACTGGACTTTCTTTTCTGGAAAAACAAGGAGAAGAGATGGAACAGGAAGAGACACAGAGTGAGAAAGGCAGAGAGCGGCATGTGAGAGGCAGCAGCTCCTGAGCCACCCTTCGTGGTCCTCGTGGAGGGGCAAACGAAAGGCGCAGGGAGGCAACCTGGTGCTTCTGTAGGGACATGCTGCTGGCTGCGGTGCTGGTGGTGCTATGCCAGCTCCCTCCCCACCTTCCTGCTGGTACCTTTCTCTCCTGACCTGCCGCAATCTCTGGCGTTGCTCATCCCAAGGACCTGACTAGTCCAAAAGAGAGTCCTCTAGGAGTCAATGACCACTCCGGTGGCTTTGTGACCAGGCCAGCAAGCTCACAGGAACAGGAGTGGGATGCTGAAAAGCTAAGGCAGCTCCACCATCTGCACAGCCCTGCGCCCGGTGTGAATGCCATACTGATATTTACAGACTCTGGAGCTGTTCTGGGTGCATCTGCCCGTGTTGCTGACTAGTACGGAGATGGTCAGTTAGCTTTGGACCTAGACCAGTTAGAAGCTGGCTGGTTTAAAGCCAGAGTGGCTACAGCTACTTGACCTCACAAGGCAGGCACACGGTGTGGGAAGCCATCCTGAGTGCAGCTCCAGTGCTTTAAATCAGGACAAGTCTCCTCCAAAGAGAAGGCCTTACACATGCACATATTATCTCCATCCTTGACCACTACCATCAGGCTTTAAGGCTTTTGGGTTGGATGACCCCATAGCCACATTTCTTTCTGCAATCCCAAACTACTTCTGGACTCTCCTTCCTTGCCGTGCTCTGCTCCCCGCCTCCACCTTTAATCTAGCCAGGAGCCAGGGGGATGTGCACGCTGGCCTCATGCCCTTTCTCCACCTCCAGCTCCCAGGGGATGAATCACAGCGGGTGACAGGGAACACCAGTGTGCAGGAATCAGAAGCTGCCGTGCCAAATAACAAAGTGTTTTACCAACATATTTAACAAGGCACCAGTTCTGCCTGCCCTGCAGAGGGAAAAGCAGCACACACAGTGCAAATCACCTGGAAAAGTCCATCGAGTGACCCATTAGGGAATGTGGGTGGGCTGCATTGTAAAAACTGCTGATACCCATTCCCCCTCATTGCTCCTTTCACATCCTAACTGGCTCCCACCAGCGTTGCCACTGAGTTTTCCCCTCTGCTGGTGCAGCTCTCCCCTCCCTCGCTAGGTCCTATGTTAATCCTTGCCCCTCCTTCATTAAAACAACAGATGTCCTAAAGGGCAGAGTGAGCTGTGGTATTTCGGATGGAACCTCATGAGAAAAGGAGCCGCGAGTGTTGGGCTGTCTGCAGGAAGGGCTGACAGCTTCTGCTACCCAAGCACATGAGACGGGGCAGTAAACTGCAGAAATTTCAGACGCAACAGAATGCAACACAAAGCAGTGACCGCGTCAAGTCTGGACATACAGTAACAGGATGCAACACGGGGCAGTGAGCTCATTAATTTAGGACGGGACAGGATGCGACATGGGGCAGTGATTTCATTAGTTTACAATGTGACGAGATGTGACACTACACAGGGCAGTGAAGGTATCATAGCTGCTGGGACCAGGAGACCTCCCACAGCCCCCAGAGCAGGTCTCAAAGGGGATTTTTGGTCCCGTGAATGCTTTTAGTAGGGGAGGAACCTCCTCAGTAGGGTGAGTTTCAAGCCCTCTGAGCCTGGGCTAGCACCATCCTGGTGCTGGAGGGCTGTGCGGGCAGGCTGGAGGGCAGCACCAGCTACCTGCTGCCTACCTGCGTAGCTTTGGGCAGGGACAGCAGGCGTAGCTGCCTGGTCTCATGGGGACTGTCAGTCCAGCAGGTTTCTCCAAATGGGACCCAACTCTTCTGACAACGAACCACACTGCGTGGCCTGACTTACAGCCCTGCTTTGAGCAGGCAGGACCATTCCCTTCCCACCTTCCCACCCGCCCAAAGCAGGTTTCCACGTTCCTGCCTCACTTTTCCAGCAAGATGGAAAGTGATGAATGCCATCCAGCGATGCCCTGGCACCTGCTACCGGCCCACAGTGGCCATTAAAGCTTTGCCCAGAGCACCCAGCCTCCCTGTGCCCCTGTGAGGGGGTTACACTGCAAGTTCCCCTACACTGAGCAGGGGAACGAGAGGTGGGAACGGTAACGCTGAAGGTGGCCAACACAAGCACCCTGTTGGGAATGAGCTCACCTCTACTTTGTCTTCCCCTCCTCTACCTTTCTGGCCATCTAGCCAGGCTGTCTTGCCTCCACTTGTTGGAAAGGGGGCAATAAAAAAGCAAACTCATTCTCCAGAGCTTGTGCACCCTCTTGAGCTGGGTGTTGGCTGGTAGACTGCACTCAGGGTGAAGCCTCACTCATTGCTCCCCGCTCATCAGCGAAGGGCTGAGGACTAGGGATACAAACCAGCCTCTCTCATCCTGCTCTGAAACCAGACCCTCTTTGCTGAATTTCAGCAATGGGCCAGAAGGCTGCTTACCCAAACTGGCTATTTTGCTACAACAGCAAGTGCCCCTCTTCCCAGGATAATGTCCACCCTCAAACCTATTTTGAAGACCAAGAGGGAGCATCCTTAGCAAGTTGGTCTGGCAAATGGTCTTCTACCACCACACCATCCCTGCAGTGCTAGAGATGAAATTCAAGGCTGTCCCTTTCAGCTGGAAAATTAGATTCAGGACTGTGCCTGATGAAGCTCCTCCATCCTCCAATCTCTCCTTTTACAGCTTAAAAATGCAACTCCTGATTGCTCTCACCTGTGCTCCAGCAAGTCATACCAAGTCAGCTCTACCCATGGTGTCACTTCTCAGGTGACTCCCAGAAGCAGCTGGGACCTCAGAGCAGCAGAGGACAGGCCAGCAGTGGCTGGCAGATCAGTTGCTGTGAATCCTATGGGACCTGTCCCCACTGTGCCAACACTGTTGTCCAAAACTAGCAATCCTGTCCTGGAAGCCACGTGATATTCACGTGACACCACAGCCCATAGCAATGTTCTCTCATAGCAATGCAGGCCATCAGCTTCATGTTGCAGAATAACGCTGCATGGCCAGAATGGTCTTTTGTGGAGCTGAGCCCAGATTTGGAGGGTTGCGCATGGCCTCAAGCCTTGCAGACTTGTCCCGGGTGCCGGGTCTGGAAGGAGCGGGAGAAAAATAAGCCATCCCCAGACCTCTGGCTCCACTGCCCATTTGGACCGAGGAATGAAGAAGCTAGCTGAGGGCTCTGCTCTTCCAAAACCCTGTGCCCCTCACAGCCCAACAGCTGAGTCCCTACGAACGGGCCAGAGGAAGAAGAGCGGCCGTGCTGCAGTCAGGTCCCCAAAGCTCTGCCTGACACCTTGCGCCTTGCCCTGTGATGGGGGATGTGATCACACCAGTTCTCCCCTGCTGAGCGACTGGTTGTATTCGTGAAGGGAACAGGTAAGGAGAGAAAGACCCTCACATGGGCTATTCCTTCCTGCAGGAGGAGTTTGACAGAGCTCGCTAACCACTGCTAACCTGCACATCTCCGTGTCATCAGAAGTTGCTCGGCAGCAGGATTTTGCTGCCTTCAGGAGGCACCTTGTCCTGGAGAAGAGCTATAGCCCCACTTCGGAGAGTCCAGTGAACCCGAGGGCTCTGCAGCCCAAGAAACAAGGTCCTCCAAGCACCAGCTTCTTTTTAGAGCATCACCAAGCCATTTGCTCTGTCAAACATCACCAGGTTCATTTCCTCTGCCTGCACTGGGCACAGGGGGCCAGCACGGCTGCCGAGAGAGTTAAAGGCACCCATGTGCCACCCAGCAGCACACTAACCCTTGGGGATGGGACAGGAGCTGGGGGATGAGCCCAGCCCCACCAGCCACAGTGGGACGCATGCTGGGGCGAGCAGGAGATGCAGCCGTCCATCCTGCCGGACGGCTGCTGCCAGGCTGAAGCCACGGCTCCGGGCTGCAAAACTGCCTCCCCCTGTCCCCTCTCCTGGTCCAGCCTCTCCTCCTCGCTGGGGGCAGCAAGGGGCGAGCACGTTTTGCAGGCGATGAAACGGTAACGAATTCCCCCCCACGCGCCCCTCCAGCACCAGCCTGCTCCCCTCGCTCACCACCCTGCAAAGCCTCCTGTGCGCTGCCTGTCCTGGCAGGAGCCAAGCTGGTGGCACGGGGACGCGTCGGGACAGCCGGGCCAACAGCTGCCCTTTAAAGCACAGCGTGTCACGGGGACCGCCGGCACAACACGGAGACCCCCACTGCCACCCCAGCAGCGGAGGGGCAGGCGGGAGAGGGCGGCAGGGAGGGGGCTTACCTTCACGCCGTCATTCTTCTTGTTGCCACCGCTTTTGCCTCCTGGAGAGAGGAGGAAGGAGGTTAGGAGAGCCAGGCAGGGCACCAAGACCAGGAGGCCGAGGATCAGCAGCATGGTGCCAGGCGGCAGAGCGGCAAGACCCCGCGGGACCGGCTGGTGGGTTTTGTCCTCTCTCCGGCAACTCCCGGTGCCAACCCCGGGAGCTCAGGGGCGACCTTGCCGGCACCGTCCCGTCCTGCCCCAGCAACTCTCAGCCAGGGGCATGACCCGTCTCCTAAAGTCACGCCGAGTCCTCGGAGCGGCTCAGAGGGGGCCGGAGGGGCTGTCCGGCAGCAGGCAGCGCTCCGGCCGGTGGGTGCTGGCGACCGAGGACGGTGCGGCGCGGTGGAATGGGCTGCCCGCCTGCCGCCCTCTAATTTTAGCCCCATGCTGCCGGGATCATGTGCTGCCGGCCCGCCGGCCCGACAGCTGCAGCCCACATTTTGACGATGATGAAAAGCAGACGCCTTCCCCAGTGCCCACCTACTGCTGCCGGTACTGCCCCAGCCCCCCAGGGCTGCTCAAGCCACCCCGAAACCCTCTGCACCCCCAGACCAGGGTGGGATTGATGGGGCTCAGACCCACGCGGGACCCCATCACCCATCAGCCCCGCCACGCTCCCGGGGCAGAGGGGGACCGGCGAGCCCCTGGGCTGTGCGTGGGATGGGCAGAGCTACGAGAGATGCTTTTGAATTTCCTGCCCTTTGATGCTTCGTGTCCGCCGCGTCTCCCGGCGCGGGGCCTGACACCGGATCCCCCCAGCTGTTGGACTCCCCCAGCCGCGCCGCACGCTGCCCACAAGTGCTAAATGTGTCAGCACGATCCCCCCACGACAAATGCAGATACCAACCCCGGCCACGGCCCTCTCCCCCGGCACCTGGCTGGGCCAGCAGCCCCCCGTCTCCCCCCTGCCCACCTGCTACCCCTGACTCCAGGGGCGCCTCGGCGAAGCACCCCAAAACACCCATCTAACACCAAACGGCTGCCACCAGCCCGCTCAGCCGGCGTGCTGGGCTTGGCTGGCTTGTCCCACCACTGCAGCACCTCTGCCGGAGCCATCCCCAGCGCTGCGGAGGGCTGGAGGTGACGGTGAGCGGATGAGCTCTGCAGTCACCCGGCTCCTTTTTGGTTCCGTGCCTGGGAATCGCTGCTGATCCCTGCCTGTGAAATCCCAGCTGCAAGGCTTGCTCCGAGGCAGCAGGGTGTCCCCAGAGGGGACAGCTCTCCGCAAGGACGTTGCGGCAGGAGAGCTTGTGGCTGCACCGAGACCTCTCCCAGGGCACAGGCTGGGCTGCTGGCCTCTGTCCCTGCTCCTCTGCCTCTGTGCAGCCCTCAGGATGTAGGGAGGCAGGAGAAAAGCGGGGGGCCCTGCAGGATTAGAGCCCTCCTGCCCAGGGAGAGACTCAAAGGACCCTGCTGCCATATGGCTGCAGTGGCACCGAGGGACCTTTCCGACACTTTCTCGGTGCAGAGGATGCTCTCCCTGAGCCACAAATATCTCCAGGAGGACACAAAGCCAGCTGCCTTGAGACGTGGCAGCCCCCAGCACCCGCATCCCCACCCCAGCACCCGCATCCCCACCCCAGCACAAGCCAGATGGTTGGGCGCACCTAAACCCCAAAAACCTAAACCTCTGGGAACTGCTGTGCCTCAGCCAGACACCTTTTCTCTTACAGCCCAAGCCAGCAAGGTGCCAGGTGACACCCAAAACAACCACCCAATGCCACGCATCCCCAAAGGCACCAGGCTGCAACCTCAGCCCCCCTGTGACACCCGAGGCAAAGCTGGCTCTCCAGGGACCCTGCGGGTTTGCCCTGGGCACCCTGTAAGACAAGGAGATGAGCCCCGGAGACGGCACCTACCGGAGAAGTTCCTGGTGGCCAGCATGGTGGTGAGGATGGCTCCCTGAAAGACACAGAAGGCAGAAAGAAAAGGCGTGCTGGGCCCCGGCCCCCCGCGCCCCTGCTGCTCCCCGCAGCCCTGGGGGAGGAAAGTCCTGCTTGTCACCTGTCCCCCAGCCACCTCGCTGGAAGGAAACGGGCCCACGGGCTGATATTCCCCTCCTGCCATCAAAAGCAGCCCTCGGTACCCGACTCCGTATCCCCAGCGCTAGGGCGTTGGGTTGCATCCTCCAAAACTGCCTTCTCTCCAAGATTAAAGGGATATTAAATATCCCCCGGGTGCATTTCGGTCTCGTTCTACCCTGCCCTAGATGTAGCATGACTCCACTGACCAGAGCCAGCAGCTGGCGGCAAGGGGAGCCACCGGGAGCGGAACCGGATTTAATTGCAATTAAAGCCGTGCCAGCTAAGAGCAGCGGGGTAGGGATTTTTCATGGGAGCCACGCAAAGATCACCACCACAAAATAACATTCATAAAGATGCTTCCCCTTTTCCAGCTGACTCTACTAACTAGTTGTTCAGTGTATAATGAGATTACTTTGGACTAATTGCTTACAGTAATGGATTACTATTTTGAAGTGTATGCCTGAACTAATTTGATTACTTGTCTAGCTGAAAAGTAATAATAGTTTATAGCCAGTTTCTTTTCTTGATAATCTTGTTAGTAGCCTGCAGCTGTACTGCTCTGTGCCACGTTGCATTCAGGCCTGGAGCACTGATGGCTCTGACGGTGGCACAGATCAGCACTGTCCCATTCTGTGTCTCCGGCTCCGGAGGAGGCTTTGCAATTTCCAGAGCCCATTCCCAGTGCCGTGCTGCCGGTTGAGGCTGAGCAGCAGCCAGGAGATGGGTGCTTCAGGGAGGTTCTCCAGCTTGACAGTGAAGCCTGGGGAGGTGGTGATTCCAGAGGGGGTCCAGGCTGCGGCACGGAGCAGCATCCAAGAAGGGAAAGCCTGGGGGGCTGCTGGTGTGGGTGAGCCAGAGCTTTTTGCCTGTCTATGGATCACTTTGTTTCCTTGGCTGCAAAGTGGCTTGGTTATCAGGCAAAGGGGTCTCACTGTGCCTCTCAGATCCATGTCCTGCCCCAAGGAGGAGCTTTGTCGACACTGACTCCAGTGGGAAAGTCCTCACCCCAGTGTCCAGGGCAGCTGTGTCACTCGCTGCTTTCCTTCACCATGGCTTTCCTCTAATCACTTGGGAACCCCAGCCAGATGCAGCCTCCACCCCACTCGGTCTCCCTTCCCTTCTTCACAGTGGGGATCCCCAAATGTCCATCACCCCCACACCGCTGACCCAGAGCCACCACCCTGTCCTTTCCCACACGAGGAACAAACCCACCAATGACCTGATCACGCATTTTGCAGTCAGCTTGGAAAGCACGAGAGTTACCTTCAGCTTCCTCCGGGCATTGAACTTCTTCAGACAGTCCACCGTCTCCTGCCTGTGCATGCATGATGCCACGGTGGCACGGTGCTGGGAGGAGAGAGACCCAGCTCAGAGCAGGCGCCGAGGGGGCAGGGGCTCCCCCAGCCCCGCTCTCACAAACATGCACACATGTGCGGTCTCCTGCGGCCGAGGCACGGGCCAGAGCTGCCTGCAGCAGCAGCAAATAAAACTTTAATAGGCAGCGGGAGATTGCAGCTCTGGAGTCAGCAGGATCTGCTCTGGTAGTTGGGGGGGGGGGGGGGGAGGGTTGCAGGGAGAGCTGGCTGCCCCCTGAGTTAACTCCTCGGCTGACCGGCCACGTTTTAGCAGTGTGCTCAGGGTTTGCACGTGGTATGGGGTCCCAGGGTTAAGCCTCTGGACTCCTCCTGCCTTTAGGAGCTGATTCAGAGTGAGAACCGGCAGCTGGAGCAGCGGGGTGCAGCGAGGGTGGCGGGGGGATTGCTGCTGGAGTGTACGGATGGATAAACATGATCCTGCTCCCACCATCCCTGAGGAAAGACACCCCCCCCCAGCGCAGCGTGACACCAAGAAACCAGCCTGTCCCCACCAAGGCTGGGGACACGTGTCCCTCCCATCACCAGCTCCCCTAGGACATGCTGTTTGCCTTCACACTCTGGGCTTGTCTCTGCTGTAAAGCCTCAGGGAAAAAAAGGCTGCTCTGAGAGCACTGGGAGGAACCATGCCAGGAAACCATCTTCCCAAGATGGAGAAAAGAGCCGGACAGCAAGGCTGATAACACATGCTGCCCAGTGAGATGTTCCCCCCTTGCGAACCCCCACATCTCTAGACCTTCAACCCCAATTAGTGAGTGCCACCAAACTCACCGATATCCAGGGGTGCTTCAGAGCCTCCGCTGCCGTGATGCGCTTGGACGGGTTTATGGTCAACATCTTGTTGATGAGATCTTTCGCTTCGGGAGTGACTGTGTCCCACTCAGGGGAGGGGAACTGCCAAAGCAAAGGGACCAGGGTGAGAGACTGCAGGGAGCGACAGAAGGAGCAGAAGCCCCTTTGCAATTGGGGTGGTTCTCCTGCAACCCTTTGCTCCTGCCCATGGGACAGGGACAGATATACTACTGGAGAGACAGTAGCAACTGGAAAGAGCTGCCAGCTGGAAAACTGGAGAGCTGGGGCGGAGGGAGAAAGGTGGAAGGCCCAGGACAAGACCTATCTGTCCTGCAAAGTGGAGCTGAAACATACCAGCGTGTGCATCTGGGCATGGCCGCTTGGCCAACCCTCTCTGACCAGAGCAAAGAAACTTGCTCCTGTCTGTCTGAATTTGTCCTGGTTGCTCTTCTGGAGCAGCAGACTGCAAGGCAGGGACAGCAAGAGAGAGGGGAGACCATGAAAGGGGGGAGTAAGACAAACCCACTCACATCATAAGCCCCAGCCTTGATCTGCTGGTAGAGTCGGTGCTGGTCTTCATCCCAAAAGGGTGGGTACCCAACCAGCAGGATGTAGAGGATGACACCTGCCCAGGAGAGGAGAAGTGGGATCAGTGGGTGGGAGTTCATTGCTGGAGGTATGAGCAGACCCAACCTGGGGACTGGCCAAACTCAAGCAGAGAAACTGAGAAATTAGGGAAACAGAAGGATTTGCTCCCTGATTAAAAAGCAAAAGGCTCGTTGGTGGGTCCAGCTCCATGCTGATGTGCTCAGCGGCTGGGGAGATACATGGCTCTGGCAGCCAACATGCACAGCCTCAAGCCTCAAGCCTCAAGCCAAGGTGCCCCATCGTGGCATCATGCCTCCTCCCCATCGTGGGTGGAAGAAGGCTCCCCTATGGCTGCAGCTGCGTGGAGGCATTGCCTGACCCCACCAGCACCGCAGGGCAGAAGAATCAGCATCTCGCCCGCTTGGGGGATTTGGGTGCATAGCAAGGGGGCTGATCCTTCGGAGAAGGGTGCCACTGGACTGGGAAAGAGGGTGCTGCCCTTGGGACAGCCCAAGGTAATGTGCCACCTTTTGGCTAAATCCTCCAACCTGACCTCCCTGAGACACGTCTAGCAATGGCCACTCAGGATGGATGAACAGCCTCCCTCATCCCATGCAACCCAGCCCAGGCATTTCAGCCCCAGTCTGACTTACCACAAGCCCACAGGTCCACGGCTTTGCCATAGGGATCCTTCCGGAGCACCTCAGGGGAGAGGTATCCCGGGGTGCCAGCAAAACCTGGGACAGACAGCCCGTCACCCACCGCCGGCAGGCAGCCCCCATCCCCACACAGCTCACCAGCAGTGCCTGGTGCCCGGTCGAGCGGAGAGCCCTGGCACTTGCCGACCCAGCGGGACAGGCACCCTCCCTCCAGAAACCTCTGTGACTCCCGAGAGCAGAGCAAACTGCGGCTTTCTGCCAGTGGCACCAGCCAAACCCCAGGATGGTGCAGAAGGCTGGAGTGCTCTGACGTGCACCTCCAGCAAGTGGAGAAGACTTTCCTCCTCCAGGGTCTGCCCCTGTTGCCGGCTTGTCCAGCTCACCAGGACATCTTGGTGACTCACCGAGTCCCCATGGAGCTGTTTGCCTATGCCCTGGATCAATACTGGGCTGTTTCGAGGGTCACAGTTGGAGCCATCAACGTCCTCATCCACTGTGCCTCCTAGGCTGGTGCTGCCGGGATGCTCCCATAACCTGGGGTTCAGGTCCTGGGGATGTGTGTCCCCCCTGGACCCCCCCCTGACCAAACACACCAATGAGGGCTGGAGGATGCCCCAACTCGGGCCAGTCCTACTCACCAAACCACGCTTGCTGGTCCCCCTCCACCTCGATGGCAAGGCCAAAGTCAGCCAGCTTGACAGCGGCACCTTTCAGCTTGGATGCCAGCAGCAGGTTCTCGGGCTGCAGGAGAAGACAGGGGTTGGAGAGGAGCAAAAGCCCCGCGGGGACTTTGTTGTTGTGGCGTGGTGGGGACTTCCCAGCACAGCACAGAGGAAGGTCAGGGCTCTGGACGTGCTCCCCTGCTGCTTTGTTCTGCCGCGTGTCCCGGTGTCCCCGGATCCTTAGAGGACCATGGACTACAAGGACCTCCCTACCCCCTCTCCCTTGCGTTGTTTCACCCCAAAGCTGGTCTTTGCTCTGTGGCTTTCCAGAAGCCCTACATGGTGTTCCTTCCCGCTGTTTCAGCTGCCCTGGAGGACGCTGGGCATTGCTCCACAGGGTTTTGCATCACAGATGGGGTCCCCACACCCTTTCACAGGCACTTCCCCTGCAGCTCCTACCTTCAGATCCCGGTGGACTACCCCCATCTGGTGGCAGTGCAGGACGGCCTCCAGGATCTGCTGGATGCAGTGGCTGCGGGAGAGAGGAGAAAGCTCACAGGAATGGCCAGCGAGGCAGGGTTTCCTTAGACACTTCTACTCGGCTGCGTCTCACCCCCTCCATCCCTCTCCCCAGCACGGTTCCCACCAGCAGCCCTGCAGCACAGCTCAGTGTCCCCCTCCACCGAAAGCCACACACCTGTGGAGAGCAGTTGTAACCCAGTAAGATCCCACCAGAGCTGCTGGACACCCAGTTGCAGCGAGCAGGAGCATGGGGGCTACGGCTGAGCCCATGGGTTCCACATAAAAGCAACATGGGGGGGGAGCTGGAGACCAGCAGCAGAGTCACGATGCCAGCCTAGATTTGGTTTCCAAACCCAGACAGAGAAGATGTCCTCCTCAGACTTAAACCTAACCTTTGCTTCAGCCCCATTTCCCTGGCCTTCACTAATGCGGGTGGCTCTTGCTGCATCTGTTCGCTTTGTATCTAGTTCATTAAACCCCAGGTCTGCTGCATGCATGAGAAAGGAAGGGAGAAAGACCGAGGCAATGATCTTTTCTGCTCCAAAACAGCTGTGTGCAAGGCAGAAGGTGTTTATTGTACATGTATTTTATTTTATTTGTATGACACTAATAAGTGGATGGGTTGTAAGTAGATTCAGTGCAGGCAACCCATTAAATGAGATTGTTTCTGCCTAGAAATAAGGGATATTTCCATACAGACAGAGGTAGCATCGTGCTTACCACCCCCTTGGACGTTTGTACGGGCTATGCTTATCCTGGGGGGAAAGCCAAGAGGCACAGTGCTATCTGGAGACTGGAGAGGGCCAAATCATGTCCCCTCAAAAAAAATAAGGCTAATGCTGTTCCCTGGATGAGCTTCAAGGACCAAAGGTGTAGCTGAAATGCTACCCAGCCCCCTGCCTCTGCAGCAGGGTACCTGGAAAGTGCCAGTGGGAGCGTGGGAGGGAGCGGAGCTCCAGCACATCCTCCCACCCAGCCTGTCTTGACTGCTCCTCCTTAGTGCTTTCAAGTGGTAAATGCCAGAGAAACGCTTGCAAATGACTTTAATGCAGCTGCAAGGGGAAAGGGTGAGGACTGCCGGGTGTCTGTGTTATCGCTCTCCCGGCTGGGGCACCAGCCTGATGCTGGGCTTCCTCCCTGCCAGCCTGGGGAGCCCCGCTGTCCCCCAACTGGGGACCCCCAACCCCGATGCCTTGCTTCTTTACAGGGAGCTCAGCTGTGGGCTATGCTATCAGCCCCGGGGAAGAAGGATGCTGCGAGCGATGGCTGGCAGCTGCCTGGTTCAAGGCAGGAACCAGCCCTCTGGTAACACACACACTTCTTGGCACAGGAGCCGAGTGAGTTAAAAAGAGGTGTTTTGGGGTTGTTTTTTTTTTGCACTACACATCTGTTTTATGAGTACGCGCTGCAGAGCGGCTGTAAAACACCTCCCAGCACGGAAGGAGCTTATGCTGCAGAAAGCCAGATGCGTAGGACCCTGAGAGAGAGCAGCTCACAGGAGAAGGGGACAACTGCTGTCCCCGCCACAGCCCGGCGTGTGTCCGCGCTCACCTGGCATCCGCTTCGCTGTAGTACTCCCTGGCCACAATGTCCTCAAACAGCTCCCCACCGGTGACCCTGCGAGAAAACGGGGGGAGTCACGCTTGGCCATCTCAGCACAGCACGCAAGGGAGCTGGATTGATTTATAGCATGCTCAGCCCTGGCAAACCCCCCCAAAATGCCTCTCCACCACGCACAGGGGGAGTATTAGGGATGCAGAGCAGAGACCTGCCCTCTGCCCAGTTTGAGGACCCAAGCTTGGTTCAAACCCAGCCTGCGGGAAGGGCTCGTGTGATGTGGAGGATGGGGAAAGCTTGGGGGGGGGGGGCTGCGGGGGTGCAGGGCGCACTGCCACAGGGTGGAAGCATGCAGCTGCCGGTGGATTAAGAGATGCATTTAACCATTACTCACAGGTCAAATATCAGGTAGTGGTGGCCCTCTTCGGAGATGCTGTCATGGAGCCTCACTACGGCAGAGACAGAAGAGTTACGGGTATGCCTGGCTCCCACCCCGCTCCCCGGGAATGCCTTTGCTCCGCTTTGGGCACAAGCAGGAGCTGGGGAAGGGCAGAATGGGACTATTCCTCCTCCCTCCTCCTCTTGCTATTGCCGCTGGCTGGGTTGGGGGGTCCCCCCGCTCAACCCCAGCCGTGGCCCCAGCCTTGGGCAGTGGTGCAGGGCTCAAAGGTCACATCCAAATCAGGGACTGCCTGCGGCCAGTGCCTGGCCAAGGTCCCGGGCAGCTGCTGGGCTATCTTGGGTGCTGGGCAGGCTGCAGGCATGGGTGCCCCCAGCCCAGCCCTTTGCTCCATCAGGAGAGGTGCCCAGGCGCAGGGAGAGCTCAGCCAGGGTGCTGGGCTGCCAGCCCTGGCACCAACGGGGCTTTTTTTTATTTTCTGCTCATGACCTTCCTTTTCTCCTTGGGAGGTCTCAGGTCAGGGATATCCAGGAATCACCATGGGATGAGTTTCCTTCGGAGGAAGCAGTCTCCCCGTCTCCTCCCGCGGGGCTGGCGTCTCGCCCCGCTCGTCACACCGAGGGGCATCCTCTCCCCTTGGACACGTCGTGCCAGGTACAGTTGGGTGCAAACCTGCCATCCTGCAGCTGGGTTCTGGTTATTCAGGCTTAGATCCCTGCTCACAGCTTAGCAGGCAGATGTGCAGTGAGGGGACAGGCACAGAAACAGGTAGGATGTATAAAGACCGCTCCAGCATCCTCTGGCCCCCACATCATGTTTTATTCTGGTTTCCCTGAGGCTGTAAATATTTAACCCTTTCTCTTTGCTCACCTGGTTTCAGCCTGATACAACTTTCAATATCTTTGAGATCTTTGGAATCCAGGGGGGGGAAGGAAACGTTCAGGTAAGTGATTTTGTGGGAATTTGTGCTCCGCACCCATTTTACCGCAGCTAAATCAGCTGAGCCCTGTATGGAAACATCCTCCAGACTCAAGTCTGAGCCGGGGGAGAGAACAAGCCCCAACGTCGAGTGCAGACACTGTGCTGCATCGCTCTTTTCTCCCAGGCCAGCAAACGTCGCTTTGCTGATCCTACCCCTCCCTCCAAGCTCAGTGCGCAGATCCAGCCGCTGCTAAAAGCAAGCTGCCAGCGGCATCACCTCACCCTGCAGGGGCAGAGGAGGTGTGCTGAGCCAGACGGCATCTTTCCTCTTGGTCTTGTCTATTGACACAATTTTCTCCTCTTATTTCCCTGGCCATCTTTCCTCACTGCCAGTCTCCACAGACGTCCCCTGCTTTCCAACATCACTATCTGCTCCCTGTTTTATTCCGACATAATCCCAGCTTTTCTGCCTTCCTCTGCGGGAAGAAACACATTTCCTCCCATTTCATCTTGCCCGAGAGGGATTGGGGATATTGTGCCTGGGATCCTGCAGAAGCCAAAGTGTTCAAAGGGGGATTAGGCGAGTTCATTGTGGATAGGGCCAGCATAACTACAAGCAGATGGTCCGGATACAACCCCTGCTTGGGGAAGTCCCAATGCCCGTGGCTGCCAGGAGCCGAGAAGGTATAAGAAGGAGCAGCTGCTCTAAATATAGCCTGATCCTACAAGTATCTGTTACTGACCATAGTCAGAAAGAGCTGCGACAGCCAAACCACTCCAGCTGAGTGCTGAGAGCCAAGGCAGGAGGGGGACACAGCTTCGGGACCGGGGGGTGAGAAGACAGCGGGTACCAGGAGTTAAAACTCCAGGGCTTGGTGTAGCTGAAGCTTCCCCAATAAAGCAAGGCTTCCGTGCAAGGACACGCAGCTTTGGGAAATGACAGCTCTCCCTAATACATCGCCTGGTGCTGTAGATGTGCTGTGGGGTCCTGGACCTGCCCTCGACCACCCACGCGTGGCTTTCTATGCAAGGCTTTCCAGCAGGCACAGTGCAAAGCACAGGTTGGTTCCTCCAGGATCACAGCCGCAGCACGGCATTCCCATGGGAGACGGAGGGACCCACCTCCCTGCAGGAAACGAGTGAGGGGCCAGCAAAGCCCCTTGGCAGCTGGGGTGCTTCTCCCAGGGAGGGATCGAGAGGGGGTTTTCTGCCTTGCCTTCCCCATGCCCCTGGCAGCCGTGGCTCCTCTTGTTAGGGCTGGTCTGCAGCTCGTTCCAGCTCCTGGGTGGGTAATTAGCTGGCTTGTGCTGCATGGAAGGGAAGCTGTGAGCCCAAGTTTCCAGGCAGCAGGAGCAGTGGGGGGCTGAGAGTGTGGGGTGGGGAGGGTGGAGAAGAGCCTCCTGGGTATAAATAGCAGCAGATTGGGCTTGTTAGGATCTCATGCCGTTAACCCCTTCCAGCCTGGTGCAGCAGGGTTGCTCGAAGCCTGCTATCTCTGCAGGTCACAGCCAAACAGCGAGGTGAGGTGTAGGGATGGGGGAGAAGGCACAGCGGGGCTGAACTGCAGGACGAGGTGTTTCTGTCTCCTGAGACCCCACCAGCCCCATGGGCAGGTGATGGAGAAGGAAAGGAGGAAGACAGCAGTAGGGAAAAGCTGGGGCCAGGCAGGGAGCTCTGGCTGCATGGCCCAGCTACCATCCTGCAAATCCTCCTGGAGTGGGTTCCTCTATTTTTAGTATTTCTTGCTATTCACGCACTTTGCAGTGCGTTTCCTCCAGGTCTCAGCAATCCCCATGTGTATTTTGCTGCAGAGGAAAGGCCCCGGCTGCTGCTGTGACTGGGAGAAGCTGGACTCCCCGCCGGGACCCCAGCAGGGCAGCTCCTGTGTGGGGCATGGGTCCTGCTGGAGCAGAGGCAGGGGGAAGGACGATGGCCAGATCCTGCAGGGTCCGGTGCCCCGGCAATGCAGGGGAGACCTGCCACGCCACTGTGTGCTTGAGTCAGATGGAAGCTGACAGGCTTTTTATCTGAACTGAAATATTTATGGGGTGGGAGCCATGTGGCTGGTCCCAATGGCACTGGGTCTGGCTCCCTGGATCATCTGCAGCGGTTCCTGGGAAGGGATGGATCCAGGCCACCGGGAGCAGCGAGGGGGCCAGGGAGGAGCCCAGCCAAAGGGGAAACCTCCCAGCTCCCGGCTGCAGGGTGCAAGGGCTGCGTAGCTCTTATCCTACACCCAAACGCTTTCCCAAAAGCTGCAGGATCCCACTGGGTTAGGCACATTCCAGGGTGCAGTGGAGACGAGAGGGGGTTCATCCCTGCTTTTGCTGCCGGACCACCCCCAGGGACCAACAGCCTGCATCAGCATCACTCTCAAGGCTGGGGTTTGGAATTTTCTTTACTGCAGTTTTTTCCCCTCCCCTCTCTCTCTCCTTCTGGCCTATTTTTGTCTTTTGCAGGGGCTCAGGAGTTTTCCTGAAACAGCTTTTCCGAAGGAGGCTACTCTCAGATGGACGGTCGGTGGGAAAGTCTTCGCTTCCCCCCGCCATCGCTCCTCCTACACGCCCCGCGCTGCTGCTGCAGCTCGGAGCTGCAGCCGCTTTTTGGAGCATGCAGAGGAATAGAGCACCCGAGGGGGGGGGAGAGGAGTAAAAATAGTCCCTTGCAGCCTACTGGGGCCCCGCTTCTCCCTGAGGGAGCTACGGCCAAGTGGGTTAGGTAGGACCTACTTCAATCCCCCCCCCACTTGGTGGAGGCCTTTCTTCCCCTGACCCCGTTTGAAGATGCTGACTCCCATGAGGAAGAGGAGGGACGGCTCTGCAGGTCAACAGAGCGGGCTGCTGCCGAGACCCTTCTCCATCTCTGGGATGGTAGCCGGAGCGCAAGGGAAGGACAAACAGCCTGTGCTGCTGCAGGCAGGGCTGAATTTGGGGATCCCCCAGCCCTGGTGGGAGCACGGGAGAGCAGGTGGGCAGCGGAGCCGGGCACGGAGCACTGGTGGATTTGCCCGGTTCCTTGCCTGGCACGCGGAGGGTGCGGAGCCGGGTGCACTTACCGATGTTGGGGTGCTTCAGGAGGCGGCAGATCCGGGCTTCTCGTTCCAGCTTCTGGTGATCTGAAAGAGGCAATGGTCCTAAATTAGGGTCTGGGGAAAGGGAATAAACTGTTCTCAGCTCCTGCCATGCAGGAGGAAACCTGGGGGGACGGAGCAGCTGGCAAGGAGCAACCCCACCCTTTTTTTTTTCTGCTAAAGAATAACAGGTTTGGAGACATGTTCAGCATCAGGGCCTGATGGACAGTATCCCAGCACGGATGCAGCCCCCAGCCAAACACCCAGGCACCGATGCCACGGGCAGTCCTGGGCTTTGGATGATCCCTTGCTCTCCCTTGTCTTTGCTGAACAACCCCCGATCCCCTCCCGAAAACCTCGGAGCTGCCGGGGTTATCGCTGCCAGCGGCACTTGTTCTGTTTTCTCTTATTCAGACAAGCACAGGCAATCAGCAAGGACATTTCTGGCCCCAAATGGTACAATTTGAACAACAAAAGATAAAGCGGACCAGCGAGAGATATCGAGCTGAAACGGGGCTATCCGCTTTGCTCCCTTCTCTATCCCCAGCCGTTTCACATCAGGTCTTTGCTCTCCTACATTGCAAAATCCTGGCTCTGAAAATTTGCTTCACCGTGGTGCTTGTCTCCAAACAGCCAGCACAGGTCCCTCTGCCCGGCTTTCACCAGGCTCGGGAATGTGAGACAACAGAGCTCTGGGCAAAGCAAGTTGAGCTGAGCCAAAAAAGCCTCCACCCTGGGGCAGCCCAGAATGAATTTTCAAATAATTTTGTTTCTTCTTCCATGTCTCTGCACTTTTCTCCCTCCTTATACCTGACCTAGCCAGCCTGCACGGAGGTGTCTTGTCTTCAGGCATTTCGTGCTAGGAGGAACCCAGCGGCTGGGAGAAGCGAGGATATAATTAGGGCTGCTCGTCTCTCAGCACTATCACTGTTACCTTGCAGGTTCACACCCCAGAGTCTCGCTCTGCATCAAACCTGGGTGTCTCCGACCGCTGAGACGTGAAGCCAACACAGCCCCTTCCCTGCGGGGGCTGGAGCCTTCCCCAGGGCTCAATATCCCCCGTCCAGCGACGGCGGGGCTCGCCCCAGGGCTTGGGGCGAGTTTTGCAGCCTGTGCTGGGATCCGGGAGCCAAAGGCTGGGACAGACTTAGTGGCCTCGTTCAGCTCCCCACGGTGTTTCCCCCAATGGGGGACAACCTGCCCAGGGTGGGACAGGATGACAGGGCGAGGTTGGGGTCTAGGCTATTGCTTTTCACAACCAAAATGCATTGTAGGGTGGAGGACAGGGACAGGATGGAGGGACAGTGTGACCAGTGGGGCAAGCACTTATCTGGGGAACGGGGGAGCTGCTTTCTGCCTCCTCTTCTGCTCGTGCCTAACAGTGATTTTAGGTGAGTCATTGATTGTCACTCTCTGCCTCAGTTTCCCCATCTGCAGCCTGAAGTCTGGGGCCAAATGGCCCATGGGGAACCCCGGCATTGTTGGAGTCCAGTAAAACTTCTTTGCTTGCTTACAAGAGGCCAGAGATCACAGGAAAGGGAGGTGAACGTTACCCCAAGTACGGCACCGCTCCGTGTGCCTGCACGCCGCTGCCGGCCGAGCCTTCAGCTGCACAGGGGCGAGCGTGGCCACTGGCGGAGGGCAGAAGGCTGCCCCATCCCTTCCCTGCTACGAGCCATCCCATCGGCTCCGGCTCCCCGGAAAGCCACCACAGCAGCAGCGCTGTGCGGCACCCCCCCTCCCCAGCCGCTGCCCCCCCACTTTGTATCCTCGCAATCTGTCGCCACCAAAACGCCTGTGAAGGCAAAGCCCGGCACAGGCAGCTTGGCGGGGAACGCTGGGAGGCTGGGGAGGTTCGATAAACTGCAAACAGCACGGGGAGAGCGTGGGAGATCAGCAAAAACCAGGCGAAATGGAAAATGGATCAGGGAATTTAAAGGGGGGGCAGAGATGGGGGTCCCTCCAAAGGGGAAGAGGACAGCACTGGAGACCCAGTGGCACCCAGGAGGGGCTGGGAAAGGTGCTTATCCCTACAGGGTGAGGGCCAGGGACCCCTGCCCAGGGACCCCTGGCCAGTCCCCATTAGCAATGCCCCAGCAGGGCAAACCCCAACACATCCAGCTGGCCATCGCAGGATGAAGCCGGTGCGGGTGCGGAGGAGGCTGCCGTGCCTGCGAGGCTGCAGCGCCTGGGGATGCAGCCCCGGGCATGCCCCAGCATGGGAGCACCTTGGTAGGAAAGGTCCTGGGGGACCGTGGCCATCGCTGCCCCTGGTGCCACGGGCTCGGCTGCGAAATGCAAGGGGAATTGCTGCCTGAACCGAGCCACTCACTGCCCGGGGAGCGAAGGCAGCCTGTGCTCCGTGGGCTTTGCTCTTTCCAACTCTGTGTGGGTCCTGCTCGGGCAGATCTTCCCCGCCGTTGACTGCACAGCAAGGATGGGCTGGATACGGGGGCACAGCCCAGGGCTGGGTCTCTGGGTTTGCAGTTTCCTCTGAGCATCGTGTGGATACAACCCCTGCACGGGGCTGCAGGCTGGCAGGGGACCCCCCTGGTTGCGCAAATGTCCGGGACAGGGCTTGCAGGGGCTTTGCACGTGGGTGGGATGGCTGTGCCAGAGCAGAGGAGCAGTGGGACAGACGGACAAAGGGACAGGGGAATGTCCCTCAGGCAGAGGGACCCTGCTGAGCTTAGGGGGCAGCTGCCGTGGGTCAGAGCATCCTCCCACCCACATGGCACAGCACATCTACCACCCGGTGAAGTGCGGCTGGGGGCAGCGAGCCACGGCCGCAGCCCCTCTCCTACCCTACAAATCCAGCTGCTGCCTAGACCGAAACCCCATTTTTTCTCCAAAAACTCCAGTTTCTTTCCTGCTGGCTCCCTGTGTCGGCAGCTGGTAGGATGTCTGAAGAGACCATGGGGATATTTTGCAGCTCCTCTTATCTTCCCCCCGACCCCTCTCCTCCCTGCACACCTGCCCTCCTGCCCTTTGCGTGTGACACAGCCGGTGGCACATCCCGGTGGGACAGTGGCTCCTCATGCCCCTTTGGGGATTGTTCCCTCCCTGTGGAAGAGCCATCCCCAATGCTAGCGTTGCAGAAATGGGGGTTTCAACACCAATTTCAGCAGGCAGGACAAGGAAAATAACTCTTGTGAGATCTCTCCAGGGGACTGACGGACACAGAGCCGCTCCAGGGACAGCGCAAACCCCAGAAGAGGATGGAAAGGAGCAAACTGCCGGAGCAGGCGAGCAGAGGCAGGAGGGAGCAGAGGGAAGGCGGCTCAGTCTGCTCTCCAGGCAGCCCGGCAAACCGGGAGGTGTTTGCTGCCCGTCCCGCTGCCGGCTGGGCTACACGGGCAGGAGCCAAATGCCAAGGCCAGCACCGCACACCTTGCCCAGAGCCCAGCTGGGTGCCCAGAACTGGGAACCTTCGGCCTCAGAGGAAGGGAATGGTCCGCATTCCCAAACAGGGACAGGGACCAGCATGGGGCAGGGGGCTCAGCGTCAGTGCTGTGCTGCTTTGGCAGCACTGCGGGAGGGAGATTGCAAAGCACTGGTTTAATTTGAGGTCAGAAAGGAGTTTGTCACCATTTTCTGCGTTTCAGTTTTGCCTTCGGAGGTGAGCAGTGGCATCAGGGAGAGAAACTGAGAGAGGGAGTTAATTAAACCCTCCCGGCAGGGCGCTCGCTCCCAGCACCCATCCTGCACACCCGGCCAGGAGGAGCCGGAGCCGGGGACACAGCAGCTGCTGTCTCATCCCCTCCATCCTCCTCATCGCAGCTCCTCTGCCAGATGCCTGGGGGCAGAGGGGTCCCAGCCTCAAGCAAAGGGCTGGATGAAGCTTTTCTGTGCTGGCTCCGCTCAGCTTTGCCAGAGGAACAGCCAGGACAGACCTGCCAGCACCTCTTCCAGCAGCAAAGCAGCCAACGTGCTCCACCAGAGCGATTAATTAGACAGCAATGAGGGGTGAGGGCCCATCTCCAGGTAGAAATTAAATCAAACCCCCACTTGAACAACATGCCCATTTCATTGATGTAGGTACATCGAGTAAGGAAACCCGCAGCCCCTGAGAGCAGGCACGGGGGGTCAGCGGGGGCCCTCTCAGGGAAGGTGATGCTCCCAAAATAACTGGGCTACCCAGCGCCTGAGGCTGGCAGCAGTTTAACTTGCTGCAAGGCTGTAACCATCATTTTGCCGCAACATGGCATGCAAGGTGGTGGTATGGTCTCAGGGATAGAAATGGGGTCCTACATCTCCCTAGCCAGTTTGGGGTCTGGGAGCCCCCCAGAGCCCTGGCACAGCCGGGCTGTGGGTGCTTCCCTGTGATCGGCTGGGATGCGGTGAGCGGCCACCAAGGCATCTCCTCAGGATGTTTGCCCCATCCTTCAAGGAGCTCAGCGTGTACCACAGTGGCGACAGGAGGTCCCCCACCACACATCAAACACCCCCCACCTCGCTGCACATCAAAGGCATTGTCCCGGTGCCATGCAGAGGGGACAAATTCCCCGCTCCGCAAACCCTGCTCGCCTCTCGCCTCCCCGAAAACACCCCCAGCACCTACCTCGAGCAGACAGCTTCTTGGTATTGATGATCTTGGCCGCATACTCTTGTCCTGCCAAGACCTTCACACATCTCCGGACGATGGAAAAAGCACCCCTGGGAATACAAGAAGCCGGAGGGAGAGGTGAAGGGCTCGGCACGGGCAGGGGCATGGCTCAGCCCTGATGTGCCTGTGGGGCGAGGGGCAGCCACGGGGATGGGGATGGGTGCTGGCTGGGGAAGGGGCTTGGAGAAAACATGGAGGGCTCTCAGTTGGCCTCCCTGCACCACTCTTCTTGGGGAATGATGGGGGCAAGCACAGGTAGACCTGGATTTGCCCCATTTTGGAATGCAGGATTTGCCCCTCCGTGCTCCCCTGGGACACCCCAGGCTTTGTGTGCCTTTCCTCCTCTCCCTCCTCAGCTCTGCCCTACCTATCCCCTGGGAGAGAAGGAGCAGTGATTTACCAGGGGTATTGGCTCCTGACGGACACCAGGATGGCTGCAGCTGCCACGCAGCACTCGGCCGCTTCATTTTAGTCTGTGCGTGTGGCTTTGCATGCTCTAGACCTTGCAATCACAGCAGCGCTTTGCAGAAGCGGGTGCAAGCAGCAGCAGTGGGTGCAGGTGAGTGGTGCATGGTCCCCCCAGCTGCAAAACTGTCACACAGGCAGGGACAGCCCAGGGGACCCTGCAAGCAAGGACCACTGGAGCAGAGCTGGACAGGGACCGATGCTGCTGCGGCTTGCACACGCGTAAACCAACGTGCAAGGGTCTCCTGGGGCCTGGCAGGCAAATGAGCACGGGTGCTTGGGACACTCCAAAGATGCTCCTCTGCCCCCGTACCCCATACCCCAAGCCCTGCCAGCTCGTTGCACTGAAAGCACGCCGGCACGATGCTGGGAGCTGCAGCATTGCACACACACGGGCACACGCACGCTCTAGCCCTGCTGAGCGCAACCTTTGTACCAGGTTCCCTTTCCTGCCAAACCCCTCCAATCGCTAAAATAACAACTATCAAAAGCAATCCCACCTCCTGCCCCACCTTCCCCCCCGCTCCCCGTCGCCCGCTCCCGCTCCCTGCCGAGGAATAAAAGGCCGCAGGCTGGCGAGTGGCGGCGGATAATTGATTTTACCGGTGGGGGCGGATGGAGACGGGCAATTTGGATTTGAATGTGATCTTTAGGAGAACAGGCAAACGGCGGGGTGCGGAGGGATGGGGCTGGAGCCCCGGCAGAGCCGGCAGCCCACGCGCCCAGGGCTGCTGCACAGAGCATCACTTGCGGCACGTGCCAGGCAGGAGCCGGGGGAACAGCATCCCAGCGCTTCCCAGCCTCCCCGTCTTGCCGTTTAATTGTGGCTGCTGGAAGAGCTGAGCTGTTAATATCCCTGTAGTCTGGGGGGGATTAGTTGGAAAGGGGGGACAAAATGTTTTATATTCAGCTTGCCATGGGGTGGGAGACCAGAGCCATTGCCAGCCCTGCAGTGCCATTCTCCCCATCCCGCTGGGAACCCCGCACTGCCCGGGGCTTGGGGGCTCCTGTGAGTCCCTGTGACCCAACTTTCCTATATTTTTCCTAAAGACACATGTGCTGCTTTTGCAGTGGCAGGAAAGTCTGCAGCAGTGAGTGCAGCAAGCAGGGAAGCCCCCATGCCCACTGCCCCAGCTCGAGGTTTCCACCCCAGCCGCAGGGTTTCACTGTGGGACCTGACGTGGAGTTGGAGGGATGTAGGTGTCCCAGACCCCCTGAAGGCTGGGGACCCCCAGCCACTCCTGGTCCCAGTGCCCACAGCCACTCGCTTAATCCATTTATTCCAGCTAAACTGAACGGCGGGGAAGGGGGAGCCGTGGGAAGCGGGATGCAGCAGGCAGGGATGGGATGCACCGCGCTGCCAGAGTGCAGGGTTTCACACCCCCGGCTGCATTCATGGCTTTTGGCTCCTCTGGGCCTTTTTAACAGAAACCAAATGTCTATTTGTGCTCAGTGAAGTGCAAGCAAGACCCTGTGAGCCTGCTGGGTGGAGGGGACACGAAGTGCTGGGTGCAGGTGCAGGACACCCCAGGGTGCAGCATGCTTGCCATAGCCCTGTTCCCAGTCCCAGTCAGGTCCTGCAGCGGGTCTGCACTGGCCAGGAACCCCTTCACGTTGGGTCTTTGACCCCGCTGGGCGTTTCACAGCAGCCGGGCTCTACTCCCCGTGCCAGGCTGCTCCCGTGCTTCCCAGCCCCGTGTGGGATCTTCCCAGCCTGGGAGAAAAATCCCCCCTTGGCTCCATCTAAATCCAGCATCTCCTTCCCTGCAAATGCAGGCTTCCCCCCACCAGCACCAGGGGCTTACAGGGCAGTGTGGGCAGAGCAGAGAGTGCCAGGCAGGGAGCTCAGCCCCATCTTGGTGCAAGAAACCCCTTCGGAAGGTGACATGCCCTGTTCCTTGGCCGTGGGCAGCGGAGTGGGTCCCTTCCCTCCCTCCCAGGCTGCTGGCTCTTTGGATGGGGCCAACCCCCATGGCAGCTGGGGGCCCCCATCTCTGCCTGGCTCGGAGATGGGGCATTCATCCCAGACAACACAAGCACGTCCCAGTTTTAGCACTGGATGAGTACATCACCCGCAGGACCGTGGGTAGTGACCGTGTCTGAAGGCTGCCATTTCAGGGTGATGCTGGACCCACAGCCCAGCAGCCAGCTCTGTCCCTCCAGCCCTGAGCCCTGGCACTGCTGGGTCCAGCCCTGCAGCCCCCATCCCTTGGTCCCCCGGGCCAGACATGACCCCATGCCTTGTCCCCACGGCCTCCCCCTGCCAGGCCGAGCAGCGGCTCTGCCACCGGGATGCTCCGCTTCTCCCTTTTTCACACCTTCCCTGCCAGCGCCGGGCTGCGCTGCTGCTGCCCTCCCTCTCTCTTCAACACCTCCTCCTCCTCCGAGGCATTTTATCTCCTTTCTAGAGAGAAGAGTGTGGGCTGGGGATTTTTTGTTCCTCCATCTTTTTTTATTTTTTTTCCCCCCCCTTTTAATAAAACCCCTCTCCTGCAGCTCTGGGAGCGGAGGGGCTGATCGTACCGCTCGGCACGGTAATTGTCTCCAGCCTCTCCCTGAACCTGCCGCGGGGGCGGATTTGGAGGCGCCGATGGAGCTGCACTTCATGTTTGTCCTACTCCGGGGGGCCGTGGGCAGGATCCTCTCCCTGTCCGTCCCCCCTGCCAGTGCTGCCCCCCGCCCTCGCCCCAGTCCCCTCCTGCAAGTGTGGGGCTGGGGGGGGGATCGGAGCAGCCTCTCACTTGCTTGGCTTTGCCGGGGCTGCCACGGGAGAAGGTTTTTCCCAGCTCCATGTCCCCCACTCAGGATGGATGCCCTCCCCGTGCCTGGGAGGTGCAGGGATGCGCCCAAGGGCTCCTGCCCCATGGGGCAGGCTCTGCAGACCCCCCCCTCCCCATCTCTGTCCCCCCACAAAGCCCTGTCGTGGTGCTACCAAGAGGTGTGTGGCATCTTAAACCCCCAGCTTGCCTGGGTGTCAGGATGGGTGACAGCCGAGGAGATGGCAAAGGAGGACAGTGGGTGCAGCAGCCTGACACCCAGCACCTCCCTCCTGTCAGCCAGGCTCGGGGACATCCCATGTCGTCCCCCCCAGCAGACTGTCCCAGTTCCTTGGGGACAGCAAACTCAAGATGGAGCCTTTCTGCTCCAAGCCCCGCTGCTCCCCTTTGGGGTCTGGCTGGGGGAGAGCCATGCTGCTGCCCACCCTGCCTTGCCCCTGCCGGGATGCCCCCACCAAGATCAGTCCTGGGAGCATCTCGCCAGAGGAGGAACACCGCTTCCCACTGCCAGTGGCTGCCGCAGCAGAGCAGAGGTGCAGCGCTTCGTCCTGATTTCCCTCTCTAAGCCCACAAAGCGGAAATTTCCCCATGGGAAACCACTGATTTTTGAATGTGCCAGGATGTGCTGGAAACCATCCCGGTGGAAAATCCCCAACCCAGTGCCTTGACCAGCCCAGTGAAGCCCTTCGCTCGGGAACATGCCTCAGTGCTGCAGTGGTACCGGCCCCCTGGAGAAGAAGGGAAAGCTGTGGGATGCTCCAAGCTGGGGATGCTGCCCTGAGCCACCGGCCGAGTCGTGCTGCCTCTGCATCACCCCAGAAGGTCTGGTGGGCCGGGGTGCGAGGCTCGCAGGGCGCTGGCGAGCCGCTGCGCCAGCTTTGCTCCTTTATTCGTGAACGTGTTAAAATGCATCTGTCGAGGTGGTTTTACACCGTGGTGCCGGGTCATACAGGCAGCCCGCAAGTCTGGGTCCTCAGCCCTCTGTGTCAGCACCCACCTAGCAAAGCATTGCATCGCAAACGCCTCCGGGATCCCTCCCGATCCTCCCCCATCACACCTGGCCTGCAAGCTTCCCTCCACATCCCCACAGCCGTGTCTGCCCAGCCAGGGCCCAGCAGCCTCCCTGCAGGCACCCAGCAGCCGCTGCCTCTCCTGCCCACCCCCTGCCCACCCGCTGCCACCACCACAGAGCCTCAGAGCCCAGAAAAGCCGAGAAACCTCTGGAAAAAACAAGTCCCAAACCCCACCTTGCCACCAGCTCCCCAGCGCGTACCCATGCCCCTGCCCACAGTGCCAGCTGGGACTGTCCCTGCTTCAGGGACCTGCTCCCCATCCCACTGCTCCCCAGAAGCCCCTCGCAGCCACCCCGACGCTTGAGGGGATGGACGTGCATGTCCTGGGACCGGGGGGGTCCGCTCGCCTCCAGGGAGCTGCACTTTGTAGCAGCAACCTGGTCCTCCCATTTGGCTGGGGAATATTAACTGCATTTAGCCTGGCACAAAGTCCTCCCCTGTTTCAACCTCTCGATTTCTCCATCTTTGTCCTCTCCTTTCTCCCTCACCCCCGTTTCGCACGCCAACGCGCGTGTGGGCGCACGTTTAGGCGCAGGCTGTCCTGCACCCGGGCGATGCGGTGTTGCGGGGCTTGAGCAAGTGCCTTTGCCTACGGATGGACAAAGCTGCCCATCTGAAACACGGGCATCAGTCACCCAGCACAGGCACCCCGAGCATGCCACCACGTCGCTGAGCCACTCCGAAGGGAACACGGCTGCACGCCCCAGATTTACGCATCAGCTCCGAAAAAAGGCACAGAAACCAAAACACAGGCACACGCCTGCTCACTTCTGCGCCCGTTTTACAGCCACATGCTCGGCAAGAGATGGAGCATCCCTCTGCCCCACAGAGAGGAGGACCTGAAATCTCCTGCTCCAGCCTGGGGTACTCAGAGCCCCCCAGGATCGCCTCGCCACGCACGGGCATTTTGCACACACATGCACACACACATGCACCCTGATCCAGGCACAAGCAATGACAGCCGGACCTGCCGAGCTGAGCCCTCGCCGGCAGGATTGCCGGGTCAGGCAGGGCTGTGGCTCACCTGGGGGGGGCACTCACACTGGGACAGGGGTGGGAGACACCCCCGGTCTGTCCAGGAGCTGCTGGGATTCACCAGGGGCTGCCAGGCAGACTGGGTCTCCTGCAGGACTAGCCAAACCCCAGTGAACCCAGATAGAGAAATTCCCTAAAGAAATGTAAGGAAAAGCCCGCTGCTTTGGCTTTCCTCCTCGGCTGTCCCGAACCTCCTCCCAGCTGGAGAAGTTCCCGGGGGAGCCGGCAGCATCCTCTTTTGGTTTTTCCATAAGAAGGACAGCCGCCCCCTCCCTGGGCAGCTCCAGCCCCCTGGGGTGACCCAAGCCCCCAACCGAGCACCCCTCAGCAGCCACCCAAACTCAGGAAGGGACAGAGAGGGCAGGACTGGGGCCGGCAGCCCCCATCCTAATCCGAGTCCCCCCAGCTCCCTGGTGCCTTTGCTCCGTGCCTGTCTCCTTTCTCCCATCTCTAGCGGTTCCCAGCACCGCTGAGGCTTTTCCCCAGCTGGGGCACAGCCCCACTTCGAGCATCCCAGCCCCGTCTCCAACTTACTTGCCCAGTTCCTCGAAGAGCTGGTACTCCTCGGTGAAGCGATTGCAGGTGATGGTGGCCATCCCGAGGGGCTGGAAATGCTCCCTCCCCAGTGCGGAGTTTGGGGCAAGCAGCTCTCCTCTCGCTCCCTCCCTCTCCGTGTGCTCCCGGGGCTCTCTCCTCGCCGAGGTAAATAAGGGAATATGTTTGATTGACAAGCCCGGAGATAATGATGAGGGCAATTTGTCTTCTCAGCTTCACAAGCCTTCGTCAGCATCCCCGTCCCCATGGCGACCACCGCTGCCAGAAACGCCCTGTTTCTGTTGCCGGGGCAACTGCTTCCCAAACCTGCCACCCGCCCGTGGGGACCAGGGCCCTGCTGGGGACCCCGGCTCCGGGGGCTGCCCGGGGGTCACCCGCCTGCTGCGGGGGTGGGGGAAGTCTAAACCGCAAATATTAAAGGCAAATTAAAGGATGTGGCAGTGGTAGAATAATTGGGGCAAAAAAGGGTTTCCATGGAAACTGTGGTTTCCATGTTGCAGGAGGATGCTGTCGCCCCAGCAACTGCTTTCCCTCTCCTCCCTCCCCAAAATACAGGCCCTGCTGGTGCCCGCAGCGGCATCCCTCTGGGGTCTGGGGGGCTGTGGGATGGGGGACACGCTGGGGCGAGTGGGAGCAGCTGGAGCAGAAGTGTGTCAGGAGAAGCTGGAGAAACCATGGCAGGTCCCCAGGTCCCCAAACCGGCCGGCCATCAGCCGGGGTCCCCGGGGGGGGGTTTGGCCCCGATCGTTCTGCAGGGGAGGGCTGGCCGCACCAGGGAGCTGCTCCCCACTCCCCCCCTTTGCCTGCCAGCTCTCCCCACGGACCCCGGGGCTGCCGGAGGAGCGGGTCCCGTGGGTGTCCCCCCCGCCATGGGGTGAGCAGCTTGCCCTAAAGCGCAAGCTAGAGGGGGAGCAAAAAGGCTGTGTTTTGGGCTGGTGTTTTCCTGCGGTGCCCAAGCCGGAGCACAAAGAAGGGGGGATTTCAGAGTGGGGGTAGGAGGAAGGTCTGCACCCCCCTCGAGCTTTTTGCTGCCTAGTGCATTTAACATAAAAAAAGCACAAAAAGGGCAATACAAGTAGAGTAATGAGGCCCAAGACTGCGGGGGACAGGCTCCCCTCTGAGCCCACCTTGCTGCTGGCATCCCTGGCAGCATCCCTGGGACACCCAGCACCCTCTCCTCCATCTACGCCACCCCTTGCACCCTCCCATCTTCTGATGCCCCCAGAAGAGCTTTCTTCTAAGCTTTTGGCCCGTTTCTGGATGATTTTGCAGCAGGAGCCCCCACCATCCCGGGAGAAGGGGCTCCCACCACCGACCAGGAGAGCATTGCCTTTGGCAGCTGAGATGGACTGAGTTCCCTTTCCGGCTGCCATGGAAGGGTTAAAAGGAAAAGAAAAGGCTCTAACCAGACAAAAATAGGGAGAAATCTTTGAGAAGAGAGAGAGAAGGAGGAGCGGAGAGAGGGAGAGAAGAAAGGAGGTGGAAGTGGAGGAGGACAGCAAGTGGCGGAGTGAGGAAGAAGAGGGGGAGGAGGAGAAAGGTCTAATGGCTTTTCCATTAATTGCACCATTACCCACCTTCATCCCCAACTTGCATCCCCGCATCCAGCCTCCCGCTCCCACGTGGCCCAGACAGAGAGAACCCTGTGGCCCTGGTGGCAGGACAGGGACCCGCTTCCCACCCATGGGCAAAGGGACAGGGCCATGGTCCCCAAGGGCTGGTGGCCTTTGGACCCACCCTGGCCATGCCACCATGCAAGAAGAGCACACCAGGCACCCTCACTCGGAGTGAGCATGATGCACGTGTGGGATCTGTGCCCTGGGGCTATGATGGTCCCCAAAAACGCCTCCCTGCCTGTGCATGTCTCCTCCCCATCCCATTCCCTCGTGAAAGGGGGTTACCTTTGCCACCCCCGGGGCTGTGCCGGGAGGCGGGGGGCTGCTGCGGGGGCCGGCGCAGCCGGATGTTCAGGGGAGTGCTCTCCTCCTCCAGCTTTTTGGTGCCAGCCCCCAGCAGCCCATCAGAGCCGAAGGGTGAGAGGAAGACCCCCCCCCAAGCTGGAGACCCATGGATGCCCGTGGGCAGGTGCGTGCCCCCACTTTGCTTCTGCCTGCTCTAACGTATGTGTCCCCGTGGGCGCTGCAGTGTGACCTGCCCCTCCTTCCCGCGCCCACCCCCACGCTGGCACGCGTGTTCAGCCCCACATGCGTGACTCGGTGTGTTCCTGGAGCCGGGAGGAGGGATCTGCCCCTTCCTTCCCCCCAGGGCCACTGCTGCACCCCTGACCCCCACGGCCCGAACTCCTCGCCTGGGGCAGGGGGTGATGGCAAAGCCCCCCACGGGGACCCTGCCTTCCTCCTGGGGTTTCTGCTGCCTGGCAGAGACACGGCTCTCCAGGAAGGGTTTTTCCCTTCCTGCCCTCCTCTGTCTTCAGGATTTTTCCCTTTTTCTCAGCATTTTTCCCTCTCTGAGGGTGAGGGGGTGTCAGGCTTCTGGGTGCTGAACACGCTCTGCTTTGCCGATGATGTTTTCCCAAGCACAGTCCCAGTCCCAGTGCCCCAGTGCCTGGGGACAACCCAAGGGGAGCAGGAGCTCTGGGTGGGACCTTCCCCCTCCAGGCTGGGGGCTCTCCCTTCAACTCAAGGGGAGGGGAGCAGTCCCAGCACTCTCCCAGAGACCTCAGGATCCTCTTCGGATGTCTCTCCTCGGCCAACATCTCTGTTCCCGGCCACCCCAAGATTTGCTCCTGCAGGGTTTTGCAGAGCCAAGCTGCTCTCCTGCTGCCGTGCTTGGGTCTGGCCGCCTGATGGAGACCTTCATCCCCAGCGGCTCCTCTCCATCCCCAGGCTGCCTCTCCAGAAATGCCTCCTGCTCTCCCCACGCCTGCTCCAGCTCTACCCTGCTGATATTTAGTTTCTGCATCCCAGCATGGGACTGCCCCAGGGTGGGCACCTGAGGTCCGATGCCATATCCCAAGCGCACTGGATGGGCAGCTGTCTCACGGAGCTTGGGGAGGACCAGCGTGTCCCCAGGGGACTGCAGCCGGTCCCCCCCCCTCTCCTCCCAGGGGACAGGGCTTGCCTGGGCCTCAGGGAGCTTGCAGCAGTGCCTCGCATGCAGAACCAGAGGGGCTGCGAATTACATATTGCAGAGATCCCAAAATTACTGGGACAGTTTCACACACAAGCTGGGGTCTGGGGGATGCTCAGTTGCTGTCCTCTAGGAAGCTGAATTTGGGGTTATTTTTAGATAAAGATTATAAATAACATGGTAAGGAGAGCTGATTTACATTTAGGGTTGTGTTTGCAAATGTGCCCTGTCCCTGCGGGCCCCAGCACTCGCTTCTGTGGCCACATGAAACTGCTTTTGGTCCCTAGGGCCACCCTCTCCCTGACACCAGGGTCCGTGGGCAGGTACCCTCCTGCAGACATGGCCGTGGGTACCTGGGGACTCCCAGCAGGTACCACACAGCTCCCTGGGGCCGTCGTGTGCTGGGTCTGCGTGGGGAGAAACCTCTGCAAAACCACATGTCCTCGGACCCCTGGAAGGAGAAAGGATGCAACTGCCTGGCATGAGATACAGCCCCTGGTCTAGAGCACCCACTCCCCAGCATGAGGTGCCCAGAGTGCCCTGCCGCCCTCCCACCATGGCAGTTTGTGGAGATGTCCATCTCCTTTCCTGCCGCTGGGCTTCTTCCCTTCCCTCTCTCAGGTGGAAAATGCCCGTAGGGCTGGAGAGGCTCCGAGGTACCCCCAGTCCTGCCTGACCCACCCCCACCCCCATCCCCATCCCCATTCCCATCCTCATCCCCATCCCCATCCTCATCCTATCCCCCTCCCCATCTCCAACGCATCCCAACTCCATCCATTCCCATCCCATCTCCATCCCAACTCCCTCCAGCCGGCAGGGTGGAGGCAGCAGTCCATCCCAACGGAGGTGAGGTAGACACCACCCCTCCATCCCACCCCGCTCCCACCTCCTCCCAGCCCAGAGCCCCAGTGGCCCCAAATCCATCCCCCTTCCCCCTGCCCCCTCCGCAGGGCTCCATCCTGCACCCAGCTCCTGCCCGGGGTTTGGAGGAGCCTTGGGCTTGCACGGCTCTTTGAAGGGTGGTTGGGAAGGAGGGGACCGCTCACTCTGTGTGCAAACACATCTGGGTGCAGCATCAGGGCCAGGCAAGGAGCTCCACCACCTGAGCATCTCACCAGCTCCATTAACCCCTTGGCAACCAGAGCGCACAGGCACTCCCAAGGGGTTTGAACTGGGTGAAGACACGGGATTTTGGCACTTTGCTGCATTTTTCCCCACAGAGACCATTAATGAGCAGTGGTGGGACAGGGATCCCATGCAGCAGCCACCACCTGCACCTTCCCAGCCCAATGTACAGATACAGCGGGACTGGAAACAGCGGTGAAGGACAACTGCTCTCCTCAGGTTGGAGGGTCTGTACTCTCAAAGCACCCAGAGATACTCCCACCTACTTTTCCTCTTTGTTTTTGGGGGCAGAGACTTTACTTCAACTCTTTCTTTTTGTAAAAATTCAGAATGCAACTTTTTTTTAATTAAAAAAAAAAAAAAAGAACGTAGATCCAACGCTATGGCTAGGCTGACTGCACGAACCCAGCTTCAGCCCAGCAGATCAGAAACTGGAAATGAAGCAAGACCGGACGAACCTTTCCATGGGGATATTAGTAAAATTGAAAGGAGAAAAATCTAACATGTTTTCATGGAAATTTCCATTTTTGAAGAAAAAAAAAAAAAAAAGGACTAAACTTGGATGCGTTTATATAAATATGGAAATGAAAGCCATTTCCCGAGCCTTGTCGCCGCCCCATGGCCAGCCCCGCTCTCCTGCTCCCTCCAGCACTGGTTCTCCCTTTGCCATGACTCGTGCCCGAGCCCCCTGCAGCCATAACCCTCTGTCCTCCTCCGGCTCTGGCTCAGCCTGCAGCAGCCTCCTCTTCTTCAGCGAAACATTGCTTTTTATTCAGCAACCGGTTGGCTTTGCCAAACGGCAGCTGGCACCGCAGCCCCGCTGCCAATGGGCACACCGGTGGTGCGCATCCCAGGGGACCAGGCTGGACGGTTGAGGTAGTTAGAGGATGCGCGGCATCTTCCCGGGGCTCGCCTCGGCCGGGGTGATGCCGTGGGGACCGGTCCACATGGAGTGACATGCTAAGGGAGCCGGGGAGGGAGATGAGGCTGATGGAGGAGCTGAGTCCCCCTCTGAAACCTGTCCTTGATGCTGCTGCAGGGCACTCGCCCGTAGGGATGCGGGGAGCCGACGGGATGGCACGGTGATGGGTGTGCACGGAGCAGCTGGGACTGGCGCACACACTGCCACGCTCTGGCTTTGCAAACTCCTTCCCAATTCTGCAAAAGAGGCCTCCTCTATTCTGCCTCGCTGTCAGCTTTTTTTTTCTTTGTTTCTATAGAAAATCCCAATTCCCCCAAATAATCCAGCTAAGAGTAAGAAAAGAAAAAAAAAACAAACGTGTCATTGCATTCTCTTCCCGTCCCCGTCCCTCTCTCACACACAGGGCTTGAAAGCACACTGAAAGGTATTCAGCGTGCACGTTGCCAATTGTCACATCTTTCAATGACAGATTTTAAATGAATGTTATTTTGCAAGGGAGAGAGAGAGGGGAGGGAAAAAAAAAAAAAAAAAAAAGAAAGCCCACACTGCTCATCCAAGAGCTGACAAGTCCTAACGGGCCTCATTTTCCAGAGACAAAAATAACTATTTTCAAAATTCACAGCAGGGCCTTCGCCTACACACGCTGCACCAAGAGAAACCTGTGGGGAGAAATGTAAAACACATTGTGTAAATGGAAATGCACCATGCATCCAAAACGCTTTTAAAGCTATTTACCCTCTTTCATCCTCGCCAGCTCTCCTCTGAGCGCACGTATGCACGCTCGCAACCCACCGAAGGCGCGGGGGCACGGCACTTTGCTGGCTGCCCAAGCTCCCGAGCTACCTGGCCCCCAGTAATCACATGGGTTGGCTCCCCACGGCAGACGGATGATGGGGAGGTGTTTCCCCCCCTACGCGTGCGCTGCTGGGAAAGCGGTGCCCATCTGCGGCGAGGGGATGCGGTGAGGTGCTGGCAGGCGGGAGCCGTCTCCGTCCCCTCCCCACGGCTTTAAAGTCCTGCACCTACAGAGCAGCACATCACCCTCTGCGGAGACCTTCTTGAGATCTTCCTTCTGCCCCAGGTTCAGCGGTGGGGATGTGAGGATGGGGAGAGCCCCAGCACTGGGGGTGGTTGGCTGGTCAGATGCATAGGATGCGTGGGGAGGAACGTGGGTGCCTACAGCCATGCACATGGAGGGGGGGTCTGGCCAGGCAGAACTGTGGATGAAAGGGTCTGCTGGGTGGCTGACCCGTGTGAAGTCCCCCAGAGCTTGGGGCAAACCTGCCTCCCACATGTGGGGCCGTGAAGAACCATCTGTTCTCTGAGTGCATCCAATCGCATCTCCGTGGGCCATAGTTTCTCACCAGGGCTGTTCCTGTCCCCACAAGCCACTGGGGAGGAGAAGCCATGACCCCACATGAGGTCCCTGTAGTAGCAAGGCTGAGTCCAGCCATGGCGGTCTCAGGTCTGACATCCATGGCCAGGAATCTGTCTTTCCACAAAGAAGTATAATAAGGAAACATTGCGGTCCTGGGTTTGGGAGAGGCCTTCAAGTTCCCAGAGCAAGACCAAAGAAGGCAACTGCCTGGCAGCAGGCAAAAAGTCGGGAGCACGTATATACAGGGAAATGATGAGGGACAACCTGCAGGCAGAGCCGCCAAGGCTGGCCGGCCCCTCTGCATCAGCGCCCCAGTGTCCTGCGCTTCCTCCTGCTGTTGCAATGGCCAACACTTAAAGCTTGCGATTGCCTGCAGAGTCCTTGAGAAAAAGTCTCTCTCTTTGGAAGGGGCTGTGCGTGGGCCAGCCCAGCTCAGAGGACATGTACACCACCGCCGAGCAGCACGGCTCAGTCCGCATCACCCTTCCTCAACCACCAGGACCACCTCCCTGCGGCCACCGGTCCAGCCAGAGATGAGAGGTGTTTTGGGGTGAACCCTGGAGCAAGGGAAAGCAAATGGGTGCTGGCCACCTCCCTGTCTGTCCCTTTCCCTCACTCCCACCCTGCGGCACTGCCATCCAGAGCTTCATCCTGGCCGGGCTGGGTCGATGCTGGGGGAGTCTCCCATCAGATGCGGTTGGACATAAGCCTGGTGTTCAGCTTGCGGAAGAAAGAGCGCAGCTTGCAGATCTTGCACTTCTTCTTCTTGTTCCTACTTTTCAGGGGCTCCCCACCACCTTCCCACTCCTCTGCATCATCCTCGCTGGCCCAAGGTCCCCAGGCACCGCCGTTGAAGTCCGGGTGAGCCCGCGGGTTCTCTGCAGGGTACCGCACCGGGATGGCTGTCCGGTTGTAGTGCACCAACCTCATCAGGAGGGTCCTGACCACATCTGGGCGCTGGTCTGAGAGGTCGTAGCGCTCGTAGGGGTCGGCGGTGATGTTGAAGAGCCACACGGACTTCCTCAGGCCGTCGGTAAGACGCTCCAGGTTCCACCAGCTCCCTGGGAAATTGGTCAGGGTCTGTGGAGGGATCCAGTCGCTGTACCCCGGGTCACCAGTGAGGAGCTTCCACTCCCCAACCCGGATGGAGGCTTGCACGGCTGTGTTCCAGATGCCGAAGCCATCCTCCAAGGAGCCGTATTTGGCGTGGTTGTACAGGGGGTCGATGTTGTGTAGGATTTCGGTTCGTGGCGACTCCTTGCCCTCGCTGATGGCAGGCCAGACGTTATAGCCATCCAAGCCTGGGACGTTGCTCAGGTTGCCCCTGGCCAGGCTGACCAGAGTTGGGTACCAGTCCGTGATGTGAACCAGTGCCCAGCTGGTCCGGCGCTTGCGCTTGATCAGGGGACTGTGGACAAAACCGATGCCACGGACTCCCCCTTCCCAGTACGTCCCTTTGCGGCCCCGTAAAGGCCAGTTGCTTCCCCCGGAGAAGGTCTGCCCGCCATTGTCAGTGGAGAATACGATCACGCTGTTGTCGTAATAACCATACTTCTTGAGGGCCCAGGTGATGTTCTTCACCGCCTCGTCCATGCACGTTACCATGGCGGCGTACTTGCGGCGAGCGACGTTGCCCATGGAGCGGTAGCGGTAGATGTACTCCTTGGGTGACTGCAGAGGTGTGTGGACCGCTTGGAAGGCCACGTAGATGAAGATAGGCTCTTTGGGGCTGTGGGATGCCAGGATCTTGCTGACGCGCTGGGCGTAGAGGAGAGTGGAGTACTTCCCACTCTGATCCCAAGCCACGTCCTCCCCTTCGTGTAGGTCGTAGCCACAGACACCTGGCCCGTCGCAGTTGTCATAGGTGTAGTAGTCCACGTTGCCCGTCAGGGAGCCCAGGAAGGTGTCAAAGCCCCGACGGGTGGGCAGGCACTCCTTCTTGTAGAAGCCAAGGTGCCACTTGCCCACCATGTGCGTGGAGTAACCGGCTTCCTGCAGCTTCTGGGGCAGGGTGACCTGGTCGAGGGGCAGGCAGTTGGGTTGCCGAGGGCGGATGATGGAGTGCTGCAGCCCTGTGTGGATCTGGTACCTGCCAGGAAAGAGACAAGAAGAATCAATGGGGAGCAGTGCTGGGTGGGGACATGGTGGCACTTTATGTACCGGAGACCCCAAATGCATGCAGCTCTCCATGTCACCCAACCCAAACCCATGGAGCAAGCTCCATGCCAGAGACAGGGAGCTCCTCATCCATGCAAAAGTATCAAAAGCAGATAAAAAAAAAAAAAAAAAAAAAAAGAGGGGGCTCAGCAGACATCTCAAAAGCACACTGGGCTGCTCTCCCAGGATGCCACCAGCAGCTGGTCCTGCTGCTGCCACCCCAGGGGAGCTGGCTGGGCTCTGCCAGGGCTGGGCAGCACTAGCAAGAGTTGTGTACTGATCCCTAGAGGCTGGCAGTGCCCCACCTGGGTGCCCACACATCCCTGTCCTCCCCTGCTTTGCACACCCTGGAGATGCCTGGATCCCTCTAGAGCCACCAGGAGAGAAGAGAGGCCTTTGCCCAGACCCCGGTGGGCTCCACTACCTCCAGGCAGTAGGTGACCACATCCATAGGCACATCCCTGGGGCTCACACCTCAGCAGGAGACGATTTGATGGAATCTGCCTCCTATGGTGAGTGCTGACGTCCCAGCCCTGCTCCAGAGAAAGCCCCATCTGTTCCAGGAGACAGAAGGGCCCAGGATCAGGGGAGATCTGGCTGTGCCTCCATGGAAGAGATTGATGGACCAGCATCCAGCCTGCACTGGCCAGTGCAGCACTGAACACACAAGTAGGAAAAGCACGGTCCAAGGGACTTGTAGATGGAGGTGAGAATGATCCTTCGACCCCACAGCCCAGCAGCAGATCCCCAAGGGCCAGTGTGACAGCAACATGGGAATGCCCTGGGGACACAGCTCTTCACCAAAGACCACCCTCTCCCAAAGTGACGTCTGTTACCCAATGGCATCTGAATTTTGGGCATTACCATGTGCCACGATTTATCTCATGTGAAAATCAACCATTTACCCAGGGAGCCTTCTAGAGAAAGCCAGCAAGATACCTTTGTCTGGAGGATCTCCATCATCTGCCAATATACGAGGGCATCTGTCTCGTGGGCGAGCTGGGGTTAAGCCCCACAGAGCTAAGGAAGGGATGGAAGTGGGGACACGAGTGGGGTGTGAGCAGGCGCTGGCTTACCTGCCGGTTATCAGCTGGCTCCGGGACGGGGTGCAGATGGGTTGGATGTAGTAGTTCTCCAGCTTAACACCCTCTGCTGCCAGCCTGTCCAGCGTTGGCGTCTGGATATCTGAGCCATGATACCCGACGTCATGGTAGCCCTGGTCATCGGTCAGAATGAAGATGATGTGGGGTGGCCTGGTGAAGGCGGGAGGCAGCGATTTCTCCATGGGGTCCGTGGCCACGTCGGCCACCAAACTGGGCTTCATCCAGTCCCAGGATAAATAGCCAAAGCTGAGCAGGCTGACGAGCGAGAAGCCCGTGAGGGCATAGACGGCCATCCCGGAGCACACTGTGCTGCCTGTAAAGGGAGCTACTGTCCCGGCATCGTCTCAGAGCCACGGAAACAGGAGGTCTCCCCCTCCTCCAGGAGAGTCCCCCGACCTAGGGGATGATCCCCAAAACCCCTGCAGCCAGTTTTGCGGGAGCAGCTCCCATGAAGGCACACTCGCGCGCACACAAAGAGCTTAATCCGCCAGGGCTGGGTTGCCTTCAGTCAAAAGAAAATAACCCTCACGCCGCTCCAATCAAACACATCTGCACGGCAGGACGGGCTCCTCGCAGTGATTAACGGCAGCTCCAGAGCCGCTCACCAAGCGTCCTGAGCGCTAGAAACGCTCCCTGGCTTCTTGGCGTTTTTTCGCCAGTGTTATTTCTTTATGAAGAACCCCATAAAAACCTCACCGGAGAAAGTAGCTGGCTTCTCCTCCGCTCCAGCCCTGCGCCTGCCTGGCTATCCAGACGGCTCACTCGGGATACGATGATCCTTTTCTTTAAACTCCTGCGGAAGAGGGTGCTAAAGTTCAAGCCCAGGGGTGTTGAGCTCCCCTCCTCACTCTCCGGAGAAGAGCCGCCCTCTCCTTTTCCCACCCTCCGCTCCAAGGCAGAGAGTCCCAACATCTGCCTGGGACGTGGGCTAAGCCGCCAGGTTTATGGGGAGCCTCAGGCTCGGCCCCTCCCAGCTCAGCAGCTCCAGGAAAAAGCTAGGAAGCCCCAGAGCATGCAGGGTCCTAAGCGTGGCGTTCCCCGAGCCACTGATGCTTTCCTCCCCGCTTGCCCCAAGACGTGTGACACGTGGGCCAGGGCCCTGGTGGGATGCTCAGCTGAAGCCCCCCCCAGCAGCCAGCCAGGGAGGGCAGCAGGATGGGCTGGGTCCCTGGGTGGGGGGGTGCTGGGGCCAGCTGCTCGCGCTGCCAGTATCACCATCCAAATAAATCCTGGGCAAGGGGAAGCTGCAAAAACTTGTTGGGACACCCCCAGTGTTGAATAAAACCACCCAGGGGAACGCAGAGCACTACAGAGTGGGGTGGGGAAACTGAGGCAGAGAGGGGGCATTTGTACTGGCCATGGCCACGGCCAGCCAGGGGCAAGATTTGGTGTGAACTAGAGACCTTGGCCAATGCGGGGGCACTGGGCTGAACTTGGGGTACACGGACAAGGGGCCAGGTCGGTGCCCTGATGCTTCAGGGGAGCTTCTGGGAGAGATGAGCGATGCTCCTGTGTAACTCCTTTCGCAGGGCCAGCATTCATCAGGCGCAGGAAGCCATCATGCCTGCCATGCATCTCTCCCCCTTGACTTTCCCAAGGGCAGGACTTGGCCCAGGAAGGGGGAATTTTGGTAGCACAAACCCACCCATGTTCACCCACCCCTAGCAGAGCCGGGAGCTGAGGAGCTGAGCCCTGTGGCTGTTCACGCCGTACCGATGGGGACCAGAGGGGTCCCAACACACAGGGCACCCCAACACAGCCCCCCCCCAGCCCACGCACCCTGCCTGCCTTTAGGACCGCGGGGCTGCAGCGGCGGGGGCTCGCTGGGGGCTTTGGGAAGGCTCTGCCTGCGTTTCGGCGAGGGCTGGCTCAGAGGAACAGCGGAGCCAGATGGCTCCCGGCCCCCTACCCTGGGCCTCCCCCCTTGTCCCCAAGCCCAGGCTTCCCTCCTCCAGGTCCCCTCCGTGTCCCCTCTCCTGGATCCCCTCCTCTGGGTCCCCTCCCTGGACTCCCCCCAAACTCTTTGCCCCAAGCACTGCCCTTCCCCTGACACCTCCAGCCCCCCCGCGCCCCACATCTCCCCACTGCCCCACACTATCCTGCCCCACGGGACCTCAGGCACTGCGGAGGAGTGGGCAGGAGGGAGCACAAGGCTGCTTGCTCCCAGGGACAAGGGTGACTCCCAGGAAAGGCAAAGGGAAGGTGGGCTTCTCCCTCCTGGCTTTAGACACAGGCAGAGGAGACAAGGACGGGGAGAGGCAGAGAGCCGGCTTCTGCTGGGGCTCGGGGGGGTTACGGGAGCACAGGGAGGGTTGCAGAGGGACAGGATTGGGAGGCAGGCATGGATAGCTGTTTTCTGCACCCTTCTCTGCTGGTGGAAACCCTTGCTCGATCAAAGGAGTGCGGCAGGGCTGGGTCAAGCCCTTCAGTGAGGTTTGATTAATCCCTGGGGGTTCATCACTCATTTCTTCTGCCCGCTCCTCTTCTCCCTTCCCCTCACTCCTTCCCACCACTCACCTGCCTCCGGCATGTCTCCCTTTTCTCCCCTGACATCTTTACCTTTGAACAATTCCCTCCTCTTGGAAAAATCTGGACGTGACTGAAGGGGAATAGAGGTGGTGGGTAGTTCAGGACTCCCAATTCCTGGGTCCTGTGTGCTCCTCCACTGTTCCCGATGGACACCCGCAGCTTGGGCAGACCTCTCTGTGCCCCCCTTGAGCTATCTGGGGCTGCAGGGCTCCCCAAGCATCCTCACCTGTGGCCCCATACACATGGCTCCATGCACACCTCGGACCAGAGACAGACTTATCGCCAGGGATTATAATCACAGCTCTTTCCAATTAACAAATAATAGTCAGTTTGGGTGAATATTACAGATTAGAGAGGAAACTGGAGATGTGGGGCCTGAGATGCAGCAAAGAAAGTGTGTTGAAGGCAGCACAGACCACTGATAAACTGCGTCTTGTTTGGAGCTGGGGGATTGAGCAGGGAGGGAGGTGCAGGAGGGGGCAGAAGAAGGGATGTGCCGGCTGCAGGAATCGGCCTGGAGCCCACCTCTGAGGAGCAAGAGCAGAGCCAAGCACTTCCCGAGTGCATGGATTTGCTGCTGCAGCGGCTTCTGCAGCCACTTGGTGGGTCGCATCCTGCTCACGCCTTCAGCAGAGGAAGCACAGGTTGGGAGAGTTGCCCTGAATTTAATTTGCTGTCGATGGCCAGAGCTCAGAGGGTTGAAAGGAGAGAAGGAACCAACAGCAGAGACGTGGGCACATGCTGGCACGGAGAGGGGACCTTCTGTGCCTGGCCAGGGCAGCTGGCTCAGGGAAATCAGTGGCGAGCCTGAGCTGGCCCCAGGTCTGGGGAGGAAACAGCGGGGTTAACTCAGCTCAGGGAGCTTTTCCAAGAGCCAAAGGGTGAATAAATAGTGAATTTGTTGGCAGTGACCCTGCTTTGAAGGTCTGGGGACAGCTGGCTGGGTCCCAGCAGCACACGAATATCTCCCGGGGAAGGGGGATGCACAGCCTGGGTTCTCCTCCAAGAATTGATAAAAAGGTGAAAAGCAGCAAGGGGTATGGGGAAACTGCTCTAGATCCCAGGAGAAATGGGGTGCAATGGGACCCTCAAACCAGCCCCACTGAAATCATCTGACCGGGAGGCAGGAGGTGGGAGCAGCTGGGAGGAAGGAGGAGGAAGAGGAAGAAATGACAGCTCTGGAGTTTCAGGGTCAGGACGATTTAAGCCGGCTGCTCTGAGAGTGATTAATGCATCACAAGGTCTAGGGATGGAAAAAGTACTCAGGGCCTGCAGTCACCCGCCCCAACCGCTCTTAATTCAAGGCAGTCACTCGTCCAGCCTCACTCAAAGATGTCTCAAGAGCCAGGAGCTTCCTTGGAGAGCTCCAGCGCGTTGCACAACGGGGAGGTTTCCCCTGGCAGCCGGCCTGGCCATGGATGCTGAGCCAGCCGGCGGACCCTGCCTGCTTCGGTCCTGTATCCGCCCAGGCAAGGACAGCCCGGCTCCTCCCCGTCACATCAACAGCTGTGACAAAACATGCTGAATCTCCCTCCCAGCCTGATCCGCGGTGGTTTTACCAATTCAAGGTGATGGGGAGCCCCATCGGGTGAGCTGGGTGCTGGCTATGGGACCAGCAGTGGCTCTGTGGAGCATCACCCACCTGCACCCCAACCGAGCTTCCCCAACCCAGAGCATCACCCACCCACACCCCAGCCGAGCTTCCCCAACCCAGAGCATCACCCACCCGCACCCCAGCCGAGCTTCCCCAACCCAGAGCATCACCCACCCGCACCCCAGCCGACCTTCCCCAACCCAGAGCATCACCCACCCGCACCCCAGCCGAGCTTCCCCAACCCAGAGCATCACCCACCCGCACCCCAACCGACCTTCCCCAACCCAGAGCATCACCCACCCGCACCCCAGCCCAGCACTTCCACACGCCTGCAGACCCTTTCCAGCTGGGACCAAGCCCTCAATGCTGAGAAATCATGCAGCAGCCAGGGCAAAGCCATCAGCCAAAGTCCAATATGCTCCATTTTGGTGTTTTTTCAGCCCAGTGGCATGACCTGCGAAGCAGCAAACCCTGACCAGTGCCTGGGCCAGGTCCCTCCATGTCCCTGCAGCTGGCACAGCTCCTTGCATTTGCACAGCTGGTTCTCTAACCAAATATTTAAATATTACATCTTTTTTTTTTTTTAATTTTTTATTAATTTTATGTGGCCTGGGGCAAGAATGAAAATAATCACAGCCCTTCCTGCTTTTTTTCTCCCCACCGCCCCCCGGCTCCAGCCGCACTTGCGTTTTGGCTCTGAAAACGCTCACTGCAAACGGGGTTATGCAAACAGGCTCCACATATTTCTCAGCGCCTGCGATCTGCCACGAGGGCCACACAGCAAAGTTTAAAACTAAGCCTCAAATCTTTTTCTTTTTTTTTCCCCTTTTCTTTATTTTTTAACCCTTCCCGGGGCCAGAGCCCCTTCAGCCCTCAATACTGCCTTTCTCTCACCATCAATGGGGCATTATGGCAGGGGAATTATTGAAAGCAGAACTCCCAGGCTTTACAATGGGAGCTCTGTGCAAGGCAAATATTGCACAATCTGTTTGCACGCCGTCAGCTTGGTGCCCTTCCCCCTCGGCAGCCCCGCTCACGCCTCGGCCTCCGGCCTGCCGAAACGGGACCTTAAAAATAAGAAATATGAAAGGTTTTTAATAAGTCCCCTCTCTCCTTCTTCAGAGCAAGACATTTGACCTAACAGGGCATCGGGGAGCCGAGCCCGGCCTTGAAAAAACACAGCGCGTTGCTCTCGCCTCTTAGATGTTTAAGGGTTTCCGCTCTCCCCGGCCAACGTGTGATGCATTTACTTTTTTATTGGCATGATGAAAGAGCCTAGGCAAGTCTGGAAAAGAAGGGAGCAGTCCCAAGGATGGAGAGAGCTTGTTGTTTTGTCTAGAAGGGGTAAAAAAAGGCTGAGAGGAGGGGGCGGCCAAGCAATTCGTGGGGAAGGAAGGAGGCTGGAGGCATCGCCAGTCCGAAGCCTGGCAGAGGATGGGGCTGGAGGCGAATGCCTCTCCATTGAGTTTGGGAGCTTCCAAGAGGTCCTGGCCATCATGCCCTTGGCCAGGACCTGTCTCCTCCCCACCAGCCCCCAAAATCACATTTTCCCACTCCAGGACCTCATTTTGCCCACCCCAAGCCTAGCATCTCCCTGCCTCCAGCCACATGGATCCTGTGGATAGAAGCTGATTTTCTAGCCGCAACCGCTGCGGTGGGACCTTGACCAGATTACAAGGATGGGGCTTGGTTTGGGGGAACTTGGAGGTTTTTGAATACACCATAATTTGCTCTCTGGAAGCTGGAGCCAGGGGAGGAGAAAACAGCAAATCTGCATCAGTTCCTGCTTATGCAACCCTCATCATCGTTAAAGGAACAAGGAGTGTTGCAGCAGCAGCCATGACGTAGGATGCCAAAGCCATGGGGGGTAGCACGTTATGGGGGCAGAGAGGAGACCATCAGCCGTCCCTCTGACAAGGGCTCGTCAGCACTGGTGGATGCTGTTCTTGGAGCCAAATGGCCTTTTTTTTCAATACCCTGCCCGTATTTCATGCCATTTGCGCAGTTGAAAATAATCATCATCATCAAAACGCACTTAGAAGACGTAGCACAATATTAAGAGTCTTTTCTAATGTAAACCATAGCTTCTAACAACACATGTTGGGCTTGGCCAGGGTTTGTTCCTGATCAAAACACTGCTGCTCCCCTTCCTCCTCTCCCGGTTGCCCAGCACTAGCAAAATACGAATGAAAGCCCTAAATAAGAGCAGTTCGTCTCTTAGGCTAAGGAATTTTTCTTCCGTTTTTGGTCAGTGATGATACATCTCAATGATTCTGCAAATCCTCCTGTGAAATGACTCCTATGCCTTCCTGCTCACGTTTGTTTTCTTCCTTCCCCTTCATTCAGGAGACTTCAGCCCATCAGCTCCCCTTCCTTCATATAATATTCCTCCCCTTGCCTTTCCCCACCTCCCGGGAAACTGCAGCTCGCCGCCTTCTCCTCTCCTCTCTCTAACGACTGGCGTGCTTGCTTTGAAGAGCTGGAGAGGAGCCCATGGGTTTGGCACCGCTCCTTTCTTCCCATGCCTTATGGCAAGCTTTCCACATCGCCTGGGTGCTCTCCCTCCTCTCCCCCCTTCCCAAGCCCAAAATCCAGCCCCCCCTGGAAGCGAGGCGCTCCCCGCTGCAGCTTCCCAGCAGAGCCCTGGGGCTCGCGTGATGGCTGGCAGCCTGGCTGGAGAGTTCCCGGTTGATGTGAACCAGGGATGGATTGGGAAGTGGATCCCCACAGGATTTGGGGAGGATGTCAGGGGAAACAACTCGAGTCTGGCTTCACACACAGGACGGGCTGGAGGTGAGGAACCTGCCTGTGTGCGGCAGCATTTGATGGAAATCTAGAGAGCACGCTGGGTGGGTGGGTTTGTGCCCAGTCCCATCAGGGGCTCTCATGGTTTATGCTCCTGGGCTGAACACTGCTCTGCCCCCAACACACACACACACACACCTTCCAGAAGGACCGACCTTTGCTAAAAAAAAAAATAGTATAAAAAAAAGAGTCAGCGGTTCCCTGGCCTCCAAGGTCTCCCTTTGAAGAAGCAGAGAAGGTCCCAAGGCGGCGGAAGGAAGGATTTAAGCATTTAACATAGCTGGTTTCTGGCAGAGCTGCCGTGTGACCCTGACATTGGCTTCCCCAGCCTATTGATTTTGGACTCCCCCACCTTCATTCCTGACACGATTTATGATGGGATACACAGAAACTCCTCAATCCTCAAAGTATGCAAGATACTGGCATCACCTCCAGCCTCACCCGGGCTGAGGAAGAAAGAGCAATTCTTCCCAGCACCCGCCTGGCAAACATCCCTCCATCCCATAGCCACACCGGGCTGCACCCCGGCGCCGTCGGTAAAGCCCCCGGACAGCCAAGGGCTGTTCCCCTCTCACCACGAGACAAGCACCATCGCTGTCCCCAGGAAGGCTGCTCTCTTCCAAGGAGCAGCCATGGCAGGCAGGTACCCAGGGACCCAACACGCTCCCGGGTCCATGGGAGCAACCCCAGCCCCTCTACCTCCTCCAAAGACCCCACTGGGGTCCTGGCTCCGCTCCCAAGCCACAGCACAGCAGGGGACCAGCCACCCACTCCCCAGGGCTGGGCAACCTCCTGGCTCCTGTCTGCCCTTAGCTTCCATCTCCCCTTTCAGGTGCAACCTCTTCAAAGGCAGCCAGTGGGTTTTGGCTGGCAGGAGATGCGACGGCCGGTGGGCAGGATGCCTGCCCGGAGCCCTGCCCACCACCCCAAGCCAAGGCATGGAGAAGGAGGATGATGAGGATGAAGCCCGGCACTCCCCAGTTTGGCTCGGGTGCTTGCCCCAGACAAGGAGCCCTTTCTTGCTGAGGGAGCTCACAGTAGGGCAGGGCAGGATGGCCTGAGCACCCTGCTTGTTTATAACCCCGGTTCAGCGCAAGGAAAACACACCTGCCCGCGCCAGCCGGGCTCGCACCTGTAAAATGTTATGGCAAACGGCTGCCTGTTTACCCGAGGAGGTGTTTTCCTTAGCACCCGGGGGGCTGGTGTGGAGGGGCTGCTTCTCCCCCAGCACCAAAGGTTGTTTTCCATCCTGGCAGAAGAGGAAGGCGGAAAGCTCAGGAGGGGCATTTCAAAGGGTTTTGCATCAAGGCTGGCCACAACCGAGCCGCTGGAGCAAGAAGAGGGCAGGGAGCGTGGCTGGCCAGAACCTACAGCTCTCCCTTGCCCACCCTGTCTCCGCAGGCAGCGGTGAGCCCTGGGCATGGGTCCTGGCAGCACCCACTCCCGCCGTCTCAAAAGGTCTCTGTTCTGTCGAGCGCTGGTGGGGAAGTGGTTCAGAATAGGCAAAGAGCCCGATTAGACATTGCATTACTTAATACAAAAGGTATCAATAATCCAGCAGGAGAGATGAGAGCTCTTTCTCGCCGAGGATGCCAAGAGCACAAATTGCCTTCTTGTAAGAGAAAGGCTTAATTTCCATAGAACATGACAGATTAAAGCACGAGTGGGTGGGTCCACTCTATTATTCATCAGCCTTCACTGCTAACAGGAGAGGGTGTGCTTTGAAGTTTCTTCGAAGGCCCAGGGTGCCCACAGACATTTTATCAGGGTGGAAAGCAAGATACGAAGGGATGGAACTTCGAACACAGCGCTCGCGTTCTCTTCTGCTCTGGGTTTGTAACGCACCAGACTTGTTGCTGCTATTGCTTCCCAATATGAGTCAAACCAGAAGGTCCTTTTTTAAACCCAGAGACCTGTCTGACTTCTGGACCTAAACCAGAAGAGAAGATGTCCAGGATGACCATATACCTCTGCATCAGTCATGCCCAAAGCCTACCAGAGCTTTCTTGCCTAGCAAGGATTCTTCCTTCCTGAATGGGAAACAGAGCAAAATAATAAAAAGAAAAACCAGTTTCCATCAGCTGACTTTACTGGGGAGCACACTGCAGTACTTCACTCGAATGGAAAACTCCAGGAGTGATTCTTCGGGGGCAGCACATTGCATTTGCAGCTAAACTCTGCAGGGTGAGACTGATACATGGAAATAACTACATTTCAAAGCAGAGGGGCCTGAGGCAGCCTCCTCCCAGAGCCACAGGTCAGGGCGAGCTCTATTTACTCCAGCACAGGCAGCTGCCCACCAGGCACCTGTAAAACCACCAGATTGAGCAAAGAAACACGGTTACCCAAACAGAAAGCACCAAACCCAGCACTGGGACACCCTGCAAGGAAATGTGGGCACCAAGCAGGAAAAATGTGGGTAAGGGGTTGGAAGGGACTGGAAGTCCCAGGCTGGTGCTGGGAGCTGGAGCTGAGCCACAGCACGTGCACCAGGACTCCTGTCGCACGCAAGGACAGTAGATAAATGTGCTCTGCAGACGCCGGATCTGGAGTGCCGTCCCCGTATTTCAAGCCCACCCATTACCATCGAGGGTTTTCTGCTCTCAGTCGCAGGCATAACTTACAGGGTGGTTGTTGGGAGGCTTAAAGTACCTATATCAATACTGCAGAGGGTGATTCATGATTATCTGCAGTAATCCAGAAGCTATACAAAATTGCTAATAATAGGTCTTCAAAACCGACATTTTAGTCAAGATAAAAAATGACTGGAACAAAATCCAATCATGCTTTGCTAAAACTATAAATGGAAAGGTATAACCCATATTCAGCTCCCCTAAACATCGAGCTAAATGAAAGCAGGGGATGTAGATCAGCCCCAGGATCCAAGTCAAAGCGGGGAGAAGTTGATTCTTGAACAGGCTGAAAGCGACTCCCAATGCACCGGGTGCCACAGGACTGACTTAAATCCGGGTTGATGGGGGGGATTTCAGAAGGGGGAAGCGTGAACACGGATTATGTAGCTGCCCTGGTGGCATGTGACGGACTGCGGGCTGGCAACTGCAGAGCTGCCAGAGCTGAGTTTCCAGCTGCAGGGATGTGGATGCGGGGCCCGGCAGGGTTCACAGTCCTATTTAACGCTGCCACACGATCTGATGCACAGTTACTAGGTGACCAGAGCCCAGGGCTGCAAGGATATCATAGGAACGGCTGCACAGGTCAGCCCTGGTCCGGCTCCTCAGCATCACGTCTCTGACATGCATCAGGTTGCGGCTCCACATGCAGGGAAGCGGCACGAGGAATGGGACAAATAAAGAGCTTGTCCAGGAGGACACCAGGCACGGTTGGAGAGCCCGGTCGGGTCCACACGGTCCTGCCCCACAGCCTGGGATCTCTGCGGCAGGGAGGGCGCAGTGCCTTCCCCAGCCCTAGGTCCCAAAAGTTCCTCTCCCTTGCAGTTCCCACACTCCTCATGCCTCCAAATGCCTGCTTACCCTGTTGGGAAATCTCTTCTCACCCCGCCTGACTTGCACTGTTTCATCTGCCTACGGATTGGATAAGCTGATAAAATGTGCTGAACGCACCAAACGGAGACTGTTCCCTCCATCCGCTCCCCACTGCTGGCTCATCCAAACCAGCGCCGCCGCATCCAAGGCCTTGAAAATCTCTTTTGCCATTAACACTGCAACAGAGCACGGCGTTCACACGGCCAAAGTCAACACGAAATTTGCAGGGATTTTTGTGGTATTGAGGGTAACTTAACGACTGAAGCCTGAGGCAGATTTACTGTCACAATTTTCACCGAGGACTGTAAAATTCAGCATGTTGCAAGCCGGTCATTAACATTGGCTTTAGGCTTTCACGGTTCTGGCTTGGGAAGTGGCAGCAAACCTTTTCACGTGTTGCTGTGGGACTGTAGGTAAGCGTGGGATCTGCTGTTCCCCACCGAACCCCACAGCCCCCTTGTTTTTGGCATAACCAGCCCCTCCTCCATCTTCACCGCCCTTCCCGAGGGAGGTGATGTTTTTTCCCTCCTCCATCGGGGAGGTCTTCACAGTGAGTCCCAGGTGGGCGAGAAAGGTGGGGTTTAACCCCACGGCAGCTTCTGGGAGCCTGAGAGAGAAGGATTCTTTCTCATTTTTTTCCCTACCAAATCATGAGGCATTTCATACTGACCACTTAAATGAAACCAGACTGTTTAGTCCAAACGATTACTCATAAGCAGCATCTAATTACTTCTAGTATTTAAAGAGAAAATAGAAGAATCTCCTTGCAGTATAAACTCAGTGAAGAAGCTGCAGCTGCAAGAAGAGAGCCCGTGTTACCCGGACATGCACCCTCCTTCACATCATACTGCACAGCCGCACCCCAGCACCCCACGTCCCTGGCCCACAGGCGCCCTTCGAAGCACCCAGGGGTGCAATCGCCCCTTTCTCCCCTCATCCTTCTATCAATAACAGCATAAGAAACAGATGGGAGCGAGGGGATTTACAAATATACATCCCAGTATACCATCTCCATACATGCACTGGTGCATGCACCTCCTGCAACAGAATGAGGGGGAAAATGAAGCCACACTCCGTGGGAAATCAGCAGCCAGCTCTCCGGCCAGGCAGCCCATCCTTCCCAGGGAGGCACGGCCAGCTCCCCACCCGACAGCCCGCTCTCATCAGCAGATAAGATCAGAGGTTGGCAGAGCCACCCTCCTGTCTGGTGCACTGCAGGCTCTTCCCATCCCAGCGACAGATGAAGTTACAAGGGAGCTGGCTGGAGCTCACGGCCGGAGATGCCGTCAAGCCCACACCCGCTGCCCTGGCCTCCTGGGATGGAGGGAGGATGAGACTCCAACTTGGAAACCTCCCAGAGCACTTTAATCTTCTGTCTTGGACAGTGCCTCGGGCTGCTGCTCAGAAACACGGGTTGTCCCTCTAGACACAGAATTGCGAAGATGGTTTTGCGAGAAGCCCCGTGCTCCCTGCCCATGCGGTGCCGCAGGGGGCTGCGGCAGACTGGGAGGCGAGCGGGAGAGGGAAGAGGTGGCAGGGACCACTGCTTTTCCCCAGGGAAGGCCACAGGGGTTGGAATCTGCAACAGATTCCCCCTGGGCCCAAAAGACAACCGGCAGCCCAAGCGTGTGGGCATGGAGGAGGCTGCAGCCTGTGTGTTGTGACATGCCCAGGACAACCACCCGTCGGCACCCTGGGGACATCCCAGGCAGCCGGAGCATGGCCAGAGCAGGAGCAGGAACATCTTCCCTGCTCACTACCACTTCCAGGTGGTGCAGATGCTCCTGGAGCATCCTTGGCAGTGGCACCTAGCTGCCTCCATCCCAACCTTGCCTGAGTTTGGGGTGCTCCTCCACCAACCCGTGTCCCCAAGCCCTGACATCTCTGGAGCACCAGGAGGTGGAGGGCCAGCTGGCCATGCAGCTCCCTGGTGAGCACAAAGGACAGTTACTGAGCAGCTCTCTGTTTTTCCAAAATTACTCCAAAATGTGGGTTTCACATTAGACCACCAACGGGGAGCAAGGGCGAGGTTTCTTTCCCTGCCTGCTACAGCGATTTTGGGGAGTTCCCCTCTCTTTTGGCAACAGGAACAGTTTGCTGATGCCAGCACCGATGCTAACTAAAGTCAGGCAGAAAAAAAAGTCCCCAGCTCCTCAGTACCAGGATCCCATTTCCAGCCAGCGCTCTCTCCCATCCAGGACTTCAGCAAGTATTTTCCAAGAGCCTCTGGTTGCCCAGCCTGGTTTAGTGTCCAAAGGGGACTGCTGTCCTCTGCTAGCCAGGGACATCTCTGGGTTTGTCCAGGGCCACCACAGCACAGAATGGGACTTTGTCACCCTCTTGTGGCTTACAAGGGCTGGCAGGCTTGCTGTGGCTTTGAGGTGGCCACATCCAGGACCCCTGCTCCAGGGAAGGCAGAGGAATGCCTTCAGCCTGCTCCTTGCCCCAGCATCCCTGCTATTCCCTTTTGCTCCCAGGAGCTTCAGGGAGGTTGTTCACCCCTGGAGGATCAGCTCTCCCAGCTCTCCTGCCCTATGAGTCACACGTCTCGATAGCAATTTCTTGCCCATCTGGTTCAATACCAGCCAAGGAAGAACTTCCCTCGATTGGGATGCCCCTGCTCACCCCCACGCTCCCGGCAAGCCATGGAACGCGTCTCCGAGTCATTCAGATTGGGTTGCTTTCAGGCTCTCCTTCCTTCCCAGTTTAGGTGGCTGAATCTCCTACCCAATTCCCAACCCACCCAAATCTCAGCTAGAAAATCAGGCCACACCAGCCTCTAAGACAGAGGGAGATTCATTCAGCTTTATCTGAAAGCCATTTCAAGTATGTCCAGATTCCTAATGAAACTTGGATAAAACCCCAGAGATTAATAACAGTGCAGGGCTTTTTTGGATACTGGGGGTTTTTGTGTTTCCAAGAGAAACATATATATATATGCTTTGGTGGAATCTCTGCGTACATTTTTTGGCAGAAAAGCCAAAATAAATCCCTTTATTGCAATAACTCTTGAGCAAGATAAGGCAAGAATCTGCAATCCCTGTGTATTGTTGTCGTACGCAGATAAACAGGCATCTCTGGCCATGCTGTCCCCTTGGCAAGGCAGGGAGGACAGGGACTAACACTGCTCCAGGAGCTCATCTCTGCTGTCCACATCGGCACCGGTCCAAGCCTGGTCCTGTCCCATGTTACTTCTATGCAAGCACATATGTACGTGTTGTTCCTGCATGAAACTTGAGCTTTTCTGGTACAACAAAGTCACATTAATCTGGAGAACGTGGCTGGAGCCAGCGTGGGGCTGCATCCCACCCAAGCAGAGGCAGAGGGCTCCACAGCCCACCTGAGAAGCCCAGGAGGTGATGGGTTTGGGTATGAGGAGCACAAGGTTTCCATCCTGCCCACTCCCTTGTCTGGCAGGGAGCAGGCAGAGTGATCAGATAATGGCTCAAGGGTGGTTCACTGAGTGCCCACTCAGAGAAGGACCTCCTTGTGCTGGGAGGAGCGGGGCATCACCCACTGCTCTGCTTGAGTCGGCTGCCGCACCACACACGTGTTGTACCACCTCACAGCAAAATCCCCCATCACGAGAAGGAAAGCCACCTCGAAACGGACCCAGAGTGAGGGATGTCACTGCAGGCACCAGCAGGCATCTGCCTGCACTGGGTCAACCACCTCCCCTGCTGTGGTGTCCCCTGCCCTTCAGACTGAGCCCTGCCAAATTGAGGGTAGATCCTTGCGGGGTCTCACGTCCCTTGCGGGGTCTACCCTCAACCCGCAACTGCTTGGACAAGGGGTGCAGGTCAGAGGGAAGCCGTGCTCTTCACAGCCTTCCTCCTTTTGAGGCAAAACACCCAACGGACGGGTCTTTCGTGACTGCCCAGAGCGCTAACGCATCTGGCATCTGTCCACTCCCCTCCCTTAACCACTGTGGCTTTTTCCATCTTCATAAGCAGGGAAAGCAATCACCATAACAAATGTCTCTAAAGCTCTCACCACGGCACTCAGGATGTGCTAAACGAAATAAACACACATCAAGAGCCCATTAACAGTGCTCTCCTCGTGCCCAGCAGCCACAGTCAGGCGTGAGGGGGACAAGGAAAGGATGCTAATGTACAAAGCAGATACCTTCGGAAAAAGAGGGCTGAATTCTTACCTATTTTTTTCCCCTTTTTTCCCCTGTTTTCAGATCGCTGCATCTCCACCACTGGCACATGGTTGTGCCCACGCCAGGACAGTGCTGGCAGGGGAGGGCACACAGAGTGAAGCTCCTCGTGGTGTACGCTCCCGTGGGTGACCCATTCTGCCCAGCCATCCCTCCCCAGCCAGGTTTCCTCTCTTTCCCAGCCTACATGAGGGGATTTCAGAGCAAACCAGCTGACTGTGGGTGTTGGTTATGGTCAGGGACTGTGGGGCAGAGACCCCCAGGCTGGTGGGCAAATGCCTCTGGTCTGGTGGGAGCATGAGCAGGAGCCGACTGTCCCAGGGAGAAGTTCTAGGATACAGCCAAGCTAGCAGGGCAGCTCACTGCTGAAAAACAAAAGGTTGTTCCTCCTCTCTCAAGCTCATATTGGGCCACTTAACCAGGAGCAAGAGTTTTGCTCTGGTCAGAATTTTGCTGAGAAAGCTCGGGATGCTGGAAAGGCACAAGCCACAGTGCAGGTCCACGGCACGACCCCGGCGCAAGCACTCCCTGCCTCTTCCCGCTCCCTCCTTCCCCTCCTTTTCCTGCCGCACAGCTTTTGACTTAAGTAAAAGCAGCAAAGGATGCCCGACGGGAGAAAAATAATACCCCAGACCTCTGGCTTCATGAACGCAAACACGGCCCCCTTCCCCTCTCCTCCCAGGTAGAGCTGCTGAAATCTGTATAAACACAGCGGAGCTGTTGTGGCTGTTGGTGTTGGCCGTGTTGTGCCGCGAGGCTGCCAAGCCTTTTAACGGGGATACGCTTACAAACGAGAGCAAGAGCCTGGGGGAAAGCAGGGCTGGGATGGGGGTTGATTAATAACAACAGCCCTTCTGCTCGCTGCATTGATGTATATTAGATCTACTACCAAAAAAAGAGAGAAATTAAATGGCTTAATGCTACTAGCTCTTCAGTGCCACTGCTGAATAACTGCCATGCCAGTAGACATACAGGCCGTTAGACATAGCCAGAGATACACTTCCACTCTAGATTGTTAAAATTAAGCATATTGCAACCAAATTTTAATGTCACGTCTTCTGCTCGTTGGAGTTCTCAAATCTGTTCTTTCAGCTATGGAAATTAAAAGACTGCTTTATATGCTGCAGGCTTAGAGGTGACTTTTTCCCCACAATTAATTAGTCTGAAACTAACAGGGCTGGGTCGCTATGAGTTTCAGTGATGGAGCTGTTGGGATATGTGTGTATATGTATATATTTTAATGTCCCTTTTTTTTTTTTTTTTTTTCACTTCTGAGCTGCTCCTTCTCATCTGGCAGCAGGCTGCCAGTGACTGAGTCAGTATTTTTTGATGCCTGCCTGATAGTTTAGGTGAAATGATCTGATCACCCCAAGCAAAGCCCCAGCAGCAAGTGGCCACATCACAGGAACCCTCCTCAGCCTTGGCTCCGTGGATCTGTCCCGGCCGTGGGGCCGAGGAAGAGGCAGGTGTGGGGACACAGCCCGGCTTTCCAGAGGGGCAAAGGGCTAAGCTGGAGGTGGCAGGGAGGGCTGTGCTGTGCCGGGTCAGGTTCTCTCAATCCTGTTCTTCCACCTTGTGCGGAAATCCTATTAACGTAACATGGGAATTGAGTGTAATTTATAACCCACACGTCCCCAAAGGCAGTGCGGACCAGATGTTTCAAAGCGAGCTGCTGGTTTCACCACTGGTAAAGCACTGTGGGCTCGGTTTTGCCTCCACAAATGTGGCTGGTTAATTAATTAATGGGATTTGAACACCCAGGGCCTGGAGGGCACCTGCCACCAGGCTGGTGTGGATGCCTAAACGACCCTAAGCATATTTGCAAAATTGTAGGCAGAAAGCTGCCCAAACGAGGCCCAGCAGAGCCACAGCGGGGCCGCGTACACAAAACAATGCCATGATTCATCCGAGATTGCCATAACCCATCGCGTTTCATCAGGATGCTGTGGCATTTAAAATGGCATTTCCTCCCATCTGCTGCGCATTAGCAGACAAAGAAAAAGGAGGAGGGGGGAGAGAACAGCAAAACAAAAGGGGGAGAAAAAAAAAGGGATTCCTGAGTCAGACTGTTCCCAAAGCAGCTCCTTGTCCTTGCAAAGCCGGAGCCCACCCGGCGGGGCAGAGGACAGTGAATCTGACTGTGGACAGTTTTGCCTCCAGCGCTGCCCGGAGCCTGGCTGCAGCCCAGGATGTGATCCCCGGGCATGTGGTGAGAGATGCTGATATCGATCCCCAGGCATGTGGTGAGAGATGCTGATATCGGCCGTGACTCAAAGCCCCCCAGAGCAGCACCTGGCAACCCTCCCTCCGCACACCCCGAGCTGCCGAACCAGGGGCACCAGTGAACGAATCCCCCCCAAGCTAACCACTGTGGTGGCTTTATTCTTCCTTGGTCATTTCCTCTTCTTCTCCATCCCTCCTCAGGTTTTCCTTTGCTTCCTTCCTCCCTTCCTTGCCTCACCTTCCCTTGGAAATGAGAACCCCTTCCTCTGTCCCTATGTCTCCCTTCACCGCTCCCCCTCTCCTCTCTCTGCCTGTGCTCCCACCTCCTCTCCTGACTGCCCCTTAACACCTTTCATCTCCATCTGTCTCTTGCAGTCCCCCTGCCCTGACCTCTCCCCACCTCCTCCGATATGCTCTCCTCCCCTCAGCCCCCGTGACACCCCTGGGGTGCTTTCTAGGAGGGAGAGAGCTCAAAGCCCTCTTGGTGGGGCACCCAAGAGCAGGGAAAGTTCAGCTTCTGAACTGGGCCATGAAGATTATCCTCCTAAACGTGGCTTGCACTTTCAGCCAACGGTCTGACTCATGACACACATCAGAGTTACCTACTGGGGGTAACAAGGGTCCTGTCCCTGGCCACCCATCCCACCCCTTGGCTGGGGGATCCTGCTCTGGAGCCGAGGCAGAAGGAGCAATGTGCCTGCAGCTCACTCTCTGGCTGGTATCAGCAGCCATGAAATGGGCCAGGTGAGGAGCTGCACCAGCTGAGAAACAGGCAGAACACCTTTTCTGTTGTCTCTGCTCCACCACCATGGTGTAAAGACCAGCAGCCAGAGGCAGGAACTTCCTCGGGCACACAGCTTGGGATCCCCCGGCATCTAGACCCCATAGGTGCTACGTACTACCCTGGCACCCCTTCGGATCACAAAGTCCCTTCATTCTGCAACCCCAAACAGGCATAAGCCACCCAAACAAAAAGGTCAGACCACGATGAAAGATGTGTCCCCCGCTGCTACAACACACTATATGCCAAAAACTTATGGGTGGACAAATACATTAAACTGAAGCTTGCAGAGCAGCAAAGTGTCCCTGCAAGCCCAAGGGTCCAGCAGATGTGCATACAGGCTGTCAGCTCCCATCAGGCACAACGGAGGAAGGACAGCACTCTCCAGCCTGCAAACACGCTCCCTGAACCGGGTTTTGGCCCGGACACAAGCAGTCATTCAGAACGGAATAGGTGTGGACAAGTTTGACCCCAAGCAATAACCAAAGATCATGTGAAAGTGGCAGCGAGCAAAGCTCTCGGCTTGTACGGCTGAGGGCAGGGACGGGGCTGTGCGGTTATTAGCAGACTGAGCTGAGCTGGCTACTCAATTACAGCTGTTTTATCCCCTGTCTGGATTTGAAACAGCTTCCTCCAATCTCTTTGTGACTCAGTGTCTTGGCATGGAGAATGCATACCCGAGAGGTTAGCTTTTGAAATCCACCGGGGACATTTCACCTTCCTAAAATAAAGAGTGGGTAAAATATTTTCAACCTCCCTCCAAAAAATGCACACACGCAAAAAATCACTCCTTAATAAGTGTATGTTGTTGGGTCTCAGCTGGCTTTGGGCTGGGGTAGATTTTCCTATTTATAATCATGCAGCTGTTTGCTGACTGAATAGCTCTATTTATTATTTGTCATGTTTACTAACCGCCTCAAATACCGTCTCTACCTGTAATTGTGGTGCAGCTTACATATTATTTTTTTTCAGATTTCTTCATTCAAGTGGGTTGTGTTACTCCCAGGCCCCATGCCGCGGTTTGCTAAGCGTATTCGTGGTTTGAGGGTATGAAGCTTTGGACTCAAGTGACCTTGAACTGTAGCAGACCTGCAAAGAGACACTTGGGGAAAAAAATGGGGTCAATTTTTCAAGCCATTTGTCCGTGGGCACTCAGGGCTTTAACATACTCTATTTGCCTTTCTTGAGACCAGTCTCTCCTGAATGTGTTTCCTCCCATCTATACTCACCTATCTTCTTCCCTTTTATGCTCTACTGAAATTGGTCAAAGCCAAACTCTCTACGCTTTCTAGAGTATGCGAGTCCTGACTCTTGGGAAAGGAGAAGAGGCCTTAAAATACAACACAGCAGGAGCTTGCTGGACTCTTGGTATCCCAACACTAGGCGAAACTAACGCACCCGGTTTCCCCAGACAGCCTGCAAAACACAGAGAGAACAGAGAGCTCTGGAAAAGCTGGCCATACACCTCCAACCCAGCCCCAGCCCTGCCACCGTGCCCTGCAGCACTTTGCTCCCCTCTCCTGCCTGCAATGTGAGCTACTGGGTCTGCCTGTATTGTCCCACCCCTAAGAGTCCTCAGGACCTACTCGCCCTCCTTTTGTCTCTCTGCTGGCATCTTGATGATTTGCTAATCTGGTCAGCTACCATCCTCCCAGCCCTCCTCCTGCCAGTGCTAAATGTCCCACCCTCCAGTCAGACCAATCTAAACAGTGCTATTGCAATTCCCTGCAGCAGACAGGGCTCCCTTAATGGTGGGACATTAGTTCGGAGAGCTTCTTTGTGCAGGAGGGACCCTCTGCTTCTTTCTGCCCGAGGCCTGGGCAGCACCTCCTGTAATCACCAGTCTCCCGGTGGGAGCAGGCAGAGAGAGGGGCAGAGAAGGGTGGGTTTGGTGTTAAGACTTGGGTTTTTTTGATAAACAAAGCAAACTGAGCCGTTCCTGGTGGTATAAAACCATTCCAAACCATGTCAAAGTAGGTTCAAATCTGTTTATCAGTATACCTGCAGCAGGCAGTGCCCTTTGTGGACCACAGAGGCTGAATATCCACCCAATCTCTTTTTCTGTGCCCCACGAAGTCAGCTTCAGGCTCTGCCCCAGGCTGCCTCTGTCCGCTCAGCCCTGGTCCACAGCCTCCCCAGGGAACACCCGTCACTGCTCTCTGCCCCAGGACGCTTTTACTTGGCTCTTCCTCTCCAGTTAAGAGAACTAGGTCTCCCAACCAGGCCACTGGCTGATCAGACCTCGCACCTCAGATCGTCTTGTCGCCTCAAGCCTTCAAAAGACTGATTAACAAATAAGAAGGCGGTAACAGCTTAAAGAAAGAAACTGAAACATGAGAAGTGTGGTATGCTTGCTATTCAAGGACTGTTTAGATTATGTGTACTCAAGCTAAAGCTTATCTAGTTTAAGATTCTGCTTACAACAGAAGATGCTTAAAGAGTGTTTGGATAACAGTCAAGGCACCAGATAACGGACATTTCAGAGCCACAGATTTGACATATATCCTCATTCAGCATCGAGAAAGGAGGGGTTGGCAAGAGAAACAAAGACCCTGGTGTCCTCAGATGACGCATGACCATAAAAGGACAAAAGGAGTAGGTGTATTCTTCCCCTAAGCACCACCGAAGACCCCACAGAAGACCACCAGAGACCCCCTGAGCAGCTGTAGAAGACTCTGGGATGATTGCTGAAGAGAACAACATGTCATGCTTGCTCAACATAATGAATATGCAATAGTTAGGCAGAACGTATGTATTACATAGGCGTGGTGTTTTAACTGTAGTGTACAAGTATGGACTGAAAACCTTGTGCTGGGTTTGTGGAAATATTCCACCTTGCACCCTGCACAGAATAAAGCCATGTCTCCTCTCTAAACATACTTCGTGTGCTTCTGGAGTTACCTTCTGATCAGGTAACAGTCTCAGAGCAGCGGCAGTTGCGCTGGGACGCCGTCCTGGGCCAGCCACCTCGTCGTGGTGTGTGCCGTGGCCACGTTTACGCCGAGCTTCAATGACTGTTTGTGCAGGGCAGGTCAGTCCCAGAAAGGACTAGCCAGGTCTGCGTTTCATTTACGGGAGCTGTAAAACTGCCACCTGGCCAGTGGCTTTACAGCTTTGGATGATGCTGGTGTCAAAGACGTTTGGTGCAAGAGCCAGCTGGAACCCAGCCAGTTTTATATTTAATCTTGCCTATAAATACAAATAAAGGGTCTGTATTTTGAGTGAGTGACGGCCGCACCATGGACATTATTAAGCCTTCCAAAAATAAACCTCTGCCAAAGTGAAGGCAGCCAGATTTTTTCCTGGAAAGTATCAGCACGGGGCGGGGCGGGGGGGTGTGTGGTAACAGGGCAGCCCCTCTGCCGCAGGGCCCCTCACCAACAGCTGCTCTGTGTCGGGAGCTCCTTCTTCCCTCTTGCCTTTTGCTTGTTTTAGCCCCCAAAATGCCTGAGCAGCTCCTCAAAGCAGCTTAACGTCCACTCAACACTAAATCAGCCCTGAGGATTCAGCTCCGGAGTGCTGTAGGAGCGAGGCCTCCACCTTCACAGCCGGAAAACTGAGGGGATGTCGCTGCAACAATCACCGCCCTGCCCACCCCCCCCCCCGTCCGTTAGCGGCCAGTCCTCCCCGCTGCCTCCCTCTTCGCCCCCATCTCCCACCGGGGAAGGTGTAACGGGTCCCAGGCCCATGCTGGGCCCCGCCATGGGGGAACCACCACCACACACCCACACACCCACACCCCCCTCCGGTACTACATTTCCCAGAAGGCCGCGCGGCGGAAGCGGATGTGACGTCGCGGCCGCGCTGCACGCGGCGCCTGTAGGCTGCGCCGAGCGGGCCGCGCCATGGCGGCGGACGGCCGCGGGGGGCGGGAGCTGCTCGCCCTCATCCACCAGCACTTGCTCCGCGGCGGTTACGCACGGGCGGCCCGTGAGCTCCAGGCGCAGACCGGGCAGGTAACGGGCAGCAAGGGCCCGGTAGGGGAGTCAGTGGGGGTGGGGGTGGGGTGGGACAGGGGAGGCAGCGAGGCCTGGCGGGGGGCCGGCCGGCCCCGGAGCCCGGGCCTCGGCGGGGCCGGTGGAGGGGGGGCCGGTGCCCCTTGCTCCCTCACCGCCCGCCGTTCTCCTGCGCTGGGGTCGCCGGGCCTGCGGCTCCACGCCGGCCAGCAGCTCCACGCCGCTCTGCGCTGGACCCACGTGCTGGCCCGGCCCCGAGTGGGTGTCCCGTTCCCCGCTCCCCTCCGTGCCCGCGGGCTGGCCCGAGCCCGAGCTGGCCGGGAGGGAAAGGCCGAGCCCGGCAGCCCGGCGGATAAAGCCGTCCCGTACCGGGAGGGGGGCAGCTGCTCCCCGAACACGTGTTGCTGCGGGTAAAGTCCCGCCGGTGCCGCCGGGTGCAGAGGGGCGGGCCGCCGGCGGGGAGCGGGGGTGGGCTTTACTGGGAGCGTGTGTCTGCGGGGAGGACGCGTTCCCGTTTTCCTGGGGATTCTTGGAGGGTCCCCTGCGGTCTCTACTTCTGTCTGGCGGTCGCATCCCGAAACGGGGCCGATGCCTGACTTGTGTTCCCTCTGCTTTCACAGAAATTGCTTCCTTCTCTCTCGACCTCTCTCGAGGACATCTTCACCCACTGGGAAAAGTAAGTCGAAGGAGGAAATGACTATCAAATAGATTCCAGACTCTGTTAACATCCAGGCTGCGTGGCACGTGCGATCTTTATTTGCGGGAACTTCCCGTTGTCAGAGTATTTCTGATCATAACTGTGCTTGGCAGACTTTCCTCCTAGCCTCTGGTTTCAGACCAGTGCATTTCAGGTGTTAAAAATTACTTTGGTTTAAAACTTCTCGAGCTTGGAGATAAGTTGTTACTCTAGTTTTGAGCAGCTGATGCTGTTCTTGCTGGTTGGGGTTAATACTGGAGTACTGTGGGGCTCAGAGTCATGCTTTACTGGCAAAAATCTTTTCCCCAGTTCTGTTTCAGTTTCTTTTTAAAACCACATGCTTTGCAGGAATATTGACTCAAGAACAGAGGATTTGAGCAGATGCTGAAATGCCAAGGCTCTTACAGGGAGTTAAACCTTGGCATAGATCATGTATGTTCTGACTCAGAGGAAGTCTCTTGGTTTCAGCCTGTCCTTCCAAGCCTTTACATGTTCAGCCCAACACCTTCCCGCATAGTTATTGCACTGGGTACCCCACATGAAAGTCCGCAGCATGGAGCCTTCCCATCTGTGGGGTGAAACAACATTTGCACCCACCTTATACGCTCACTGCTCGCTTTGTTTTGATGCTGGAGTGCCATGTTGCAGCGAGGCCTGGTGGCAGCCACAGAGCTGAGTTATCAGGGAATCGGAGGAGCTGGGCTTCTGTGCCTATGTTGAGGAGCACTGGACTGAAGATGCTTCTCAGTGTGGCCATGCCAGCAGCCTTAGAAAACGGGTGTTTGCTTCAGAGTTGTCTTCTCCTAGAATGCCTCGTCCCTTGGTGCTACCCTGGTTCTTGCGCTTGTGTCTCCATGATTTTCTTACTTGAGCAGGAGAAAGACTGGATCTAGGTGAGGATGTAGCAGTGTACAAACAGGTTTGCAGTTCCTCCCTCTAACAATTTAATGCTCTCTTGGGTATCGATGGTGATGTTTCTCTGTGCTAGTTATCCTGGGTGCTTGTGGTTTAACCCCAGCCAGCAAGTAAGCACCACGCAGCCGCTCACTCACTTCCCCCCCACCCAGTAGGATGGGGGAGAGAATCAAAAGGAAAAAGGTAAAACTCACGGATGAGATAAGAACAGTTTAATAGAACAGAAAGGAAGAAAATAATAGTGATGATAATAATTACAATAATAATAATAAAAGGATTGGAATATACAAAACAGGTGATGCACAATGCAATTGCTCACCACTTGCCAACCAATGCCCAGCTAGTTCCCAAGCAGCAATCCCTCCCAATGCCCAGCTAGTTCCTGAGCAGCAATCCCTCCCAGGCCAACTGCCCCCAGTTTATGTACTGGGCATGATGTCACATGGTATGGAATACCGCTTTGGCCAGTTTGGGTCAGCTGTCCTGGCTGTGTCCCCTCCCAACTTCTTGTGCCCCTGCAGCTGCCTTGGTGGCTGGGCATGAGAAGCTGAAAAATCCTTGATTTAGTGTAAATGCTGCTTAGCAACAGCTGAAAACATCAATGTGTTATCAACATTATCATACTAAATCCAAAACATAACTCTATATGAGCTACTAGAAAGAAAATTAACTCTATCCCAGCCGAAACCAGGATAGTGCTACAGCAAGCCCTACCAGACACTTTCAAAGCTTGAGGGGCAACAGGGCACTCACATAATGTCCAATTCCTTTTTCTGTAGTGCCACCCTTCTGTTGTGGTCCTGTCCCACAAGTATGCCTTTTATTCCTGGTCCCCCTGAGTTATGCCTGGTTTGGAGTCAAAATGGGGGATGTATTGACAAGTAGTTTTGTTTATCCAGAAGGTGCTCTGCCTAGCTGGAGTGCTCTCGTGCAGGTGAGCTGTGATTCTTGTGTCTTGTCGCTTCATAGGCTTTTGGCCTGAAAATGCCTTTCCTCTGACTGTGCTGTGATTCTTACCCATCTAACTGAGGCCATCCTTGGTGCTGTCCTTCAGAAACTCTTAAAAAACAGTTGAGATTTGTAGTTACTTAAGAGTGGCCTCCCTCCAGGGCTACATTTCGTCTAGGAGGATGCTGGGAGGGGATGGAAGGGTGCCTGGGGGCAGGGGGAAGCTAGACCTGGTCAGCCCCAGGAGCAGCTGGAGCCTTGCAGCCCTCAAATGCTCTGGGCTGCTGTATGGCCAGCACCTGTGGGCACCACTGTTTTCCCCCACATGGTATTCCTGAGCCCTTGATCACTCATGACAAATTGTCACAGTAGTCTCTGTTGTGCTGTCAGCTGCCACTGAATCAGGAAGGCGTTGCAGTATTGTAGCTGCCTGTGTGGCTTGCCCTATTATTTTATTAAAGGGGTTATTAGAGTAGTTAACAGGACTTTGTAATAGCAAACATGCCTTCAGCTTAGCCTGCTTGCAAAAAATTTGCTGTTACAGCTATGCTACTAAAATGGTCTAATAGTAAGCACAACCTTTGCTGACCAAATTGTTAAACTAACCTTATTTTTAAATCAGATGAACAAATAAAATAATATAAACTGGCACAAAAGTGAGGGGTTTTGCTTCTGATAATTGTATGTCTCGGGGCTTAGAAGTATTGTATGTGTGCATCACACACAGATGTGCGCCCAGCCAATATTATCCTCTGTGGCCTCTTCTTGCCCTTCTTTCAACACATCTTCTGTAGGTCCAGCCACTTTCTTTCTTAAATCTCTCTGCAACCTGACTTTTTTGTCCTTTTGGCTTGTGAGCCCAAGTTCAAATGGCTTTAGATTCACTTCTTATGGCCTCATGGAATACCAAGGCCTGTTTGGGGATCCCTGCCCTAACCCTGGGACTGCATTTATTGACTGGATATAGCTACTTCCTGGAGATGGAATTTGTTCTGTAGGATGCCTTTGCTCTGTGGTGAGTGCTAGCCTGACCATATATGTTTTTACTTCTCTGCTAAAGGAAGAAAGACTTTGCCTAGGACACAGGAAAACAAGTCTATATTCGGTATCTCCTCTGAGTATTGCAAGGATATGTAGTTCTCAGGAGTTGCCTCAGGAGGACTGGAGAAGTCCCTTGCAAGTTAGAGAAGTATTTCTCCCACCACTTAGGAGCTGTAGAGGAATGACACTGCATGTCTTTAGGCTGGAGCCTGACCTGAGAGTGGATGAATAATTGTATTCCAGTTTGTTCAAGATATTTTCTCCCTGTTTTGATGCAAAATCTCTTCCCTCAGAACTCCCTCGAATTCCAGGAGAAGAAAGGTGAGTGATGAGGAGGCAGCCATCCCAGAAAAGATCAGAGTTCCTGATCCCGTGAGCAGCTCTGAGAGCTCAGAGAAAGAAGAGGATGAGAAAGAGAAGGCAAAAGCTGCAAACGGTAGGAGCCTTTCATCTCCTTGGAGCTGACCAAAAAAGGACTGGAGGCTTGTGTAGGAGCAGCCCGACTTGCTTGGCTAGAGAAAATGCTTGTAAAGTGATGGCTATTCCCTTGCGCTCTTAGAAAAATAGGACAACTAATTTAGCACCCCCTTCTCATGTGGAGCTTCTGAGGAGCACAGATGTCTGCTGAAGCTAGAAAAAAAACTGTTAGGATTCATTGGGAAGGGATGGGTGTTGTCGCTTGGATGAAGCCTTGGGAACCTAGCACTGCCCACTGTGGAGCACTGTCTAGTTGGCTGTAGGTGTGTGTTGGGCCAGCAAAGGCAGGCCTGTTTCCTGGGTGAAGGAAGGATCTGTTAGTTGGTCTGGAAAGCCAGTGCCCCCTGTCTGAGGTGGGGATAGATCTCTGGTGCAGCTGATGTGGGAGGCATTGGCTTGCATCGTCTAACAAAAACCTGTGTGTCTGGTACGTTTTGGCTCAGTCTCATCTGCTGTAGACCAGCCCTTGGAAACATGCAGATGTTGGCAGGTTCCTTGTCTTGGTGGTGGGGAGAAGGATGGGGTGGAGGAGCAAAGCACTTGCCTATTGCAAGGACAGCCGCAGTGGTGTTGGGGCAGGTGTGGAGATGGGACCTGGCCCAGCCTGCTGGGGCCTTCCTGCAAACCAGAGGCCATATTGATGTGAGAGACGCTCACACAATTTCTCTGTGGCTCTCCTGTGCAGCAGCCAGCCTTTCCCTGGCCACAAACTCAGGACTGAATGTAGAAAGCAGTGAAGATGATGACTCCTCATCAGAAGAGGAAGCACCAGCTGGAAAAGCTGCAATTACGGTAAAGCAATTCTTCTCTTGGCTTTGAAGGCTGATAGTACTCAGAGGCCAGGACTGTCCCAGACTTGTTGGCATGTATAGAATTGTGGGCTGGGGTGGAATTCATATTTAAATGACCCTCCTATGCTTGCCTGGTTGCCGCATTGCTGTTTAAGGTATATTGCATCCAATTTAGCCCCTCATCTGTCTATAGGCTTCTAATTTCTTTTGTTTCCTGTAGGTTACACCAGCTGTGGTGAGTGGCAAAACTGCCAACTCCCTGCATTCGCCTAACAAACCCACTGCCCCAGCAGGCAAAGCAGCGGTGCCTTCTGCTGCGAACAGAACTGTGGTCTCAAATAAGCAGCAGCCCAATGCACCAGCTGTGTCTGCAGCACCAGCCAAGGCTGGGCAGAAACTGCCTGGTCCTGGGAAGCCTGGACATGCTGCAACAGTCACAGCCAAAGTAGGTCAAAGCAAAGCACCAGTAATGACCAAAGCACCGGAAAGCTCCAGCAGCAGCAGTAGCAGCTCCTCATCAGAGAGTGAGGACGAAAAAGAGACACCGACTGCAAAAGCCCCAGCCCCCATAGTGGGTAAGGATCCTACAGGGTGTGGTAGATGCATGTATGCTCCAGCTTTGCTGTGAATCAGGTCTGAGCCATGCCTTCAGCATGTTCCTTTCAGTTCCCTCATTGGAAAGCTCAGAGCAATGCTTGTTCCTTGGGGAGGCTGCAAGAATACTGCAAGTGTACTGCAAACCAGCCAGCTCTGGAGCTCTGTGGGATGAATCCAGCATGCTTGCTCCTGTTTCAAGCAGCAGATTCTGTGCTAAGATGTCTGTCTGGCAGCGCCCAGCACTACGGGGTTGGAGATAACAGCATAGCGTGTCTGGGGGAGATGCAGTACTAATACTGCAGATGCTTTCAGCTTTTTGGAAAGGCTCTGTAGCATCTTTTTATTCCCAATTGCAAAGTGATTGGTTTGGGGTTTTGAAGTCTTTAGGGAAATCTGTTACTACTTTGAAGTGTGTGTGTTGGGGGAGAGAGTGAGGAATAGATCATCAAAGCTCTGAAAATGGTCCTTCTCTTGGCTCTTTTCCAGAGGAGGTCCAGCTAGGCTGGGTGCCTGTGCAGGGAGCTGTGTGTGGCTGGGCAGGTCCCCATAGGGTCAGAGGGTGGCCAGGAAGGATTTCCCATCTCTGCCTGCACTCAGGGGAGTGCTGTTTGTGGGCCAATGTTTTTCTGGAGAAGCTGTTCTGAGCAGGCCACTGATTCTTTCAGCAGGGCTAGGCCCTCTTCCCTGCAAATCCCCTTAGCCCTCTCTGTGGCTTGTTTTGTCTTCCTGACTTCAAAAGCTGCATTAGCATCACGCTCTGGGAGCTCAGAGCAGGCAGCAGCTGTGACATCTCCTTGCTTGTGTTTCAGAGCCGAAGCAGGCAGCTGGGGCTGCTGAGAGCAGCAGTGAGGAATCAAGTGATGAGACATCCTCTGAGGAGGAGCTTGCAACTCCAGCGGTCCAGGTAACCTCTCCAACCCAGGGTCCTTGTCTCTAGGAAATCACTACCCTTCCCTTGAAGGAGAAAGGAAATGCTGCAGTGCTGTAGTCTGACAACACCCCCTTCCCTGGGTGTGTGAGATCCCCAAACCCAAGGCCAGAGGAACACGCTCTGTGGCTGAGTGCCCCCACAAACTCTTGCCAGCATCAACCATTCCACCCCAGTTCGTCCTAGTGCCTGAAGTTGAGGGAGATAGTTTGATCTATAGGAGGTGATTGCTGTGCAGTTCCACAGATGTAGTCAGGCACCGCCGTGGAGAAGGTGGCTTGCTTCAGATACTCCACAGCCCATGGGTCTGAACAAGCCTATCGTGGTCAAAGTCAGCAAGGTAGCCTTCTTTAAAACAGATTCCATGAAGTTCCAGCTCTCAACTGCTTTCTTCTGAGATGTTACTTGCTTCTCCTGTTCCCTTTTGTTCCCCCCGTTTCCAGGCAAAACCAGCTGTGAAAACAGCGCAGGTTAATGCAGCACCTGTGAAAAGTGCACCTGCTGCTCCAGTGTCCCTCAAGAAGAATGCAGTGAGGCAGACAGCACTGGCACCAAACCAGGCCAAACCCACATCCACAACGGTTCCTGGGGCTGCAAAGCCTGATGACACATCAGAGAGCAGCGACTCATCAGACAGCGAAGATGAGGAACCTCCATCAGTAACCCAAGTGCGTCTATCCGAGATTCTGTCTCTCCTTGCATGCCTCTCCACAGCTAGGAATTGTAGTGAAAAGAAAATTTTGTAAATGCTTGTAGTGTATAGCAAAGTCATGTTGGGGGTGGGAGAAAAGAGGCATGGGGTGTTTAAAGGCACCTCAATGTCTTTGCTCTGAGCTCAAGCCATTGTGCCTTTCTTAAAAAAAATAAAAATCCATCAGTACTCTTAAATAAAAAACCCCCCAGCAATTCTTTTCCCACCTGAAGAGGCAAATTGTCATGGTTGAATTTGCCTCTTAGCTATAAATTGCAATAAATAGTGTCTGATTTGTCAAACTGTAGTGCAGCTTAGCTTCCCTGCTGTGGAGAGTTCAAAGTGCTGCAATGTACCTCACTGGAGGGGACTGGTAGTATCAGCAGGCTGATGAAGAATGTCTGGTCTTGCTTTCTCATCTTGGGAGACTATCCCCACACAGCTAGATGAAAGGATGCCTTGTGTCCTGCCAGTTGCTAATCTTCCTTTAGCATTTGCTGTTCCCAGGGGGCTCTGGAATCTCTTCCCTTGATTACAGTCTGAGCAAATGAATTCTGCTGCTGTGGGATTTGCCTTGTTTCATGCTGTTCTTGTCTTGTCCAGACAAAGCCACCTCCAAAATCCTCCCAGGCCGTCCCATCCCCAGTGAAACCTACACCAGCAGCATCGCTTTCCGGCAAAGCAGCTCCAGCAAAATCACTTCCACTGTCCCAAGGGAAGCCAGCACCAAAAGCAGCAGTGCCAAAGCAGGCCAAAACCACACTAGGAAGGATTGCTGCTCCAACGAAGCCTGCTGAAAGTACGAAGCCAGTGGAGGGCTCTGAATCCTCAGGCAGTGAAGAGGAGGACCTCCCTGTGCCCATCAGCCAGAAGGTAGGTGATACTGCTTTCGACTCAGTGCTAAGGCATGGGTTATGGAAGACAATTGTTTAGCCCTTAAATGCTACTACTGATCTCCTTGAAACACCAGTAGCATATGTAGTATGTTGTATCTCTGTCCCTCAGAGAAGGAAGGTCTGTCTTTCTACTTGGAAACAGGCATAGCCTAACTCTTCTCACCCAGCCATACCAGACAATGGTGGGGAGTAGCCTATTTGATACTAACTGCTTCACTCCACTCATGCCTTGCCCCTCTGGAATGGGCCTTGTGTGCGGGGTCACAGAGAGCTTGGCCTTGGCTCTCCTGTGAGGGTTTGTGTAGACCTCTCTTGAGAGAAGGACCATGAACTCGGACTGGACTCAGACTTAAGTGGCTGAACTCATAGGGAAGCAAATCCCTTCCTGAGAGCATCCTTAGTTAGGCACATTGTATGGAGACCTTCTGCATTGACTCTGAGCTGCCAGAGCCCTTCAGAAAGTGCCCCGAAAGCAGCATTTTGGAGATAGCAGCTATTCTCTGCAAGGGAGGAAGAGAAGCCGGGGGCAGAGCCTCACGTGTCCTTGCAAGGAGGCTCTTTGTCAACACGTCCTTTCCCTATTGACAGGCAGGAGCCGGAGAGGCTCTGCATTTTTGTCTTTATAGCCTTGGTCTGCTAAGGTGGGTGGAGGGGGACGCATCTCTAACAGTTGGCTCTGCGCTGCTCTCTTCCTGCATGATTATATGTGAAGATTCAGCTCTGGGTGGCAGGAACAGCTATTCTGATAGCTGTACCATGGGGTCCTGCTGTAAAACTATCTAGACTCGTCTGTTCTAGCAGGGTTGTAGGTGAAGGACATGCCAGGGTAGGTTTGTTCCCCACAGTGTTGATTTGAAGCTGGCAGCAGCAGGTAGCTGTCTTGCCGACAGCTATTTAACCACTTCAGCTTCTTCCCTCTTGCAAACTGGCGATTACTCCTCAACAGCCACAGTCGGCAAGGAAGAGCTTGTCATCAACGGAGCTCTATTTTTGCCAAACAGGCTATTTCTTCCCATGTTAGTAGCCTACGGGCAGAGACCACAAGTGAAGCCTGAATATAAACCATTAGGCTTAGCTGTGTCCACAGTCCTGTCCTCCCAGTCAAACTCTTCTTAGCTCATCCTCACCATCTGCTACTTGGGCATATGCTAACCACTGACTTACTGTATCCTGCAACTTCCTCTGGCTTCTGTGCAAGATCCAAACAGATACAGAGCGTTGAAAGCTGCTTCATCTTTCCCTGTGGGGGTGGATTAGCACAATTAAAATGAACATCATGCCTAAATTGAACTGCTTAATTGGTATGTTTACCCCTGAAGACTCAGGAATATTTAGTCAAAGAAGTTGACAAGGTGTTTGTGCATATTTGGGGGGGAAGAATGGTGATGGAGGACAGTCTGGATTGACCTTAAAGATGCTGTGAGCTGCTTTTCTTGTGGAACTGCTAATTCTGCTCTGCTTCCTCTTTCCTGAACGTTTTGGGCCAAAGATGACACTTGAGCCCCCTATGGACAGGCTTCAGCTTTGCTTACCAGGACTGGGCATGAGATGCACATGCATGCGTGTGTTGGGAAACTGTGTCTTCCTTGAGCATCCCGAGAAAACTTGTGCAGGCTGCACTGGTAGAAGTTGTGCCTGTAAGTTTTTATCTTAGACCGCAGGCCCTGTGGGGAGAGGCCAAATCTCCCAAGACATGAAGGGTTTCTTTCCCTCCCTGAAGCCTGTCCCTGCTCCCTTGCAGGTGACAGTCATACCTTTGCTGTGTCGTGACACAGCTGAGAGATTCTGGTCCCAGTCCCGATACGCTGGCAGTGCTTCCACAGTGCACAGACAGCAATAGAGTGTCATTGTTACAACGTGCTCAGCACACGTGGCTCAGTGTTGTTTCCCCCTCTTGTCATGCAGCGATGCATGATGCGAATGGACCCAGCGGAGTGGCAGATGGGTTGTGCAGGAGCTGAGTCATCACATTCGTACTGAGCTGCAGGCAGCTCCTGGCTTGGGGGCTGGCGAGGGAGCAGGAAAAATGATTTCCTCTCGAATTATTTTTCTTCTCTCTGACTTACTTCGGTACCTGTGACTCTTAAGTTGTCAGAAGCTCTCTGCCTGTGTTGCCGGGCTCCCTGGGTGTAGCACAGCCATGCTACTGGCCTGATCCCACCTGGGGCCATGCCATAGGACGTGACGGCTGTCAGCCATCTGGCAGTGATGGAGATGAGGTGGATGGAGGGACCTTGGCCTCCTCCCAGGAACATCTGAGGAGTCTCGAGGCTGTGTAAAGCTTAGGGTGGTTTCTCTGTGGATGCTGTTATGTTCTTTCTGTGTGAGGATGCCTCTGTATGGCAGCTCTTTCCCAATCTCTTGCTAAGTTAGGAAACGAAGCAGCCCTTGTGCTCTACATCTGAGTAGAGGGAGAAGCTGGTCCCATTGCTATGAAGGTCTTAAAAGTGAGTGAGTGGGCTGTGATCTTGGTAGACTCTTCCCTTGCACAGCAGTGCTTGGGACAAGAGGGCGAGGAGCTAGTGCGTTCCAGTAGAGCGTGTGAATTCTTGTGTCTGCTTCAAGTAGTTCTCTCTTCAGCATTGCAAATCTGGCCTCTCTCCTGGAGATAGTGACTCACTGGTATCAAAACAAAACAGACAAGTGAGGTTTGCAATCCCCCCTCCCCAAGCGCTTGTGGAGGTTTCTGTTTCTCTAAGCAGAGTCAAAAGTGTGGTTGGCTTGTTCAGAGAGCTGTTCTGTAATGGGATAAACATGCAGATGCTGTTGTCTGTTTAGTGTTTGGCTTGGAGATGATAAACACTGCCCCAGTGGCAGCCCTTGGTGGGGCTGTGCCAGGAAGCATGGTAAGATCCATCCTCCCAGGAGGCTGCTAGGCTGGTGCTCTCGGCTGCTGGCCCGGAGCAGCCCCTGAGTGAGCTGGTGCTGCTGAAGTCCTCGTGGTCCTCAGCTGCAGTCTGAGAGGGTATTGCTGCATTAGCAGACAGGGTTGGGAGAGGGGGTGGCAGGGGCTGTGCAGCCAGGCAGGAGTCTCTTGGCTTCTTGCGGGAGGCTTGGAGATGGAGCGCTGAAGCGGGCTGCCATCACATGCGGGTTGGATGGGGTCTGCTTGCCCTGGCAAGCGTAATGTACTCTTTGGCAGAGCAGCCTGGAGATGAGCGATGAGTGGAGTAAACTGAGTGGGTGCAGAGCACTGCGAGCCTGGAGAATATCTGCGGGTGGTGAAGTTACCAGATCTCTCAGCAAGTGCTCCCTCTCCCTCTGCCACTGCTAGCCTTCAGCAATACACAGGAGGGGTGTCTGCGGCCCTCGACCCAAGCCGGTGGAGGGGCTGGGAAGAGATCGTCTCAGCTGGCCATTGTGTATCTGGTGCTGTGATGACTGTGGCCTCCTAGTGCTGGCACACTAGTTGCTTGGGGCAGTGCTCGTGGCCTGTCCTGAGACATCAGAGTGTTGATGGGTGCTGTAGAAAGGCACAGCCCAAGTGAGTTGTAGGAGGGGGTTGTTGTCTGGAGATTTCTAAATTCTTAGACCTGTTGACAGACAGATCAGTTGCCAAGGCGGGTCCCTGTCTGTCTCTGCCTGCCCTCTGTGTTCCCAAGCGCTTGTGTCAGCCGTGCATCTACACTGAGCTCTCCAGCAGCTCTAGGATGTAGCTGCTCTGATGCTGTCTCTGAATCTTGCAAGTGTTTTGGCACAAGGCTTCCTAGCTCCTACTGATTCCCCAAGCTGGGGGGAGGCCATGCTTAAATGAGAGGCTTCCTTGGAATGTGGGTCTTGGAGTTGCAGTGCTTCTCCTGTCCTGAAGCTCCTGTCTGGCCAGTGTCTCAGCCTCAGTAAGGAATTGTTGTTATGAGCTTAAGAGCGCTGTTAGCGCTGTGTGCTCGTGTGGTAAAACATGCTCAGGCTTCCTGTCAAAAGCATATTGCTAAATGCAGTGGTATGTGTCTTCTGCAGCTCAGTCCAGGCAGTAACTGAAGCTCCTTTCAATCTTGACACACCAAGGATGGAGTGAGTGTTAGTAACAGCTGTGTTAGGGTAAAACAAAACCAACTTGAGCTGAAATTGCCCTTAAACTCCTAAACAACACCTGTACTAATACAACATTTCTGGGCCTGTGTTTCTTTTTTGTTAAGAGGTTAACAGAACAGCCTGGGCCTGTTCCCAACCTGAGCCAGGTTGCTAAAGCTGGGCCGCCTGAAAAAGCAGTGGGAAGCACCTTGAAAAGCCAGCCCTCAGAAAGCGGGAGCAGTGACTCGTCTGACAGTGAAGAGGAGTCCCCTGTGGCACAGACGCAGCCTCCGCAAGTTGGTAAGTCTCCTGGCAGTGGCCAGGATCTCTCATATGCATTCTCATGGGTTTCCTTCTCTCCCCTGCATATGGAACAGCCTATACTCTTATGATAGCTTCTGTTCTGGACAGCCACAGAGAGCAACTCTTTCTCATGGTGACAATCTCTTATGCTTTTCCTGCAGTGAAAACCAATGCTGTGCCCCAGACAACAAACATGAAGAAGGCATCGGCACTGGCACCAGCACCAGCTGCTCCACCTGTGGACAGCAGCGATGATTCCAGTGAGGAGTCAGATTCAGAGGAGGAAATAGTCCCTACTTCTCAGGTAAGGAGCTGCTGACCTGCTGGGTGTGGGTGTTGTTAGTCCTGCACGCTCAGGAGGCCTCAGGACTTGTGAGGTGGTAGTTGGGTGGGTGATGAGTGGTGCAGAGAGGAGCCCTCCTGTTGGCTGGATCAGGTTTTCTTGGCAGTGTCCCCACGTCTTGCTGACCCTGGCTCTGGGTGCACTGCTCAGCTGCAGCAAGCTTGCAGTGAAAGCAGTGGAGGGTGTGAATGTTTTGGCAGGAACATGAGTAGACGCACGAGCCCAGACCTCCTCTGGGACTATGTCCCCTTTGCCCTGCTCCGGGGATTTAGACTGGAACAGCAGCCAAATCCTTGCAGGCAGTCTTTCCATGAGCTGGGTAGCTCCAAGGCAACCCGCCCCCTGGTTCCTCCCAAACCGCTGGGTGTGGGGTGCAGCTGGAGCTCTCTGGACTTCCCCTCCACAAGCCTTGGGAGGCTGGAAGGATCTGCCTTGAAGGGTAGCACAGTGGTCCTGCTGCCTTTCAGCTGGAGGAGCTAGACTTCTGCCTTGGAGAAGGGAGGTGACCCCGAGGTGGTGCTGAGGGCGCTGCTGAATGCTGTGGAGCTGATCCCAGCTCTCTCGCCTGAGTCTCTTCATGTCATGTCTCTTTGTGCCTCCATGCCAGTCCCACAGGGCCATGGCTGAGCTCCCTACGGCCTGGGCTGCCTTGGCGTGAAGCTCACTTGTGTGTCTCTCCACCTCTGTTGCAGTTTGAGCCCAAGAAAGAAAGCACATCAGGAAGCATTGACTGAGGAACATGGCTACCATTCTTACGTGGTGGTGGCTTGGCTGGTGCTCTGAGCCCAGGGCTTAGTGGCCAAGTGCCCTTCTTGTCCTGCACATATGTATCTCCTGTCTGGCCAGCACCCTTGCTGGAAGAGCGGGATTATGTGCACTCAAGGAAACCCTTCCCCATGTTGGCCTGATGCTGTGCCCAGTGGAAAGGCTGCCTCCCCCCACCTGGTGGGCAGGCAGCCAGCCAGTCTGAGCAGTCCTTGATTAAAGTGTGTTTATAGTACCAAGATTTTATAAAATAATGCAGTTGCTGTAACTTGAGCTTTGTGCAAGACGGCTGAGAGCTCACGTCAGATTGGCAGCTCTCTGCATGGTGGAGTGTTGCCTTCCTTTCTGAAGGCCAGATGTTGTGTGAGGGAAATGTCAGCCCACAAAGGCCCAGCTTGTCAGAGATCTGGAGAGGGAGGACTGCTCACGTAGCCTCGTTTGTAACACAAACCAGGAGGCTGAGCACTCCTTCTTGCTCCTGCTCACTCCTCTGCTGGCATTTGTGTCTTGGACCTGATGTCAGTGTCTCATTTCCATGCCCCCGGCTCTTCTATTTTTAACCCCTCTTACATTTAGTTTGATGGGAGGTTTCAAATGTGAGGCAACAAAATTGCTTCTTGATAATTTGCTTGCTAATCTGTGGCTTGCTTGTGGACTGAAGGCAGATTTGCCCTGTGGTTGGCGTCTGTGCTTTATCTCTGTTGCCAGTTAACTCTCGATGTGTGATTTTTAGAGTGTAGGAGACATTCTGGAATCCAAGTGCCCACTTTGCAAAGTAGGGTTTGCAACTGCAGTCTTGCAGGTGCTGCAATGGATAGGGATCTCACAGCCTGCAAGCACATCACATTTTGCCTGCCTGTCCTCAGGATGGGCACCTCTGGGGCACTGAGCTAATGCTTTAGGCACTCCCGGAGTGCTGGCCCTCAATTCTGTGCTCCTACCTGTGCCAGAGTCCTGCTCAGAGGCTCATAGGGGACAGAGCTGGCCTGAATAAAGGGCGGGGGGCTGGGGGGGAGAGTTTTGGTGCTGTGCTGAAAATGATGTAAGGGCTCAGGAGTTAGTGTTGGATTGGTGTATGCTTCTGTCTCTTCTTTCCAAGTTGTGCTCTGTTCTGATTTTTCTTCTCGTCTATTTTAGTGTCTGCTCCAGCAGAACATCAAAGCGACCAAGGTTTTGAGCACAGTGGCTGCCAAGGCTAATGCCACTCTGCCTTTGGGGAAGGGGATAAAAGCGCCTGATGTCCCTACAGTTAGCAGAGTGTCTGAGAGCTCGAGTAGCGATTCCTCGGAGCACGACGTGCTGGTGGGAGAGGTAATGATGGAGGAGACTAAAGTGGGGAGCTTCCCTGGGGAGAGTGGGCAGATGGGTCTGCTGGAGTCTGAGGCTGATGTTGTGTCCCGAGCTGAGGGAGTGTGTTCATACTATTTTAACCACTGTTACCACACCATAAGGTGAGGCAGATAGCAGAGGGTAGACCTGGTACCTTTGCTGTTCCTGCCTCCCAGCTGGCTGGCTGCTTTCTTCCTTTTTTTTGTGATAGCCGTGCCATGTACAGTCAGGAGGTGTCTGCTTGGCCACAGCTGCCTGCTTCATCTGTGGGCTGGGGGGATATGGGGTTTCTGTGCCCTGCATGAGAGGTTCTTGGGCTAACCTTGACATGAATTGGAACAGCACAGCTAAAGAAGGGCCGAGGTGGTCCAAGCCCATCTGCTCTGGGCTGCATCTTATAGTTCATGGGTATGAGCAGTTATTCCTCCTTCCAGATGCATTTCATCTTCCTCCTCCTAGGGCCCCACTCCTCCTTGCCTAAAGCAAACGGTTCCCGTGGGAAAAGCTCCTCTGGCCAACACTGCTGCCCTGCAGGCTGCTTCGCTCCTGGGAAATCCCACTGCCAAGTCGAGGAAGCCAGGCCTGCAGCCAGTGCAGGATGTCCGGCTGAGCCAGGCTGTGCCACCCACCCAGGCAGAGGAGACCTCGGACAGTAGCAGTTCCTCAGACAGCAACGAGGAGGAGACACCCAAGCAGACCCCCAAACCTGGTCAGTTCTGCCAAGAAGATGCTCTCAGTGCTGCTGGCCAGGCCAGGGTAGGGGCAGCGTTTCGTTGCCCCGTGGGAGGTGTGTCACTTTCACATAGTGGTTGGAGAGGGGTTCCTCCTCTCCAGCTTGGCAGAGCTCTCCTTTCTTTGGAGGCAGAAGGTCTTTCAGTGGCAGTAACTGTGCTGGGTAGGTGAGCTTAGCCCCAGGCAGCAGTGGTGGCTTTAATGGGATGAACTCTGCTCCTCCAGCAGGCTCGCTGCAGAAACCAGGAGGGACCCAGCCAGACCACAGCTCCTCATCGGAGTCCAGTGAAGAGGAGGAGGAGCCAGCGTCGCAGGTATGGTACCTGAGCAGGCTGGGATCCTCTTAGAGCTTGCAACTGGCTCTTGAGTAGGGCAGAGAGAGGATTGAATTCTCAGCCATAGCAAATAGGGTGCCGAATGGGTTTGCCAGCACAGAAGCAGGGGCTCCCCCATGCAGTGCTGTGAGCAGGGCGTTTTGGTGGGGGTAGAGAGAGGCTTTTGATACTGGAATGCTTCCCCAGGCAGCCGGGCCTTGCGTCCAGAGCTCATGGTGCCTTCCCCAGTCGAAGGGATGGGAGGAGGTGATGCCTTGCAAGGGTTAAACCAGGAGAACTGGTGCATAGTGCCAATAGCAGCAGGATTTCTTTCCCCACTTTTATTTGTAACTTAACCCGTGTCCAAGCCATTAAATTCCCTTTGTAAGTAACGTGCAGGGCGTGCAGCACATCTGCAGTGCATTAGCTGTGCTTGGGTGCATGCTAATGGCCAGGAGCCTCCCCCAAGCCTGCTTTACTGGGCGAGAACAAAGAGGAGAACCTCTCGCCATCAGCTCTTGCTGCTGTCAGCTCAGCCAGTGTCTGTCAGTGCTGGCCCCCCTCTCCTGGCAGCCCTGGCCTCTCTGCAGGGCTGGCTGAGTGGCGCAGGATCACTCTGCGGGTGGCCAAAGGTGGGCCCTTCACTTGGAGTATGGGGGCAATAGCAGCAGAGATAGATCTGCATGTCTGGTCTGTGGGAGGCTGTGCTGCTGTGACTCCTCAGTGTCTGCTGTTTCAGTCCCTCCTCACAGGCTATCTGGGCCTCTCCAGGACTCCAGCATCAACCCAGGCACCAAAGACGGTTCCCCCCCAGCCTGTAGGCAGAGTGGGACAAGGGAAAGCAGCCACGACTGCTGCAAACTCCCTCGCCAAGGCCTCTGTGAAAGCAGCCCCAGCCAACAGCTCCAGCAGTGACAGCAGTGACTCCGACACAGACATCGACCAGGTGGCTGCAAACCACAAAGCAGGTGGGTCTCCTTTGGCAAGGCTGGGAATCTGCTTGGCCCAGGAGTAAAGCTGTGCTGGCACGGGAGGGTGACACTGGGATAGGGCCCTGTTCCCAGCGTGTCTCCACCGCAGAGCCCAGTAGTGTGAAGTGCTGCTGCCGTCTGCTGGCTTCCCCTGGCCATGACACAGCCCTCTCTTCCTTGAACACCCCTCTTGTGCCGGCTGGCTTGCAAGGCTCTGTGCTCTGTGCCTTGCCTCTTCCAAGTTCTGCTTTAACTGCAATAATTAATGCAGTTAATGGGAGCAGGTAGGGCTCTCCCTGAAACTGACGCACATTGCATTGGTGTGCTGCAGTAGTGATGGCTTCTGCGGAAGTTTTAAACACTGGCTGAAGAACATCGGCTATACGGTGCTGCTATTCAATCCTCCCCTTGGTTTTTCTGGGCTCTGTAGCATGTCTGGAGGGCAGAGGAGGGGAAGCAAGTGGGAAGGCCTATGGAGAAACGAAATGTCCTGCCATTTCCCTATTGCCCTGATTTGTTGGCAAATTGTAAAACTCAGAGCTGGAAGGTCTTTCTGCTCTAGTGTGACCCTGGCACCTTCAGATGAGCTCTGGTCTGGATGTGAACTCTGGCCCGCTCTAGAGGCTCAAATGGGTCTGGCCTCTTGGGCACCTTTGGGCATTAAGTTGTGCAAAGGGCTGTTGAGGAAGTCACAACCATATATAGGTTCAAGAAGGCCCAGGTGCTGATGGATAGGCCATTGGTGATGGTTCTTCTCTCTCTTTTCACTGTTTGTGCAGAAAACAACCCACCTCCAGGGCAGGAAGCCATAGGAGGAGCCTCCAACAAAGAGAAGGTGGCAGGAAGAACGGAGCCAAGTCATGCCAGCCTCAAACCTGCCCCACTCAAGAAAGCCCTCGCCGTGAAAGAGAATGATGTTGGGGCAAAAGGGGTGCAAGTGACCCCACCGTCACATGCACTGTTCTCTATCCCACAGTCAGAGGAGTCAAGCTCGGGGAGTGAAACTGAGGTCACCACTGCTGCCAAAGTTCCTGCAGTGCAAACACTGGAAGGATTGGAAGTGAAGAAGAAGAAGAAAAAGGAGAAAAAAGAAAAGAAAGAAAAGAAGAAACCTTCCTCCACAGCAGACAAGGCTATGAAAACATCGAAGAGCAAAGACAAAGAGAACAAGAAGCAGAAAACGTCTCAGAAGCGGAAACTGCCAGGAGAAGATGGGGCTGTTGGGCAGCCCAAGGAGAAGAAGCGGAAAGGGCAAGCTAATGAAGAAGTACCCAAAAAGAAAAAGAAGAAAGCAGCTGGTGACCTGGAGAAGCTGCCAGGCAGCAAGGAAAAGAAAAAATCAGCTAAAAGTAAGCATCCCTTGCTTGGGGCTGCATTTGCAATAGGTTCTTGCAGCTGATGTACGTTCAGCCTCTGGTGCAGGACCTTGTAAGTAGCACCCACTTTTCCATTAGTGTCCTGCTTGGCTACTTCCCTCTGGGACCTCCCAAAGCCAATGCCAGATTTTTAACACCCCACTTCAGTGTTTTCTGCAGTCTCAGCACCAGGTTGTGTTATAGACAGCAAGCTGGGCTCTCCTGCCCCTCTGTCCTGCATCCGGCACAGTGGGAACTGCACTAATGCTTGCGCTGATCCTTGCTGCTTGCAGAGCAAGTTGGTGTCCTGTGCATCTTCTATGGCATGGCCTGTCCCTCCAGGGCTTTCTCCTTTCCTGGCCTTTATCCTGGCTGGAAACAGCTGTCTAGCTGAGGGCTGTTGAAAGGTTGAGGTGAGACTGCATTGAACGTCCTGAGGCCTATTTGTCCCCCTTGCATGGCCTGCCCACCTGTGCTGGGCTTGGGAGAGTTCTTGCTAGTTGTAAGCCACGAGGCCTCTGTTCTGCCTGCTGCACTCTGCCTGGTGCCCTGCTCTGTGTCTGCAGCACAGAACAGCTCTGCTAACCCAGCCGGCTGCCCTGGCTCCTCTGTGGCAAACACAACACACTAGCAGAGAGCTAAGGCAAAATGTGGCTGGGGATGGCAGGCGGAAGGTCCGTGACACGCTGTGGGCATGGCAGAGGAATCCCAGCGTTCACATGCGTGGGGCTTTGTGTTAGAGCTTCCTGAATGTGGCCACTTGCTGCCAGCCTCTCTAAAAGAGATCAGCCTTGAAATCTGCGCTGTCATCTGCTGTGTCAGCCACTGCTGTTTCCCGTGGGGCAACAGTGCCCTTTCCTGACCCTGCCTGATAAGTGTCTGTGCTGCAACATGGGGAGCAGCTCATTCAAGAGATTTGACTCAGGGCTATCACTGCTGCTTTCAAACCCCTGGAGAAAGAGGAGGATGGTACCAGCCTCCTGCTCGTTGCTCCCAATTAAGAGTGTTTTCTCCCCTTGTCTGCATGCCTCTCTGAAATGCTCTGCTGCCCTAATGCAAAGGCAATTTTTTTTTTTCTTTGCAGCATGGACTGCATTTGCAAATCAGAGCTGGTTCTGTGCTGATCTTGTAGGGGGGATTTTTTGATGGTTGTTATTGTTTTTGTTTTTAAAAAAAGGGAAGATGGAATGGTGGGACAGATCTGCTGGGTTTTCTGTTCTGCAGAGATGCAGCCTTTCATTTTGGAGGAGACAGACTTGTCTGTCAGCCCTTGTGTGGGCTGTTGCACAGGGGTGAGCTGGAGCCTCTTGGAGCAGTTGTGCTGAGCTGAACCTTGTGTCCATCCTGTGTTAGTGCCCCCCCTTGCCCTGATTTCTGGCATGTGCCCAGCTACTCCAGCACTGAAGTGGTTCCTCGGAGTGGGTGGGCAGCAGTAGGTGGAAAGGTGATCCTATGTAATTCTGCCCACACGTGTGCGTGGATGGTGGGATCAAACTGCTCTGGCTCAGAGGTACTGGAGAAACAGCCCTGGGCGCAGCTGCCTTGTAGCAAGGCTCTGCCCTCACCCAGTTACTGCTCTGCAAAGCTTGCTTAGGTTCAGATGTGATCAAAAACTTACTGGAGATACTCCTGCCACTCTGTGCTCCATCTCAGAGGCCAGCAATATCAGAGTCCCTCTCTTACTTGTCTTTTCTTTCCCTCTTCCAGAAAAAAAGGCTGGAAAAGAAAAGAAGAAGACCAAAAAGGTGTCTTCGGAAGGGGAGCCTATAGCAGATGCCTCTGCTGAGGTTCACAAGAAGAAAAAGAAGGTACGTACAAGACCCTGGGATGGGGCACCATGGGGAGAGCTGTTCTGAACCTCAGGTGTGATGCTCATCCCTGCAGCATGCCAGGCTGGAGAGGAACAGAGCTGTGTCCTGGCCTTGCTGGCAGTACAGAGGAGGCTGCAGTTAATTGTGGCTAGTCTTCAGACACCCTGACCTTTGGTTGATTGGGATTGGGGTGGCTCAAAGAAGGGCTTGTTCCTGTATCGCTCCCCCAGGAGAGGTCCCTTTTCCTGGAAGGTTCAAACCCAGGGGCCCTTTTGGTGGCAGAGAACCTGCCCAAGGAGTAAGTGTTATTCTTCAGCTGTCTGTTCATCTAGTTGTTTTCAGCAGAAACTGGAGCTCCTGAGGGCTTGGTAGGCTACTGCATCCCATCCCAAAGGCTAGGAAGGGGCGCAGAGGGAGACTAAAGGGTGTTCCTCATAATGGATATGTCCCTGTAGAGATGGTAGCCAAGAAGCCTTTGTGGCTTTGGTGGGTCCTTCATGTTTGTGGTGCAGGTGATACTGATTTATTTTTCACCCTTTTTATTTTAGAAGAAGAAAACAGCTGAGCCTGAAGGATTGTGAGAAGGTACATGGCCTGTGGGGACTACCAGGTGGTACCTCTGAACGGCGGTAACCTTGGCCAAATTCAGTACTTCTGGGCCAGTCTTGGGAAGACGGTGTGCCCTCTAAATGCTCACTGAGTCAGCCTGGCCTTAGGTTAGAGGGCCAGGGAGTGAAGCAGTGTAAGGAAAGTTATGCAGCAGTGTGCTGGCTTCTCTGGATGTGTTTGACCTCAACTCTTTAGCTGCTGAGAACTGGATGTCCAGCCTGGACGTTGCTGTCCTCTGTCATCAGCAGAGATAAGCGGCCTCTGGCAGTGTCTGTCCCTGCTGACCACAGGGAGCTTGGAAAAGTAATGTGGATTAGATGGTGATGTTGTAGCCACCTGGAAGTGGACCAGATGACTCTGCCCTTGCTCTGCTCAGCTGTAAGGCTGTTCTCCTCCTTCCCATCCCTAACTCTTTTAACTCCTCTCCCCAAAGGTACCGCATCCCTGTGATTAAGGATTTATGGGTGAAGATCAAACAGAAGAGAGGAAAAGGAAGTTCATCAGGAGAATTCCAACTTTTTTTTTAAATAATAATTTATAACTTCTTTTAACTGTGACTTTTAGAGCAGAGCAGTGTAACTTTCTGCCTCCTCCTGCCCTGCTGGGGCCCAGAGACATGTTTATTGCCCCTCCCAATGGCTCACCTGTTGCACAAGAACTGAACTGAAGGAGGCAGTTTGACCAGAGAAGAGCCAGCTTGCATAAACTGCTTTCCTCCTACTTGACACCCAGCCATCTCTTTCTCATCACAGAGCTATATTTTTAAGAGAAACTTTTACCTTTCCCCCCGCCCGGCCCCCCCCCCCCCCCACCTTCTGTGATTTGTGGTGTCAGTCCTTTTGCTACTATGGAAGAGAGCTCTTGGGTTTACTTTTTATTCTAACACTGACAGCAGTGATTATCGTGTCCCTGGAGTTGCACTGAACAGCTGTGTCCAGCAGCTGTTCTCGGCCAAGGTGGCGTCATTTTTTGTGGTTTTTTTTTATGGAATACAAAATAAAAAAAAAGAACGGTGAGATTTTTCTTCAGCTGTGTTGTGGTTTAACCCCAGCCAGCAACTAAACACCCCACAACCATTCACTCACTCCTCTCTGCTGGGATAGGGGAGAGAATTGGAGGGGTAAAAGTGAGAAAACTTGTGGGTTGAGATAAAGACAGTTTAATACGTAAAGCAAAAGTCATGTGCACAAGCCAAGCAAAATAAGGAATTAATTCACTACTTCCCATTGGCAGGCAGGTGTTCAGCCATCTCCAGGAAAGCAGGGCTCTATCATGCGTAACGGTTACTTGGGAAGACAAATGCCCTAACTCTGATTGTCCCTCCCTTCCTCCTTCTTCCCCCAGCTTTATATGCTAAGCATGATGTCGTATGCTCTGGAATATCCCTTGGGTCAGTTGGGGTCAGCTGTCCTGACTGTGTCCCCTCCCAACTTCTTGTGCCCCCCCCCCCCCCCCCCCCCCCCCCCAGCCTGCTCGCTGGTGGGGTGGGCTGAGAAGCAGAAAAGACCTTGGCTCTGTGTAAGCACTGCTCAGCAATGACTAAAACATCCCTGAATTATATAACGCTCTTTCCAGCACAAATCCAAAACACAGCCCCATACTAGCTACTATGAAGAAAATTAACTACCCCAGCCAAAACCAGCACAAGCTGCTTTCAAGGGAAGGGAGGTGACCGAGGCCAGGCCAGGGAGGCAGGGCAGGCACTGGGGCTGAGCCCGGGCCAGGGCTCGGCTGTCTCTGGAGGATGTTGCAGGTAGGAGAGCAGAGCCCAGCATCTACCCAGGTTCACAGGCACCGCTTCAACCCCTGGGGAAAAATTACTTGCTTTCTGCCTGCTCCCCAAGGACAAGCAGAGGCTGTTGCTCCTCAGCTTTGCATTGCGTGTTCTGGTATTGGTTTGTACTCCCCCCCTCTCCCCCCCCATCACTAAATGCTGTGTAGGGGCAGATGCTGAGAGCAGGTTTTTGCCTCACCCTGTGTTGATCCAGCCTGCTGCCTCACTGGCAGCTGCTACCCTGCACCTTGTATTGGGCTTGTGTCTGGTTTCCTTGCTTCCCTCCCAGCCCAGGGGTTTAGGATGTGAGGAGAAAAGGGACCAGATCCCCTTATGATCCTCCCTGCCATGCTGTGCAGCCTGGCTCCAGGCTCTGCTGGTGAGGGCAGAGCTCTCTGGCCACCACCTTCACACCAGCGCAATCCAGGACAAGAAGGGAGATGGCTCCTGGCACAGGGGACTGCTCTCCTCTCCCCCCACACCCCACGCTGCAACTCAAAAGTGACTTCAGCCTCCTGGGCTGTGCTAGGTGCAGGGGGACCCCAGGGTGCAGGGAAGATTGAACAAGTGATGGGCCAGGAATGTAGCAAGGAATACATATGATCCTGGGTGGGGGCACAGATGTTACCTTTTTTCTTAAGATTCATTTATTTTTAACCTAGGACAGCTGTAAACTGTTCGCAAGCACTGCACTGCTAGAGTTGCTTACAAGGCTTTCTTATTCAAAAGTTTATTAGAAATAATTGGCTTGTGAGATCATTTATAAAGGAACTATCAGATATATTCAGAAAAATTAGAGCCCCTCTGACTCCAGGGTCAGCTCCTCTGCCTGCTGTTACCCACTGCCGTGGCTGTTGCCAAGCTTGAAGGCAAAAGCTGAAGGTGAATGTCTTATCTACAAAACTACCCTCTAGTAATCTAACAGGGCTTCAACCTACAGGGGTCAGTTAAGAAGCTGGTGGAGGTCGTTTTGTTGCTTTTAATGTTCAGAGTAAGAAAGCATTAAGGGCTCATTCTTCAGCAGGGGTGAGCTCTGCACCTGCTGCTGCATGGCTGCTGAGGGATGCTGATGAGGAAAATGGAACAGGGTTTATGGGTCTGACATAGTTGAAATAATTTTCCAGCCTGCTTTACCCACCCTCTGAGGGAACACTTTGTCTCTAGCACTGATCCTGGTGGCAGCTCAGCCCCATCTGCAGCAGGGGAAGGGTCACAATCGGTGCCTTGAGGGGCAGGGGTGCCCACTGTTAATCGCCTTGGAAAAGCAGTGTAAGAGCAGAAATGAAACAGAACAAAATAAAACATGTGAGCTGGGATGCTGAAGACGGGACAGGCATCCGCTGGCATCCTCTTCTACTTGGCTGCTGGGGAAAGAGAGGAGGGAATCAGTAAGATGGCTCCAGGACCTCCCACAGCCCAGGCTGCTTTTGCTCTGTCTCCATCACAACCTCCACCTCCCCAGCGGTGCTTCGGTGCTGCCCTGGCTCTTGGGGGTGGACCAGTACCTCCCCCACCTCCTCTGCCCCAGCCCCCAGGGCTTTCCCCTTCCCAGTGCCACGACTGTGCTTGGACTCTCACCTTTCTCTGCACCCAGCTGGAACGCGTCCACCCCAGAGAAGATCATCTCCTCTGGGTCCACGGTGGTGGCGGCAGCAGCAACAGCAGCACCTGCAGAGGGAGGGCAGGACATGGGTGATGGATACCTGGAGCTGCCCCATCGTCTCTACCCCTCTGAGGGCCGTGGGGGAGAGCCTGCATCCATGGGTGGAGCTGCCGGTTTGGGGGCAAGGGGTGGCTCATAGAAAACTGTGACTGCATGCCTTGGCTCTAGCCGCAGCTACCCAAGGAGGGCTGTGGTTTTTAGGGTCCCCTCCAACCTTAACGTGCTGGCATCAGAGGGGGGTGAGGGATGCTCTCCACCGCTTGGGCACCCTCCTCTCCTCTCCCTGGCAGCTCTCCTTCTCCCTAATTGCAAGCAAAATGGGGCAGCATCCATGCACGCTGCTCATTCCTCTCCTCCATCCCCTCCCTGGTGACCTACCGGGGCAGTCCAGCTTTTTCCGAGTAGCAGTGCCCTCAATCTTGGTGCCATTTTTGTAGGAGCACCAGCAGTAGCCTGTGGCAGCATTGCACTGCTTGGGCAGGTAGTCGCCGTTCTCATCGCACTGTGGGCGGAAGCGACCTGGCTGGACACCCCCAAAATTGGCCTCCGCCTGGCACTTAGTTTGCACTAGGGCAATAAAAAACAAAGGGGAGACACCATGAGCCCCTCGGGCCCTTCTGCCGCTCGGCAGCCTCAGCGGGAGCTTTTTAATCCAGAAGCAGTTAAATTCAATTTAAAAGGTGAACAAGCCCCATCCTCGTGACCTTTCTAAAGCTCTTGGGCTAGCCAAGGACTGAGGATTTGGTGTGCTGCTCTGGCTTTTCAGATATTTGCTCATCCCAAATGCCCTGCAGGCAACGGGCGGTGGCTCTGTGATGTCCTAAAGGTCACCACCAAGAGGTTCCCCATGGAACAAAAGGGTCCGTGACCGGTCAGGGGACAGAGGGTTCAGTTGCCTTTGGGAAGCCCCATGCTGGCACCTCCTAGGGGGTGGTTGCTCCCAAAGGGCCAGTCCCAACCCTCCCCAGCTCAGCAGCCCCCTTCCCTGATACCTTTCTCCGCTGGGATCGCCTTACGATCCTCCGGCTTGGGGTTCTTGGCCATTTCAAACAGCAGCCACTTGTGCATCCAGGATTCAAAGGACTGCAACAAGAGGAACCAGCGTGTTAACCAGCACGGGGCGGGGGGCGCACCATGGGGGGAGCTGTGCCGCATGCTCCACCTTGGGCCAAGGAAGGTTGCGAGCACCACCACCTTCCTTGGGGTGGGAGTAACCCAAGCCTGGCTCAAGCAGGACTGTTTTTCCAGGTGTGGACACCCCAGTCCCTCCCCAAAGCGGGGTGCTCCTAGAAGGGGAAGAGTAGGATGGTAGCAAGCACTGACCTTCCAGTCTGCATCAGTCATGGTCTTCTTCAGGCTCTTCAGGTTGTCCATCAGGCTGTCCTTGAGCTCCGGGAACATCTTCCTGGGGTCTGCTTGCTGCAGAGTGACCACCACGGTGAGAGAGGGCAAAGAAAAATGAGGGGGGTGAGGGGGGTGGGGGGTTGAAGCTCTGCTTGTATCAGCCAGACAGACATTGCAGGAGGCCACAAGCTCCCACCAACTCGGAGCACCCCAAGAAACCCCAGACCCAGCCAAGAGACAACAAGCTGGAAGCAGAAGGTCCCATCACCTCCTGCAGCTCAGGGGGCAGCTATGGGATCGGTGGGGGAGCGGGGGACCTTACCAGCAGCAGGTGCTTCACTTGGTCCTCGGTTTTGTTGCTAGGAGGGGCCATGTTCTCAAGAGAAAAGGCAAAGGGCCAGCATGAGCGCAAGGGCTGGCAGCGAGCCCTGAGGGCAGCAGCCAGCAGCCAGTGCCAAGCAGCCGTGGACATCTCTTACCATCTTTTCTTCAGAGGGGGCAAGAGGCAGGACCCTCATGGCTAGAGGTATGTCTAGATTCATCCTCATCTTGCTCACTGGCTTGGCACCTGCCGAGGAAGGAGCGACGTGAGGGGCGCTGCGTTGGGTGGTCCAGGGGGGGACCCGTCCCCTCTCTCTGGCCACCACCCCCCGCCCTCCCACTGGTGCCCATGGGGCTACTGACTGGTGGGCAGCTTCCTCTGGAGTGCCTCCAGCTGCAGGGTCTGGGAGGTCTTGGTCAGCTTGCTGATCTGCCCGCTCTGCTGGTAGACGAAGTAGACAGTGACAGCCTGGCCGGCGATCAGCAGGGCCACCAAGATGGAAAGCGTGGAGAGGGCGGCTTTGCGGCCCCACGCAGACCTGCAGGACATGGAGAGGGAGCTCAGCCCCAGCCACTGGCAGCAGGAGATGTCCTCATACCCTGCCATCATCACCCGCCCCAAAACACCTCCTGCACCCCACATCACCCCGTACCACCACAAACACCCCCCCTCCCGGGGGGTTTGCAGCCAGACAAATGCAAATTCCCCTGTCGCGGGCGTGCAGAAGTGAAATCTCAGCGTGAAGGTCACTCCTCCGCACTGGGGGAACCGAAACCCACTGCGGGGGCGAGGGGGAGGGGAGGCCCTGGAGGGGCGTGTGGGCATACGGGGGCTGCGGGCAGGGGGCTGCCAGGGGGTTTTGGGGTACGGCATCGCTCTGGGCATCGCCTTTTGCAGGCTGACGAAGCCACCTGAAGCCTTGCTGGTCCTGGGGGGCTGAGGACATACCCCATGGGATGCCGGATTGCATTTAATTTTTAAAATTTCGTGCAAAAAGCGAAGGCGCGGGGCACCCCGAGCGCAGAGGCCGGCCGGGCAGGTGGGCGTCGAAGTGCTGCCATGGCACTGGGATGCCAAGGGAAGGCAAAGCCAAGCACCAGGTGGCCGCCTGCCACGCTGCCAAGGCCTCCCCGGGCCAGATCCTGCCCCGCCGGGGTGAACGGGGCATCGGTGGGGTGCGGTGGGGCCCCAGAAAGCCACCACCTGCCTCCGCTGCCCGACGAGGTGAGGACACCCATGGGTGCTGGCCGGCCGCCACTGCTGCTGCAGGCCATGTCCCGAGCGGGACTGGCTGGACAAATGTCTGCCTGGTGACTGATGATGGCAGAGCTTCCGGGCTTCTGATTGGCTGGAAGTGGTTTGGTGGGGGGCCCAAAGAGGTTGGGAGATGGGGGCTGGTTGGGGACACGGGGAGTGGCCCCACAAAGCTGGGTCTGTGCCATGTCCCTGCCTGCCCCATAACCATCTTCTGCCCCGCCTGCCCCATAGCCACGTCACCAGCCCGCCTGCCCCACAGCCACGCTGTTCCTCCATCCGGCCCGTAGCCGTGACTCCAGCCCCTCTGCCCCATAGATGCGCTATGCCCCCGTCTGCCCCATAGCTACGCTGCGAACCGGTCCACCCCATAGCCATGCCACGTCCCCATCTGCCCCCGAGATACAGCAACCCCCTCCTCAACCTCCACAGCCACCCTGTGCCCCTGCCTGCCCCACAGCCACGCTCCGGCCCCTTCCACCCCATAGCCACCCCACGGCCCCCTTGGCTCCGCAGTGTCCCGCAGCCACACCGTGACCCCACCTTCCGCCCCATAGTCACTCTGAGCCCCCTCAGCTCAACTTCTACCCCCTTCCACCCAACCGCCACGCAACGTCCCCTCTGCCCCACGTCCCCATCGTGCCCGCTTCGCCCTCCCCGTGCCCCCTTGACCCCACGGCCCCCATCCCCGTGTCCCCAACAGCGGCACCTCTGGGTGTCCCCAGTGTTGAGCACGTTGCTGCCGCGGTCGGAGATGAGGTCCCGCTGCTCCTCGGCCATGGCTTCGCTGTCAGCACACCGATGGGCAACGAACACCCCCAGTGCTGTCGCTGGAAATACCCCCCCAGGTCCCCACCCTGCCCTGCCACCTCTTGGGGGGGGACAAAAAAAAAAAAGCCCAATTGGCTGCTGGTGCCTGCATCACCTGTTGCCAGGCAGACCTCTGTTCAGAAGGTCTCCAATCCAGAAATGATGCTGGATCCGGCCGTGAGCACGGCAGACACTTCGTGGGGCATTGCTTCCCACCCCACGGCCACGGGCAGGTCACGACACCCCACCCAGCCTGGTGACACCCGGTACCATGGGCCTGGGGGGGTCTGGTACCCCCGGAGAGGCAGGAGGTGGGATATGGGGTACAGGTACGTGGGATGTGGAGGTGGGAGGCAATGGGGGAGGAAGGAGGCAGGAGGTGGGATGCCGTGGGGTGGGCTCCCCACAGCAAAGGCTAAGCAGGACCCTCCGTGGGGGCATGCCGTCAGGGTACGCTCCTCCTCGCTCACTTCTGCTGCCAGGGAAAAGATGCACTTTGGCCCAAACCCCACCTCGAGGGTCACTTTGGACCCCCCCTGGGTGGGGGTTCTTGGCCAGCGCCTCTCAGGCTGAGGGGGTAACAATTAAAGGACCACCAAGTGTTTTCAAGCCCCTCTCCCTCTTGCAGCACCCCCCTTGCCCTGCCTGCAGCAGCTTTCGGGGGGCTGAAGCCCCAAACCCGAGGGAGAAGAAGCAGCTCCTCAAGGTGGGTGACCCCCAAAGCACCAGTGGGAGTGGGGCAGCGTGGGTTCCCAGCCCACCCCACAGCCCTGCTAGCGCTAAGTGGACGAAAGCAGCCATCCACCCCCATAATGTTGATTTTAGGTGATTTTACATGAAGACCTAGGGCAGCCCAGGTGTAACACATCCCCGATGCCGCGGGGCTTGGCCTTGCCGGGCACGCCGCACCTAGCACCGAGCCCACTCCAGCATCGGGACCCAGCACAAGCGAGGCCCAGGTTCAGCCAAAAGTGAAACTCCGAGTGTGAAATGAAAAGCAATCCATCCGGGCATCACAAGTTACCAGGCAAACTTCCTCACGCGTGGCCCAAGGGCCAGAAAGCGGGAAGACTGGGGTGAGCGCAGGCAGGTTTCTTCAGCGACTCCATCCCTTCTCCTGGGGTCAATCCCAGAGCCATCCCACCAGCAGGGATGGCACAGCCAGTCCCTGGCAGTGAGGTGGGAGAGCGGGATTAAGGAATAACCTAAAAGCATTTCTAAGGAGCAGGGCAGGGTCTCCTGGCAGATGCTGTTTCTGGAGGAGAAGCAGGCGCTGGTGGGACGATGCTCCGGTTTCCCGGGTGGGAAATCGCAGCCCCCGTGCAGGGGAAGGGCCTCGGTGCTCAGAGTCCCGTCCCATCCCCAGGCTCATGCGACCCAGCTGGGAAAGTCCCGGGGGCACCCAGGGGTGCACGGACCCTCTGCCCAAGGGTGTCCATCAGCCTCACCCCAGGCCACTTGTGTCCCCAGCTCCTGCCCCCACCTGCATTCCTCCCCGCAGGCTATTTTGAAGACAAATAACTTATCTGCTGCTTTTTTTTAGGGGATGCTACATTTAGCAACCATATCTGAGGTGTTTTTAAAAAAAAAGGGGAAAAAAAGGGGGGGGGGGGGGGGGAGAAAAAAGCACATAAAACCCTTCCATAAATTTTTCAGCTCTCCTCTTACTCTCAGCCCACAGCGGGCACTGGGGAGTTTGGGGGGACATGGGGTTTTGTCGCAGCCCCAGCCTGTGCTCAGCTGCTCACTGCTGCAAGCCCCCCACCCTGGGGCCACGCTCCAGACACATTCCGTGACCAGTCTTAGCCCTAAGGGGAACTAAGGAAAGGCTGAACAGGAACTCAAGAGCAAACCCCCCCACGACTTCATGGAGCTGGGCCCAACTCTGCAAACCACAAACACAGGCGATAAACTGGGGGGGGGGGGGGGGGGGGGGGGGGAGAGCCCTGCTCCCCCCCAGGCAGGCTGAGCCCCTGGCCCCAAGCCCAGCTGGGGACTGTCAGCACCAAATCAGACCTCTCTCTGCACACAGACATTTCCAATAACTTCTTCAATACTCCCCGCCCCCCCCCCCCCCCCCCCCCATACCTTTCTGCACAGGGCTGTGGCATCTAACGTGTTTCAAGTCTGTACATTGATTTTCCTGGGAAGATGCAGACCTTTTTACAGAGCAGCTTTCAGTCTGCCTTATCCCCTTCTCTTTCTTCCATAGCCTGAGGCTGGCACCCAGACCCAGCACAGGCTCATCACCACCCTGTCACCCCCGAGGCTTCGTATTTGTGTGTATTTTGTGCTGCCCATGAAAAACTTGACAAGCACCGTGACAGGAGGCTGGGGAACCAGCTGTCTTTTGGGGGAAAAGAAGCCATCTGGAGCAAGGAGCAGTTTCAGGACTCGGCTCAGACGTGCCTGTTCTCTGGGAACCTTGACCCAAGCCAGCAGACCAATTATTTTGGGCAGGGAGGCGGAAATAACCCCGCAGGCATTCATGTGAAGCCATTCATTACCAGCCGAGCCTCCATCTCACAGCCCGCAGATCCTGCATAGACTGACATTTGGTGAACAAACCCCCATTTCTCACTGCAGGTGAGAAGACACCCTTGGCAGCACAGGATCAGCCCCAGGCAAACCCAAGGTGAACGGCCGAGGCACAGGGCTCCCCAGCAAACACAGACCCGTCTCTGGGGATGCACTGCAGCCCCTGAGAAGCCCCCTGCCCTCGGTAGGACGAGCATCCCTGCCAGGGAGACACAGGGTGGGCAGCCACACATCTCCCACCCATGCAGCCGGAGGCAGGGAGCCATCACCCAGCTGCAGGGGGTTTGCAGGTGACATAGTTCCTCGCCAAATCACACAAGACAGGCCAGCTGGGTAGGGGCAGGGACTGGCAAGAGCCCTGAAACCCATCCACGCCACTCAGCCAGGAGAGTCTTTCCCTCCATACAGCCCTGGGATGTGTGCCAGGCAGCCTGCGCCATGCAGCGACCTGCTTGGCTCTCCCGTTTCTCTTCCTCATTCACCATTTCTTCCCTTGGGGGGTTTACACCAACATGGGAAGTTGTTTCAAAGACGTCAGATCAGCTAAGAAATAAAAGCTATTTTTGCCATTAATTGTACAGCAAGGTCAGGGAACAAACACTCTGCCCACGGTACAGCAAGGGCAGCAAGTGGCATGGGCTGGGTTTACAGCAGCTCAGTCTTGACAGCCCTGCGCACCCAGCAGAGCTCCTGCTTCCAAAGATTAAGGGCTAATAAAGCAAATCCACCTTCCTGCGCTGGGCAAAGCTCCTGCCACCTGTGCAAGCCCCAGAAAACCTCCCCAGGGGAGGATACACCAAGCAGGGTAGTAGGTCTGTGTTCCTCCTGCCTCAGGTTAGACACGAAGGTCCCAGCTGCTGCTTCAGCAACCTCCTCTCCAGAGCCGAACGAGACCAATGCCACCACAAGGCTCATTGCCACGGGGTGCCAGCCAGGTCCATGCTGCCTGGAGATCAGCCCAACACTGCTACATGGGGAGAACCCCCCAGCTGGATAAAAAGCCGCTTCCCTTCTCATGCCCTCAGAGCAGTAGTGAGCACACACCTTCCCACTGCCACATCTGCCCTTAAACACTGCAGGGCTAAACTTTCCTGCGCCAGGCTGGCTGGGCCCTGCCTTGGTGGGCAGCAGAAGGGAGACGGAACTGAGCAGAAAACATCACAAACTGCACCCAAAAGAGATGAGCCCAGTCTGTTAAATTTGTACCGCTGCAAAGGTCCTGCGTTGGATCTTATGTTCCTGTAGAGCTCTCGCCAAATGTACCCTGTGAAGTAGCCACATGAATGTCACCTAGGACAAAGTAACACATACCAGAACAGCAACAGGTTTCACTTTATCTACAAGTATATTAATAAAATAAAATAAATTAAAAAAAACCAAACTGATGAGCTGTTAGTAACACGCCACACCTTCACCTCCTGCAAACAGCATTCCCACTCTGCTGCAGTCCTCTGCCCTGTTCCCTCCTCAGTTCAGCTCCATGCTGGCTGAGCCACCACTGGTTTCATTTTTTCAGCACCTTCTCTTCACAGAGTTTAAAGAACACTTTAAGTACAGGAAAACTGTGATTTGAACAGCAAATAGCGCACTTCTAAGACAGTAAGGGAAGTTTATTCTGAAGTTTTCCATGGCCACATATAAAATTGCAAATAAAACACTATGGCTGCGCCAAGGGAAATGCTGGCTTAGGAACATCTGTCCAGGCAGAAATTTTTTCCACAGAAAGGGGAAGTCATGTATTAAGCAACAGTTTGCAGAAAACCCAACAGTAGTTAGCTTGCTCACGAGCCCAGCTTTCTTTTCCACAGCAAGGACACCTCCAAGAGATCATGACTCACTTTGAAACCACAAGCATCCAAGTAGTTTTCACTATTTCGATCAAGAGGCACCATGGCTTCAGATCAGACAGCCTGGTTTCCTCCTCTGTGAAACTCATCCCCTTGTACTGTGCAAGAGCTAGGGCTTGACAACTGATGACCAAGCTTGACAGAAGCAACATCTTCTGGATCCAGTCCGGGCTGAGTAACTTTACCAGAACAGAGACTGGTTTGAGAGCAGAGCACCTCCAACACCACCATCAGCCAAAGCATCCTTTCCCACAAGGGGAGGGAGGCTCAGGAGCGGGCAGGTAAAGGAATCCCCCGTAAAGTGTTTTAAGATGCAAAGGTGTGGGAAAGAGCCCCCGCAAAAGCGGTGAGGGTCTTAAGCCTCAGGATCTGGAGGCTGACCTTGTCCAGGACCCCAGGACATCAGAACACCGCCTTCCAGCTTCATTTTACAGGCCACACCACATCACGTATAGGACTACTGCTTGCCATGTAACTGTGCTAAGAACCCTAAGGTTTTTCAACCCATTCTGATAAATAACCATCACTTAAACCTGACTGCAAGTATTCCTGGGCAAACACTTTACCAGCTCCAGATGAGCTCACTCACTCATTGCCAAGAGTTCCACTGAACAAGGGAAAACACTACAAGTTGTAGCCGACTGCAATAAACTCCTACCTACCTATCGCAGGATAGCGCAAGACAGACCCACGTCCAAACAGGCACTGCACTGTATGAGGGCTGACATCACCACTGCACAGGAGGAACTTTGACAATTTCATATCTCTCTCTCAAGCTGTAGAAGCCACAGCTATTTTAACCATAAGCATACAGAACCCACCTAATTTAAACTACACTTCTCAAGTATTGTATGCCCATGAATCTCATCTTGGTCTAAAATCTTGTTACAGCCGAGGAAGCGGCAGGAACAGGAGTGACTTCAAAGCCTGGAGAGCTAGGAAGAGAAACACTGGCAAAGGTGGAAATGGGTACTTATTCCAGGTGATGGCAGCACATTCCGTGGAGGGCAAACACCAGTGCAGGAAGCAGGGCAGGACTAAGAAGCGAGGAGTCATTTTTCTTAAATACCTCTGGAAGTATAAATACATAAACAGAGCAGCTGAGGGAGCTGTAATTCCAGTGCTTTTAGAAGCTTTTCCCATGTAATTCAAAAGCACCTCTGCTGCAGCAGTACTAACCCCAACACAAACCAGAAGCCCAGCTTCAGAGCATAAGCCACTGGTGGATGTAATTAAAACTAAAGTCACTCAACTTCTGAGCATACCTCAGTAAGAAAACACACAGCTGAGAAGAGGTTTAAAAGAGAGCTTTAATAACGAAAGGTGCAGCATTGTTTACAGACGACGTCCACGGCGACCACCCTTTCTGCGAGTACTGTCAGAGGGGATGGGGGTGACATCCTCTGCAGGGAGAAGAAAACCCAAAACCACAGTTACTTTCCAGAGATACCCCAAGAAACCAACCGGGCACAGCCACCCAACCCCAGCAGTCACGGCTGCACCTCAGTAGTCAGTCACCACAGAAGCCATGCACAGGCAGAAGAAACACTCCATGGGAGTGCAGATATTCGTGAACTTGCCGAGGGCTGGGTACCCAGTGATTTAATACTTAGGAAGCAAAAATCCCCATCTCCCATCCCACTTAAACCAAGCAGCCACAGCATTTCCAAAGAAACAGAGGGTGCTTGTTGTATCTTTCAGAGCAGCCAGCACCACTGCTTCTTGTGACTCCCCTACAAAGTTTGGGACTGTCTCTCAAACAGTTGGAGGAATTCCATCATTACTGAGTCACGCTCTTAAACCGAGACCAACACGGTATTTCTAGGCGACTCAACAGCTCTGGCACAAACGCTGTTATGTCAGACGAGCATCAGCATCCTGCTGTGCAGCTGGGATTTATCGTGCAGACAGAAACTTGGTTTCTCAAGTCTGTTTATGCCACCTCCTGGTGAATTGTCAATTTAAGAATCTGTTTAGATTAAATCACACCTTCAGTGCCATCTGACAGAGGCCAAGAAAAACATGGTTTTGTTTTTCTGTTTTGTTTTTCTTTCTTTTTTTTCCTCTCCAAAGTAACAAGGCTCTGTGCTGATATACCATGACATACACATCCAGTTATCACTTTCTCCATCACTCACCAATGCGGCCGATCTTCATTCCAGATCGGGCCAGAGCTCTCAGTGCTGACTGAGCACCAGGTCCAGGAGTCTTGGTCCTGGAGGAGACAGTCAGAACCAATAATCCCTTAAGCGATTTAGGAGTTGAACACAGTTCACAAACAATTGATAATGTTAAAATCACAGTGTCCCCAGACCAAAACATCCAGATACCAGAACTCACCCTCCTCCTGTCCCCAGACCCAAACCATTCACAATCAGCCACCAGACAGGCACTTCACTGTCATTCCAAGCTAACACATCTCCAAGTTTGACAGCACCTCCCCATCCACCACCAGCTAAATAAGAGCATACCCTAACTCCAGTCAACTGAAGACGCCCATTCAGAATGAGTTCCAGATTCTCAGTGAGACATGACAACAGCCAGTCACCATACCAAGTGACAGACATCCTTCAGGTCAAGTTTAAAGCCAAGTTCACAGGGTGCATCTACCTTACGAACTGAGGCAGTGCAAAGAAGTGATGTGATGCAATCTGGCACGGATCCAAGACCAGACACATCCTCTGGCAATGCTGAGCCCAGCCCCTCCAACATACCTATTTCCACCAGTAGCACGCAGCTTGATGTGCAGGGCAGTGATGCCCAGTTCCTTGCACCTCTGGGCAACATCCTGGGCTGCCAGCATAGCTGCGTAGGGAGAAGACTCATCTCTGTCTGCCTTCACCTTCATGCCACCAGTCACACGGCAGATGGTTTCCCTACAAAAGGGAAAGAAGACATTCAGAAAAAAGCCCTTCCTCTTTCCTCCCCACAAACCAGCTTCTGGGTACAGACAGAACCAGGTATTTTGAGTGTTACAGGATGAGTAAGCTGCCATCCAGTACCTTGAGCACAACATTCATCCCAGAGGAGCACACCAAGCCATCTGGCCTATGTTCATGTATGCACACAATCTTATCTTACAGCTCAGCAGAAGCTCAAGGATTCTGTTGGAACCCCCAGCCAAATCTGATCTCTGTTTTCAAAATGAAAGGAGCCAGGTACTGCAGGGAGCTGACTGGCGTTCAATACTCACTTGCCAGAGAGATCAGTCACATGGACGAAAGTATCATTGAAGGAAGCAAAGATATGGCAGACGCCGAACACGTTTTCTCCTTCAGCAACCTGAGGTCCCAAGCTGATGACCTGTTCTTCCTTCTTCTCCTTGCCCTTACGAGGTGCCATTTCTGAACAACAACCAAAGTATGAGTGATGGTGGATTCTTCAGCATCCTCTTACAGGATTTTAGGAAATTCCCTGCTACTGCAACCTTTTACTAAGCAAGATAAATGAGTTACCGTTGGCAAAACGCAGGTAGTAATTTTGGGGTACAAGTGGACTTCTTATAAAACCCAAGATTCCGAGCTTTCCTGTGTGCTGGCAGGCAGGTCACCACCCACAACTGTTTAGTGGGGTCTCTCCTGCAGCACTTCACAGTAGAAGCTACCTAAGCTGTGCTTCATGGCAGCTGCTGCCCCCAGGCACTGCTGCAGCACAGGGAGCCCCCTTCCTTGATAACCAACAATGCTAAGAGCTTCTCCTTGCTTGTTTATATGACTTTATGGAAAGAAAATACCTAGCCAAACAATTATTAAAGACCCGGGTAAAGCTCTGACTCTGCAGACCTTTCAAATACTAGCTTGGGTTCTTCCTTGTTATTGGTCTCCTAACATCATCCTTGGGACCAGCCCAAGTCTTCTGCCTCTGAAGCCTACACCCAGCCACGGAAGGTGGCAGACATGGCAGTCAGCAGTGCTTGGTTAGGTGGCTGGGGATCCCCTGCAACTGCTCCGGAGCACGGGAAGTAGGTTCCCTATTGCCCTCTCCTGCCAAATACCAGCTACAACTGGCACCTTGGAGAAGTCTACTGACATCATTAAGGAAATCAACCCAAGCATGACGTACTTTCACCCACAGGCCTCAGCCCGACGGTCCCCTCAAAAAAAAAAACAGCCGTGAGCACCGACTGTTAAATCAAGGCCTACACAGCCACTCTGACAGCCACGTCCCCTTCCTGACAGCTAGCAAAAGGCTCCATGGACATTACCGTCCCCAGCTGGGGTCCATAAAGCCTAGCGATACCCACAGGACAGACAGAGCAAACACCGAGCCCTGGGCGCTGTTACCACTGATACCGACCTCGGAGCAACGAGCCCGCTGCTCTTCAGCGCTCACCTGAGGCCGCACTGAACACAGCCCCGGCCGCTCAGGGGCCAGCGGGCGGGAGGAGGCCCGCAGCCGCCTCCCGCAGCCTCGGCCGAGCAGAGAGCCGCGGCCCTGCCTCCCCTCTCCTCCGCCCCCAGCCGTGAGCGCCGGCCCTTCCCCGGGCGCCTAGCTACGCCAGCCCCCGGCTCGCCTGCGGCCTAGCGCCCCGCTCCGCCGGGCGCGCCTCCCCCGCGCCAGCTGCGCTGCCCCGCGGAGCCCCGGGCCCGAGGAGGCGGACGGCGGGCGGGAAGGCGTCAGCGAGGCGCGGGCCGGCGGATGGCGACGGATGCGCGGCAGCCCCACACTCACCTGCGCGTCTCCTCCGGCGGCCGCCACTGGAAAGGAAGCGGCAGGGTCAGGGGGCGGAGGTCACCGTTTCTCACCCGGAAGTGGTGACGGGAGGCGGCCGAGTGCCGCGGGGGGGAAGCGGCGTTTCCCCGATCGCAGGGCGGGATTCTACCCCGATCCCGATTCCGACCCCGCCACGTCGGCCGCCGCCATGAAACCGTGAAGGGCGCTCCCGAGGGCAAGCCGGGCCGACCTCCCCAAGATGGCGCGGCCGCCTCCCCCTCCCCGGGTCCCTTCCCAAGATGGCGCCCCCCCCGGGATCCCCCCAAGATGGCGGCGGCCGCTTGCCGAGGGTCCCTCCCCAAGATGGCGGCGGGGGCGCGGTTGCCTCTTTCTGCCCCTGACAGAGCCGTGCTGGGAGAGCATTGAAAACGCAGGCCCGAATCGGTATAAAAACCAACGAGAGGAAAATCGGTGTAATGCTAGCACGCTGACCGCTTTCTCCCGGCCGGGCAGCCGCAGTTGCCGCTGCCTGGGCTCAGCTAGAGGCGGACCGGGGCACAGGCCTTTCCCCCTCGCTCCACCATCGGGCAGCTGAGCACAGTGAGGTGTTGGGGGGGTCCACGTAGCTGCTTGTGCCTGCCCTGAGTTCAGGTGGGAGCCCTGACTGTGAGGAGGTGTTTTGGAATTTACCTGTAAGGGTGGTGGTTTTAATATCTGGAAGTCTGGTGTATTTTCTGTTAAGGAGCTAACGGGAGAGATTTCAGTACAGGTAATTCTCTGTTGGGAACTCGGACAGCTGATGTGAGTGGTGTAGACTTTGCAGTTGCGAGCGCTGGTGCAGGGACTACCTCCCACAGCAATTATTGGGGGAGATTTCTTCCACCTCTACAGCCAACAGAGTGTAAATTTGTAAAGTTTTACGTTAAGGTGGTCCAGCCAGCGAATATTTTCTGGTTCCAAGTGATCTAAAAAGCGCTCAGGAGAGTAAGGATGGGAAACATCAAAGACCTTTGGAAAAAAGGCAGATTGAACCTGATTTTGTAGCGCTTGCGATACGCTTCCTGGGCCTGATCCTGCCCTGCTTCCAGATGCCCCCGCCAGGCACTGAGCTGCCTCTGGTGCTTAGTCCTCCGGGGAAGCGGAGAGCTTGGAGCCGGGCAGGACTGGGTTGTGAGTGACAGACTGGGAGCCCACCCATGGGTGCCTACATGGGGAAGGCTGACAGGCCTTCAGATCTGTACCCAGGAGCTGTGTTCAGAGCTGGTCCGACCAGAGGAGAAGCAGATGTACTAGGGAGGCTCCTTGAAATGGCCCCGCTAGGGAGACTGCACGGTCCAAAGGCCTGAGAACACATCTGTGGGGAGGGTCGAGCACGTCTGTCCGACTGACAGCATTTGCTGCTGGCCTGTGGGAAACTTCTGACTCCTTTCTCGCGCTCATCAGCTCCGCAGTTCTGGGGTGCTGTGTGTTTTTAGGCGAGCATCCACATGCCCGGCAAGGCTGATGTCTTTCAGAGTACCTTTTCCTTTCTCTGGCCAAGCATCCCAGGTCCCTCCAGGGTGCAAACCCCTCAGCTGCCACCAGGGAGAAGAGGTTTGGTCTGTAAGGCCCCCTGCTTCTCCACGCTCTCCTGTGCTGAGCTTCTTCCCCAGGAAAGCTCTCTGTGCTCACGGGTGCCACCGTAACACTTGCCTCGACACTGTGGGCCACTCGTGCCCGCTCCTCCCTTCGTCAGCAGTTTGCCATTGCGTCAGGGATCTTCCTGTTTAAATATTGAAGGAGAGACTTTTAAAATATACATTGGCGGGACTGCTGTAATTCCAGCCGGCGGCTCCAGTGACACTGGCTGTGGCCTGATTTGAAGGAAGGGGGGGAAGGAAGGAGCTAGCAGCAGTCAAGCACTGCAGAGGTCAGCCTGTGTCAGACCATGTGTGCGGTGGTGGCTGCGGGTGACCGGTCTGAGAAGGAGCCATGGGGACAGTGAAGGGTCCGCAGGCAGCCTGAGCCAGGAAGGGTGGGTTCCTCCCCAGGGAGCCACGCATGCAGGGCAGGCTACGACGATCCTCCGCAAGGCTTGCACCAGCCTACAGATGTTCCCCTGGAACAGATGCAAGCCAGAGGCAAGGAAACGGGCAAGCCTCCACTTATGGGGTAACAGGCTGAAATAACCAGATGAGCTTCTAAAAAAAAAAAACCAACACCAACCCAGCGGTTCAAAATCCAATGCTGCCCTCAGCCCAAAAGCATCTGGGAGGCAGGCTGCTCCCAGTCCCTCCAGGCTCTGTGCGGGATGGGGCTTTCTCCACTCCCCAGGAAAAATTCTTTCCTTTTACTTTGCCTTGCACCAGTCTTGGCATGTCTGCAAGGGAACTGCCTGCCCTGCAAAATGTTCCTGGGGCTCAAATGCCAGCGCTGTCCAGGCTGTCCTAGCTGCTGAGGACAGCACTGAGGATCTTCCCTGTCTGGGACAAGCAAGAAGGGAGGCACTCAGCAGGGGCTGCAAGGATTGCATCCTCCAGCCTGTCGGGGAAGGATGGGAAGGATGCTCAGGTCATGGTGGGGTCAGTGCCAGAGATGATGTGTATTTGCTTTGAGAAATCCCCCAGATTTAGTTCCTTAATGGGTAATTAACATTCCAGATGCTCCTTGGTAATAGCCTCTCCAGCCCATGGGAAACCCACAGACACAGTGACGCTGCAGGCGGATTTTGTAAGTCAGACGGTGACTAAACGAAAAGGGAGCCCAAGAGCCAAAGCAAATGGAAACACTGCTCTCGACCTCTTCTCCTGCCCGGGCTTTGGCCCTGGTGTAAACTGGTCCTGGATGAGAGGGGTCAGTGGGAAGCGACTGGCCTGACCTGCAAAGGCCCCGGCTCCGGGCTTCCCGCAAGCAGGAAATTTTGGCGCTCAAATGTCACTGTTTCGGTGGCTGCATCTTGTTCCCATTAGCCACCAGACCAGTGGTCTTACTGGTGGCCTTGAAACAGAGACTGGAGCTGGAAGAGGCCAAAACTCTCCCCAGAGGCTGAACCCTTGCTTTCTGCCTGGTACAGAGCAGAATCTGCAGTTGGGGCTCTAAGACAGCTCCAGGCCCCTCAAAATGGCATCTTTCCTCTATAGCCCCGGCAAAGAGAAATTCGGGGCCCCGAATGCAGCCATTCACAGGTACAAAAAAAAAAAAAAAGGTTTTCCATTTGCTTTTGAGGCCGTTTTTAGTTTCAGAAAGGCAGTTTGTGCATGCACACATGTAAAATGATGTGTCAGAAACAGGCGTAAGAAGATTAAAAAAGAAATCTCCAACGCTGAAGTTAAAGCACTTAAGGAATTGGCAGAGACTTCAAGAGCTGGTTTCTGGTCCTAATGAAGTCGGTGGCAGTGCTGCCACGGACTTCAAGGGGACCATAATTTGGCGGTAACTCAGTAGGGAGCTGAAAGTGTTGATTAATAAATTGGAGACAATGCGGAGGAAAGCCGCTGAACTTCTTTCCGACAGATGTGCTGAAGAAGAGCCTGCAAGTTAGAAGCATGCAAGAAAGGAACTGGTTTCCTTTGTGTTTGCAAACAGAAGATAGGCAAAAAAAAAAGAAGCTACCTGATACTCATGTAAAATGGTAGAGCTGGTATTAATAAATACCAATGCCTTTCTGAGCAGCCTTCTGTTTCCAGTGAGTAGGTCATTCTTTTAAAAAAAATGTATTAGCAAATGCCAGACCAAGAATTCAACAAATTCCTTTTTCTCAGAAGTAATTATTCAGTGGAAAAATTTACCGCTGGAGATTGTGGATTCTGCAGATTGTCCTCGGAGTTTGGTGCGTGCCTTTGATTACTCATTGCTGGCTTTTTGCTCAATGATTTGTGCATGAATCTCCCCTGCTAAAACTCCGACGGAGGTTAGCATGGCCTCAGAAAGCTGTTCCCAGTGGAGATACATTTTCAGGCTGAGTTTGCAAATCATTTAAGGCTGAAAAAAAAAATCCCTTTAATACCCTTTACAGCAGTTCACAGTTGAAAAACTTCCTGTTTGTCCCTTTTTTGTTTTCTGAGCTTTCAAGTAACTTTGGGTATGCAAGACATTCAGAGATCTTCAGAGAAAAGGCTTGTGAGGGAACTGAAATGATTAAGGATAAGAAGTCTTTGGCTTCAATGAATGCTTCAGAGTGCATTAGAAAATTTGCAGCCATAATTGCCTGCAATTCTTTGTGTCTCCTTCCCTACGACTTCCTTTCTTCTTTTCTTTTTGTTTGTTTATCTGCCTGTTTCATTTGATTGAAATTGCTTCCTCGCCTCCCGTTAAGTCGGAAGCTCTCCCAGAGCAGGCTGCCAAAACCAAACCCAACAGACCTTCTGCCGCACCTCATCCCGGTGGGCTGGACACGAAACCCGGCGGGGTCTTCTTCGTGCACTGCATCCCTTCTCACGCAGGCGGTGAGACGGGCCCGGGCGGCTCTTGCTGGCGATTAACGTGGGCTCCCTTCCCCTGGACCGGAGCGTGTCTTCGCATGCCAGCAGAGCCCCCGGCAGCCTCCATGAGGAGGGCAGGGGCAGGAGCGAAGCGGATGAGCCGTGTTAAGCTTGTTTTTTCCCCTCTCTGAGGAATGAAGGGAATTTTGTGTGTGTGCGTTGCAGGTCAGGGGGCAGCCAGCCTGTGGCTCAGATGCGTACCTTGAGCTTGTCTTGGAGTCAGGGTGGAAAAGCTGAAACGATGTGATGTACCGGCGCTCCGAAATCAAACCCGGGTTCTGCGGCTGGGGAGGAGGATGGGGACAACCTCAGGCTTAACTGGCTTCAAAAATCTGACACGAAGGGCGCGCGCGTGTGCGCGCACGCTGGCAGAAAGACAAAAGGACTCTTTCTGGGAGACATCAGCCTGGCACCCCAGTTACACCAAACCCGCTGCCTGGGCCTTATCCTTCGGGACACCCCGCGGGGGAACAGCGGTGGAGAGCAGGGACCTGGTGGGGAGCATCGCCGGTGCCCCAGGCCCCTGGGGGGATGGAAGGAGCCCTCCCGTCGGGAGGCGATCGTCGGGAGGCGATCGCACGGCCCATCCTCATCCCCCCCGTGCCCCGACGGGGCTCTCCTCTCAGGGGGCCGAGGACCAGGCAGCCCTCCCCGCCCTCCCGTTTTCGGTCTCTGCCGCCACCCGGCGCCCTCCCCGGGGCAGGCGGTGCTCCCCGGGCCGTGCCGTGCCGTGCCGGGCGGAGGGGGAGGCGGTGCCTGGCCGGGGCGGCGGGCGGGACGCGCCGAGCGGGGCCGGGCCCAGCGGAGCCGAGCGGAGAGGCGCGGGCGGCGGCGGCGGCGGTGGTGGCGGCCTGGCGGAGCGGCGCCGGCCCGGCCGGGCAGGCAGGTAGGGACTGACCGGGGCGGGAGGAGGAGGAGGAGGAGGAGGAGGAAGAGGCGGCGGCGCAGACAAAGGGCGGCCGCGGGAGCGCGGGCCGGGACCCGCTGGGCCTTTGCACCGCCGCCGGGCCGGGCTGGGGCGGGGGAACCGGGCCCCGTCGCCCTTCTCGCCGTCCGTCCCCCCCCCCCCTCAACTCTCGGGCACAGCGGCTTACCCCCGCGCCCTCCCTCCCATCCCCTCGGTAAGGTCCCCGCGGTGCCCGGACCCCCTCGGGACGAGCCGGTCGGGGCCGGGGGTCCGGCGGGGCCTGCCCGGGGTGGAGCGAGGGGTCCGGCTCCGGAGCCCACCTCGCCCCGAGGCTCCATCGAGCCTCATATCCCGCCCCCCCCTCCTCACACCGTATCTTCCCACCCATCCCTCCTCCGCCGGTGCGCTGCACGGCGTGGGGTGGGGGGGGCTCTGGAGGAGGACACGAAGCCCGGAGGGGTGATCAGGGGGTGCCCTCGCCCCGCCGCTACCCCGGCATCCCACCTCGGCGTCGGGCACAGCGGTGCAGCTGGCAGGGGTGCAGGCTGCCGCTGGGAAAGTCGAGGCCGAGCTGCAGCGCGGGCACCGAGGGCGCGGGGTGCCAGGCCTAAAGCGTCCCCGCTCCGGAGGAGCGCGAGTGGCGTTAGTTAAAAATAATAAGGGGTTGAAGGAGATCGGGGCGGTGCGGCCGAGAGCCGGTTTGGCGGTGCACGCCTTCTGCGTGGCAGGGCTCGGCTGGTCTGGCTGGGATCCCCGTAAAGCACCTTATCACCCCTCCTGGAAGAGGTCCGAGCATTTACCCAGCCACCGGTGAACTCCTGGGCCTCTCGTGCATAACCGTATTTATTATTTCCCTCAAGTCTTTTGGTTTTTTTGCCTCCACCGCTGCACAGGCAGGCTGTCCCCGGCTTATGGGGGCAGCCCCTGATGCCCGGCGATGCAGAAGCCGCGCCAGCTTGGCCACCTTTCGGCATCGCCTGGAAGGCTTTGCTTCCCATCGAGGCTGGTGCTCGCTCCCAGCACTGCGATCGCATCCCAACGCCGGGGGCTCTCCCTTCCCGCGGTCCCAGCCAGCTGCTGCTGCTGCAGCACACCCTGGGGCTGGTCTTCTTCTCGCTACCGGTGCTCACAGGGTTGGGAAGCCGGCGCCTTGTAATGCCCCTTTGTCACCGACAGCCTTGAAACAGCGGCTCTTCCTGCAGCAAAGCAGCATCTTTGTTACTTTAATCTTGATAGTGTTTTTTACCGGGGCTGGGCTGGCGCAGATGGGGAGGCGAGCAGCCCTGTGCCTGCTCTGCTCAGCTGCGCATGGGGACCATGGCCGAGGAAGTCGTCCTTTTCCAAATAAAACAACCAGGACGAATTCAGTAGGAAATAAGTTCCTTGCTTCTAAGTGAACTTGCCGTGGGTGGAGAAGAAGGAAATTAAACAATAGAAAAAACGTGCGGGGCTTTATACGGCAGGAAAAAAACCCCAACCTTGCTGGCCTCTGGCGGGATGGCCGAGCATCTTCCCTTCACCCATGTCAGTGCTCCTTTCCAGCAAGGATGGCAAAAGCAATGGCGATGCTCGTGTTTCCTGACACCCCTCCATACCTGGAGCATCTGTGCATGGGTGCGGGGAAGCCAGGACCTCCCGTGGTGCTGTCCTGCTGGTCCCCAAGCCACCCCGCATGGTCACCTTGCTTGGACCCGGTGCATGCTGTGGCAGCCCCACTGGCTGCAGCCCCCAAATTCCTCCTTTCCGACCTGGAGCTGCCGGCACTGGGCACAGATGCTGGCGGTAAAGCTTACACACGCAAAGCCTTTCCCGCTTCCTGTGCCTTTGGGAAGCTGATGGGTCTGGTCTGGTTGTGTTTGGGTGGGGATGGAAAACCCATCCCAGCCAAACAGACTTTTTATTACGGGTTGTTTTGGTTTTTTTCCCCCTTTTCTTTCTGTACGGCGCTGTCAGTACTCTAGAACAGGACATATTTAATGCGCTGTTGGTGGTAATTTAAACAGAAGAAAAAAGATGCCTCACAAGTCGAAAACTAGGCTGGAACGAAGAGGGAATGATTAATATTTTGTTCAGTAGCATGTCATGGTGAAGTATGGCACAGCTGAGTGTGTCCCTGCTGCAGAGTGTCACCGGCACCGCCTGCCCCTCTCCGCCTGCAGTCTTTTATAACCAGGATTGATTTTAGGGGTATCTCTGGGTGCCTGAGCTAGGGACAGAGGGCTGTGGTCCCACCGAGCATCCCTTCTTGGGGGCTTCTGGCTGGGTGCTGGAGGTGGAGCTGCTCTCTAGGCTGTTCATGCTCTGGGGCAGGGTTGTGGAGGGCTTTTGCTTAAAAAGGATTTTGCAGAATTTCACCTCCTAGATGTACCTTATTGAGTTGGGTTTTTATTTTTGGCTGTTGAGGTAGAGCCTGCTAGAGTGAGGTGAGGACTTAAGGCAGAGAGAGAAGCAAGATACTAAGTTCCTATATATCACAGTTGCTTCATGGCCACGGAGGGCTGGAGTTCCATTCTATCTCACCCGTGTTTCCAGCCCTGCTCTTGAAGGCACTTCAGGGCCTCAGGACTGCCCCTGGCTTCCTTAGGTGTTTTTGGCCAAGGTGGTGGCATTGCTTTGTGCGTTTCTATAATGTGCTATCGTCACGTGCGTGCCGGTGGCTTTGGAGCCTGCGACAGGGGAAGGAGGACCCGGGTGGAGGGAAATCGTGATGCTGCTTTCTTGGAGACCACCTCACAAACCTCGGGGGCTGTGACACCTCGGTCCCCAAGTGCCTACGGGAGATGGTGCTCCCTGCACCCCGCCTCTGTGCCCGTCCCCAGCTGCGGAGGAGCAGGGCAGCCCTCGCACCGGGACCCCTGGAAGGGCTCGGTGAGTCACACAGCGCGGATGCGGGGAGAGGGCGGCCTGTAGCTTATGATTCATGTTGTTTTCCTGCAAAAGTCACCGACTGTAATGGCAGAGCTTGCAGAAGACGAATCAATATTGAGCCGTAAATCCCGCACGTGACTGCCGGCCGGGTGATGAGGGGGCTGGGGTTGGGAGCGCCTCGGTTGCCGCGTCCTCCCCAAAAGCAGCAGGACCTTGCTGCAGTCCTCTGCCCGGGGAAAGGGACAAGATCCTCAGCACTACCTTCAGGTGACACGAGCCTTCCTGGAGGGGTTTAGGAAGGTCAAGAGATCCCTAAATGTGGGATATCCCGGGAGGAGCTGTCCTGGTATTTGTGCGAGGGGCGTGCCCAGAGTTCGGTCTGGTCCAAAACTGTGGAGGTGCAGGTTGTCTTGGAGAGACTGAGACTCTCTCCCAGGGGCTCTGCCCTGTTGCCCCCCTTCTGGCAGGGAACCCCAAGCATTGTGGAAATCTCATCACTGATGTAAAGCCGGGAAGAAGTGTTTTCTGTCTCTCTGGGCTTGAGCATGTTGAGGGTTGAATGTACAGTGAGGGGTGTCCCTCTAGGCTCCCTCCGCCACATGGGGAGGTGTGCGTCTCCCCTGACAGCTCTATGTATGGTCCGGAAAGATGACAACCCCCAGGGTGTCCCTGCTCCTTGGGGGGTAGCCTGCTGCTCTCTTGGCTCTGCCTCCAGTGCCTTGGCCTTGGCCTCGGCAAAACCCGATGCCTTCCAGCTACTTGTCAGCATCTTGCTGAGTATCCCACTTCCCTTTTGACCACCCTCTGCTTCTTAACAGCCTTATACAGCCCAGCAGCCCCAGGGCTTGGAGCCTGAAGCAGTGTTAGCAGCTTAAAAAAAAGAGATGCGTTAAGAAGTGTTAATGGCACAGTCCTGAAATACAGCTGCAAAACGCTGTCGATGCCTGAAGTCTAAACGTATGGCTCAGGCCATTTTATATCTCCTCCACCAGCCTCGATCCATCCCTTGGCTGTGCTGGTGCACTGCTGGCCTCATGGATTTACATCGGAAAGTGGGATCAAGGCTGGGAGGGAGGGAGGCTGTGCGTGGTACTTGGGATGGGGATGCTTTGCCTGATGGCTGGGTGGGAACTTGGGAGCCCACCTGAGTGGGGAATGTCCCCAGGTAGAGAGGCCAGGAGTGGTGCGGTCCCCTGGCCCAGCTGGCCGGTGGGATGTGAAGCAGCAGATGTTACTGGTGGTTTATTAGCTCTCACCGGCTGAAAGCATGAGCTGGTGTGCGTGGGACAGGCAGTGCAGCACTGGGATGGAGGCGCAGGTGGGGCATCACAGGTTGGTTCCTCAAGCATTTGCTTTGCTTGGAGCCCCTGCAGAGGAGAAGGAGAGGACAGGGCTGATGCTGTAGCCTGGGAGCAGGTAAACTAAAGCAACAGGCTTCCTGTGGACGTGCCACTTGGTTCGTGCAATCTCAGACACAGATCTGGGAATAGGGGAGGCAAGAGGCAGCTTGGGTGCCAGCAGCCCCAATGCTGTGCTTGCTGGGGGCAAGCGTGGGCTTTACCAGCAGTGTCTTAGAGGGTGAAAACAAAACAGATCTTGCAAGTGTCTCCTGTACTCTGCACCTGTTCCTGCTCTCTGCATGTCCCCTGGGCTGGTGAGCATTGCAGCCTCTGGTACTTTTTAAGGGTGGCAAAGTTTGCGTGCAGAGGTAATGTCTTTTATTAGCCTAACTAATACCTTTAGGAAAAAACAGATGTGCTCTTGGACCTGAGGAATGCCTGCGTGCTCAAAACATGTCAGTTTTTCCAACTGTGTCCGTTGGTCTAATAAAAGATCTGACCTCCGCCTGGCCCGGCCACGACCTTGGAGCTGCTGGCCCCGGGAGCATCCCACCCGTGCGTCAGTGTGCACTGCCCGGCCCTTCCCCAAAGGACCTGCCAGCCCAGGAGCCATCGCCGGAGCATGCTCATGCTCACAGCAGGCGCTTACCTTCTAATTCCATACCGGCTGCGATCACTCAGCCCCTTGGGTGCTCTGGGCTCTTGGAGGGGTCTGTCCTGGCAGACTGCAGGGAAGTGGAGGTCAGCTGTGGCTCAGCAAAGCATCAGGGCATCAGGCAGGATGGATGCAATCTGGCAGGAGCATCCTTGGGAGCCCCTGGGAGGAGGGGGCAGCTCGTGCAATGCTCCATTCTTGCAGGGATTTCTCCTGAATGCAGGTGCCAGGGTGTCAGTTGCTTTCCATGAGCTGGGTCATGCTGTGGTTTTATGGATGCTGCTTTGCAAAAGTGCTGTTTTGGGGCCAGGTTAGCACTCAGCAGGGCAGCCTGCGCACCCCAGAACAGCTGGCAGTTAGTTCTTCTGTGGCAGGGTGGACCTGCTCTTCTACTGACTCTGACTTCAAATTCCCCGTAATGGGAAGCTGTCAAGAAAACGAAGCAGCTGGCCTGTCCCGTGGGGCTTGCAGTGCTGCCGTGGCCGTGGGGGGGAATTGCTGCTCTCCATGGTCAAGCGTCACCCTCGCGCTTGCGGCAGGACCAGCATCTCTGTGAGGAAAATCTGGCCAAGCAAAGTGTTGGAGGCAGCAAAAGGTGGTGTTGAGGGGTTTTCAGTCAGTGTTTTTTTGGGTACGAGTCCTCGTGCGACCAGTCGGTGAGAGCACAGGCTGCTGCTCCAGCAAAATGTAGAAATTCACTTGAGATTATTTTCCCCTCATCCTTTTTCTTTTTAAAATACTTGGAATTCAGGCCCTGCTTATCCAGAAAGGCTCTCAGTCGCTTGGAGAGCCACAGGAACCGACATGGCACATTTCAAAGCAGGAAAACCCGATTCATTGAGTGGATTTTCCCCCCTCTGCAAACCCACTTAAAATTCATGGAGAGTTTTGTCAGTAAGAACCTGTTTCAATTAACAGACAAAAGAAACTCTCCTCGTTAAGCGCCTCTTTCAATTAAGGTTTGGGAGAATTCCCCCAGCTCCGCTTTCTCTGGAGCGAGGCTGTTCCCGAGGATTCAAGGGCAAAAAATACCCATGAGGAGGAGTCACCTGCGAAGGGCTCTGACTTTTTTTTGGGGAGGCAGTGGCACAGCCTGAGCGGTAACCTGGCTGCGGGGTGTCGGGGTGTTTGGTCAGGATGGTGTTGGGGAGCATTGGTGCTGGGGGGTCAGTTATCCAGCCCGGCATCCTTGGGGCATAGGAAAGCTAATGACTGCTGCTAATTGCTGGCCTAGTTTATGGAGGAGGCTGATTTCATGTGGGTGTTGAGAGATGGGGGGAGAGTGTGGAGAGGTGCTTTTTGAGATCAGGGTGCTCTTCCAGATCAGGGTGCTGAGGAAAAATGGGGGTGGCAGCCACCGGTCCTCAAGGATCAGAAATGGGGTGATGTCCCCGGGGGGTTCCTCTGTACAGCCTTGCTGTTGGGGGCTGCAGCACGTTGGGGCTGGGGAAGGGGCTGGGAGACAGGTTAGCAGGGGCAGCACTTGGGGAGTGGAGTTTAGACATGGGGTTTGCTAAAGCTGGTCTTAAAAGCCCCATCAGTCAGGCTTGCCAGCTGCTCTGCCACTGAAAAAGTTTTAATCACAGGCTTCCAGAAACTTCACCCAGTTCTTTGGGGTCTTGTGTGGTTTTTTTGTTAGGGTTTTTTCTCCCCTAAAAATTTAGCAAATCTTTGCAGCGATTTGCCTCACATTGAACCTTGCCTTTCCATCCCTCTGCAGGGAAAGAACCATTTTCATGATTGTTTTTTTGAAAAAAACCTGAGAAAAATATTACTTTTATCTTTTCCAGTAAAACTGAAGTCCTAACAGGGCTTTCTGGGTGAAAAAGATCTCTTCCAGAGCTAGGCGCTTTGGCCAAAAATAACTTTTTAAAAGTGAAGATCTTTGACCACTTTCACTGGGCTCATCACTTGTCTTCATTTCTTTCCTACGCAGGTGGTGGGCAGCCGGAGCCAGAGGTTTATTTTCAGAGGGGAGCGAGGTGTCGAGGGGAAACTTGGTTCAGCAGCAGCAATCCAGGTGGATGCTCTGACTGCTCATTTCTGGTCAGGCTTTATAAATCAGATCTTAAAGTGCTGAGGAAAAGGGAGGATTTTCCTGCTGAAGTCCTCCTGGGGTGCAAATGCTCCAGACCTTGAATAAATTGGGGATAAATTTTCCCGGTCTTCCCTTGTGTTTGCTCCTATCCAGCCTCTGCGTGGAGGGGAGAAGCTGAGCTGGGTGGGTTTGGGGTGGGAGCAGTGCCAGTGGCTGCCTGCCCCTACCTGTTCCTGCCTGTCCCAAGGGTAGCTGCTGGGGCTGCCGTTGTCCTTCTTTAATTTTGCACCTTTTGGGCACTGGTCTCCTGAGGAAAGCGGCACTGGGGCTGTCCCCCTGCCAGCAGCAGGGTGTTTTTCTCCCTGATGTGTTGTAACTACTGTTTGCAAAGCGCTTAAGCAGCCTGTGTAATCTACCGCTAAGACGCTCCTTATCTGGCATTATAAAACTGCACCGGTGGTGCGCGGGCAGCCTCAGCGAGAGCGGGTGGTCGGGGTGAGCTCGTTTCTGCTCATTTCTGTCCTTCTGCTCATTTTCCCCTTTCTGTCTGCTCCCCATCCCTCTCCCCTGCCCTGACAGCCTGGGTTTGCAGCCTGGCAGGAGGCAGCTGGATCTCCGTACAGCTTGTGCCTCCATCCGTGTCTCTTTGGGCCCATCCTAAAGTACTCCCAACTCCTTGCAGGTATTTCCAGTCGCAGTTTGGGTTGCTGCCATTCAGTTGATAAAGGTAGCAGTGCTGAGGTAGGTGTTTAAAGGCAGGATTTTCATGCCAGTTACTTTTTCATTTTCAAAGCAAGCTCCCCTGTCTTAAGCTCGCAGTTGTCTCTTGAATAATATGGTGGCATTAATCTCCTCTCTAAGGACGTGCTTAGCTCAGTGGTTTTAGATCTTCAGCCCTCTAAATATTACCAGTGGAGTGAAGGGGATTCCCTCTAGAGGGAACTTAAACCTATTAATAATAATTTAGCTGCCTTTTGTGCATCTTTATAGGTAGTCTGTGATTCCTGGGGCTGCAGGGCACCACTGAGGATGCTGGCGAGGATGCGTGAGGTGTGGGAGAGACAGCAGGCATGGTGGGCTGAGCACTGTCACCCCGCTGGGGACCTAGGTCTCAGCCTGGCCGAATTTAGATCTTCCAGTAGCCTTTTGCCATCAAATGTCCAAGTAGGAGATGAAGCAGATGTGTCGGTGGGGCTGAGCCAGCTGCGTGCCCTTCAGTGGTCGGATACTGGAAGGGAAGCGTTGGAGCGAGCAGAAGCTATTGCAAATCGCTGAGCTGGGCGATGCAATTTAGCATCCTGCTTCTAAATCCTCCTCCATCCAGGCTTAACCCCCAGGGCTGGCTTACATGGAGAAGTGGAGCTGGGGTGGTGACAAGGTGATTACCCAGCCATGCCAGCGTGGTGGGGCTCTCCCTGCGGTGATGAGGAGTGAGGAGCAGAGGTGCCCACCTGAAGGGTGCTGGCGGGAGAGGAGCAGGGTGACCTATCTGGCTCTGGTGTTTAGGATGTGGCCCCATCTCTGTGGGTTGAATGTTGGGGGTCTGTGAGCTACTAGAGTCAGGGGTTGGGGTCCTTGCACATGCAAGGTCTTGGGGTCTCTTTGCCATGAAGGCGGATGCTTGCTTCCTCCCTCGCAGCCCTTTCCAAAGTGGTGCAAGAGAGATGCATGAGCAATTTCTTGCCATGTCATACCCGTGGTTTTGAGCTCACCTCCCATCCCTGGGCTTGGGGCAGTTTGTTTATCTGACAGCTGGGACTTGTGAACTGCCTGATTTTTACTGCTTGCACCTGTGGCCGCACCTATTGCACCCCCCCGATAAATCAAACCCTGCTGTGGTTCTCTGCTGGGACCGCCGACCCTCCTCTCTCCTCTGGGTCTGCTTGCACTTCCTTGCTTATATTTAATCCTCCTGTTGCATCCCTGCAAAATCCCACTGGAGGTTAAAGGGAGAGCGCTGCAAGCCGCTGGCGGAGGCGGTTTCATCCCCTTTCATCCCCTCCAGTGCACCTCTGCTTTTCTGGGGTACAGAGGTTCCCTGGGGACCGTTTGTGGCCAATAACTCTGGCCAGGGGGAAACCACAGCCCCAAAACCACACCAGGGGGTGGATTTAGACAAGGTTTTAAACCATTTTCCCCTTCCTCCTGCAGCTGTCTCAGATTTGACGTGCTGATAGTAAAGGGCTTCCCCGGCCACCCGTTGTGCTCCCTGCCTGCCCCGGCATCAGATCCGGCCCCACGGGTGCTCCAGGCTCCCGGCTGTGCCAGGAAAGCTGCTCAGATGCTGATTGTGTTTGTCAGGGCGGCCGGATTAAGAGCACTGTGGCTAAGCCTCCTTGCCGAGCCTCTTCTCCAGTGGAGCCTGGGCCACGGCTTTGCTCAGAAACCCACCAGAAAACAGCATTTTCCAGGGCTCTTTCTCCTGTGGTCCTTGACATGTGGCTGTGGCTGAGCACCTGTCTGTGCGGTGGGAGCCCGCTGGCGCCGTATGGTGTTTCTGGGGGCCTGAGGTCTGTGTGTTGGACTTGGGCTGACATTTCCAGCTGGTGCCTTTTAAATAACTACTGTGGTTTTAAAAGGCACCTGAGCAGCTTCTAAAAATCAGGTTAAAAAGAAGTTTGACTCTGGCTGTCACCTTGCCAGCTCTTGTGGTGGTTTTTTTCTATTTTACCATCGTGTTTCCCTTTTTGTTTTAGAAAAGCTGTTGGTCTCGAGAAATTGTTTTGTGCTCTTGGTCCTAAACCTGCTTCCTTCTCTGGCACAGAGCTGTCAGCTCTCCCACTGCTGCTGGGGATGTGCAGGGGTTTGCTGGGCAGCATGCAGCCAGCACCCACTTGTGTGGGGAAAACCCTGAGCCAGAGTATCCCCGCCCCACAGCATCAGCCCAAACCTCTCAGCATCCTCCCCGTGCAGGGTTTTCTCCGGCAGCAAACCGGCAGAGCAGGATTCCTGCCTGCTTTCTGCCTCGGCGACGGGTTTGTGGGGTAGGATGCTGCCTGCCCTGGTCCCGGCTCACACCTGGCTGCTCCGGGGGTCCGGTGCTGGCTCCCTGCCCGGGCAGGCGTTGCCTTTGTGCTTTGACGTGGCAGCCTACCTCCCCGGGGAGAGTCAGCCAGCGTCTGCCTGGAGATGCTGTCTCCAAAGCCTGATCATTAAATACTGTAATTAAAAGCACTTAGCAGAGGGTGGACTAATGAAGCCCCCTTGAAAATGGCAGGTGATGTAGGTGCAGGGCCCTGTTCCCATCTGCTCTGTCTCGTGGAGGGTAGTGTGGGGATGGACATGCGGTCCTGCCCATCAGCCACCGGCTCCAGGGCTTGGCATCAAACCCACTGGCTGTCACTTGCCTGCTCATCACCATGGGAATGCAACTGCCAGCACCCACCATTCCTAAAAGATGAAAGAAACGGAGGGAGAGTGGGATGGCGTGGCCAGGATGCTTGAAAATGTGGTCCTGGCTCTCCGCATCCCTAGGGATGGTACCTGGGCAGGGGAGCCTTCCTCTGCACGGGCACATCCCTAAAATCAATGTCCCCGTGCACTTCTTCTTTCGGACCTGGAGAAGTGCCCTGCTCCGATACCCCAGCGGGAGTGTTCTGGGGATGCTGAAGGCCCAGCCCCACTGGAGGGGAGGAAAGAGTGAGTTGGGGCAGGACACATCTCAAGGGGCCAAGGAGTGAAGGTGCATCCTCTCTTGGTCCTGCCTGGAGATCATCCATGTGCACAGAGATAAATTACAAATAAATAAAACCGGGTGCTCTGCCGTACCTGGCATGGCTGATGGAGACAGTGATGGAGGCTGGCTGCTGTGGCGTCTGGGGGGGCCTGGGAAAAGCAGTGCCATGCTGGCAGGGTTGGGAAGCGGGGCCTGAGCAGGGCTCACTGCAGGGAAGGGCAGGGATGACAGGATTACCCTGCCAAGCCTCAGCCTCTAATCCATGGTACCGTTCAGCCGGCCACGTTTAATCCCGTTACTTGCCCGGCTGGTGTCTGTAGGGCAGCCGCTCAGCTGCGGTGCCAGTGGGGCACAGGGAGCTCTCCTGGGGAGGAGCAGGGACTCCTGCCCTTGTCCCCATCGCTGGTGGTGAGTTTGGGGACAGTGCTGTGAGCCGTTGTGCCAACATGTTTATTTTTTCCTTAAAAACACTGGCTGCATCAGTGTCCCCCCCGCCAGGGCAGCTTTACTTCCCAGCAAGTGGTGCCCATCCGTTTTTTCTTCCTTTCTTTTCTTTTTTCAAATAGTTCTTTCACAGGGAAGGGAAAAAAATATTCCCAAGGTCTCTTCAGCTCCATGTAGGCACTCCTGCGTGCCAGTCTCGGTGACCTTGGCTGGCGGCTCCCAGCTCGGCCTCGTGCCGCCCAGTTGGCCAGCTGCCCGTGTCCCTCCCCGCCAGCCAGGCTGGGCGATGGGGGGCTCGGACCCCCACACCCCCGTTCTCCTCTCTGCAACCTGGCTCCCGCTGGGCAAACAGGAGGAGTGGGGCTGTTTCTCTGGCTGCTTTGTGCAACGGGGACTCTCCATAGCACCCCGGTGATGGTGCTGCTCTCCAGGCACACGCCGCAGCCGGAATCCCACGGCACGCGTGCGCGCTGCGCTCCCGCCCCATCCCCGGCACCTCCAGGAGCTCGCGGTGCTCTTGCGGCAAGCTCCGGCATGCCGGCGAGCTCGACGAGGCATCCGCCAGGGCCGCCGCGCTGGCGTAAATAAAAGCGACGGTGTTGGTACCGACACCGTCCGCTCCCCGCTCATCCTGCCTCTCTCTCGCAGGGCGCCGCGTGGAGCCGGGGGACCGGGGGCACCTCGGGGAGCCGCCATGCCCGCCCACCCGCCACGAGCTGCGCCAAGGCCGCCCGCCGCCCCCTCGCCCCGCTGAGGCCATGGGGCCGCTGCTGCCGCCGCTGCCGCCACCACGGGGATTTCGGCTCGGCGAGGGGACTCTCGGTGCGTCTGCCATGGTGACATGAAGCGGACGGCGAGGGACGCCGGACTGCTGGAGGGGAGAGAGCCTGCACAGGCGGCCTGCTAGTATTTTAATTTATTAGTAGTATTCAATTTTATTTTGCCTATTATTTTTTTTTGGTTGGTGGGTTGCTTCTTCCCCTCCCCGGGGCTCCCGAGGGGAGGGGGTGGGCAGGGGAGAGGGGCCCCACCTCGCCCTGCGGATGCAAGGATGACTGTGCTGGCCAGGGCCCGGCGGGGTATCCGGCAGCTCTCTCCGCAGGTGGTGTTGCTCCTGCTCTTCGCCTTCTGTCTGCTCAGTGTTTTCGTCTCTGCGTATTATTTATATGGGTGGAAAAGGGGCTTGGAGCCCTCCGGGGACGTGGCGGGGCCGGACTGTGATGAGCCTAAGGTCGCCCCTTCCCGCTTGCTGCCACTGAAGACCCTCAAGGTGGCCGACTCCTCCCGCACGGACCCCTTGGTGTTGGTCTTCGTGGAGAGTCTCTACTCCCAGCTTGGCCAGGAGATCGTGGCCATTTTGGAGTCAAGCCGCTTCAAATACAGGACAGAGATTGCCCCGGGGAAGGGGGACATGCCCACGCTGACCGACAAGGACCGGGGACGCTTTGCGCTCATCATCTACGAGAACATCCTCAAGTATGTCAACCTGGATGCCTGGAATCGGGAGCTACTGGACAAATACTGTGTGGAGTATGGCGTGGGCATCATCGGCTTCTTCAAGGTAAGGGGGTGTGCAGGGTGAGCCGAGACCCCACGGCCAGGCTGGGTGTAAGCGGGGGGCTCTGGGGTCTTGCTGCCCTGCAGGGACTTTGCCCTCCTCTTGCTTTGTGCAAGCAGCGTGAGTTGGTGTGGACCCAGCCTGCAGCCTGGCATGGGGCACAGGCTTCTAGCAGAGGGCACTATCTTAATCCTCTCCCTGTGGAAGGGCTGTGTGGCCCCTGGGTGTTTTGGGGGTAAAAACACACCTCTGGGATCAGTCCAGTTGCTTTTAGCATCCCGTTTCCCAGCAGTGACCCTTGCTGGGGTTCGCCACAAGCATGAGCAGGTATTTTGCTCGGCAGCCCTCTGCCCTTCTCCGGCCTAGGGCTCGCAGCCCCAGGGGGTTTTGCATGTTGGATGTGAGCAGAATTGAGCGTGCGAGGGGGACAAGGGCACCCCATGCTCAGGAGAGGAAGGAGGGGGACCCGGCACTCGGATCTCAGGGGGTAGGGAGCCGCCTTCCCCCTTGCCATGGCTGATGGTCCCCCCTGCCTGCACAGCCAGTCTGGGCACTCGTCCCCAGCGTCCTGTCTCCTTTAGCCCTGTTTTCCCCCATGCAGGCCAACGAGAACAGCCTGCTGAGCGCCCAGCTGAAGGGCTTCCCCCTCTTCCTCCACTCCAACCTGGCGCTGAAGGACTGCAGCATCAACCCCAAGTCGCCCCTGCTGTACATCACGCGCCCCAGCGAGGTGGAGAAGGGCGTGCTCCCTGGGGAGGACTGGACCGTCTTCCAGTCCAACCACTCCACTTATGAGCCGGTCCTCCTGGCTAAGACCAAGTCAGCCGAGTCCATCCCGCACATGAGCGTGGATGCGGCGCTGCACACCACCGTGATGCAGGACCTGGGCCTTCACGACGGCATCCAGAGGGTGCTTTTTGGCAACAACCTCAATTTCTGGCTGCACAAGCTCGTCTTCGTGGACTCTGTCTCCTTCCTGACAGGCAAGAGGCTCTCCCTGCCCCTTGACCGCTACATTCTGGTGGACATTGACGACATCTTTGTTGGCAAGGAGGGCACACGCATGAAGGTGGAAGATGTCAAGGTGCGGCTGTGATGTCCTGGCTGGGTGGGCAGAGGATGTGTGGGGCTGGGTACTTGTACCTGCTCTGGGATGCTCCAGGGATGAGCTTTCCTGGCCCCGTGGGAGCCCCTCTGCGAAGCTCTCAGGGACATGGGTCCTCACCCTGGTGTGGCAGCTGTCCCCGTGGCCACGTGCTGAGGACATCTTGCTTTCTTTCCCACTCTCCCAGGCGCTGTTCAACACGCAGAACGAGCTGCGCACCCACATCCCGAACTTCACCTTCAACCTGGGATACTCAGGGAAATTCTTCCACACGGGTGAGGAGGGCAAGGGCATCGCTTTGCGTGTTGGTGCCGTATGGCTGGTGTTGAGGCACAAACCAGTGCTCAAAGAGGCCAAAATTGGGGCTGCAGGAGGGTCCTTGGGCATCCCACCCTGCTGCCCCCCATCACCCAGTCACTGAGAGGGGCTCCCCCTCCCTCTGCCCCGGCTGCTCACACATGGCTCCGTGTGCCGGGTGGTGACAGCGAGCATCATGCCCGCAGGTACCGATGCTGAGGATGAAGGTGACGACCTGCTGCTCTCCTACGTGAGGGAGTTCTGGTGGTTCCCCCACATGTGGAGCCACATGCAGCCCCACCTCTTCCACAACCAGTCGGTTCTTGCCGAGCAGATGACCTTAAACAAGAAATTCGCTGTCGTGAGTAAGATGCTGCTGGTGGGAGCGCTCATGGTGGGGGGAGGATGGGAGAAGGGGGGTGAAGAGGGGACCCAGGTGACGGTCTCTGCTTGCTGGAGCAAAGGGACCTGGTGACATTAAGTCATGTCCCCCACATTGCAGCTGAGCAGGTAAATCCATTTATAGGCTAGTACCTGGAGCAAAAGGATTTATCTGCTCCAGCCAACTTGCTGCTGTGGCACCGAGCTGCCCTGGTGCCTGTTTGAGGGGAGACATCGTCTGTGCATTGTAGCCGTGCCCGACTGGCCCAGCACCGTGGGGGATGCAGAGGTCCAATCCAGGGGGGTGCAGGTTGGGTGCTCAGCCTGGCACAGTTTGATGTTGTGCTGGGCAATGATGTGGGATCCTGGAGTGGTGGCTGTGTGCCGGCAGGCTCCGGCTCATAGAAACTCCCTCTGCAGGCTGAGCTGTCTGGGACATGTTTGGTTTATAAAGGCAGGGTCTGACCTTCAGCTTGGTAAGGTGTTGTCCATCCTCTTCATGTGGCCCTGATAAAGCCAGCATTGAGACCAGATCATGTTGTGATTGACTGGTTTTCTCACAGCTGTCTTGAATCCAAACGAGTAAAGCCAGACCCGGTAATAATAATTGGGTCCTATGGCCTAAGAGAGGGATCTTCAGGCTAACTTGAATTCATTGTCTGATAATTTGAGGTGCTTAATTAGAGAGAGACCAGACCATCCCTATTTGGGATGGGCAGTTGTCAAGCTCAGAATTTCCAGGCTGTTTTATATCTACTGATATAAACCAATTTATAGTCCTGTATAGATGTATCTCTTCATTCTCCGCAGAAAAGCTTTGCTGCTGTTGTTTTGTTGGTGACAGCAGAAATGGCAAGGATGAGGATGGTCCATGTGAAGCAGAGGAGCGAGTGTCCACCCAGCACATCTGCTCCTGGGCTCCCTTTCATGGAGACAGCCCTGGTTAGGAGAGGATGTGTGGGCACAATCCTGCCCTGGTTGCTCTCCAGAGGCACGAATAGACAATTTGTAGTTGGGAATGGGCAGTCCGCTGGGCAGAGATTGGTTTGGGACGTTGTGGTTTTGGGGTCTTCACAGTCACTCGCGCCCCGCTCTCTTCTCTGCAGGAGCATGGTATCCCCACTGATATGGGGTATGCTGTGGCCCCCCACCACTCGGGCGTGTACCCCGTTCATGTGCAGCTGTACGAAGCTTGGAAGCAGGTTTGGTCAATCAAAGTGACGAGCACGGAGGAGTACCCCCACCTGAAACCTGCTCGCTATCGCCGTGGCTTCATCCACAATGGCATCATGGTAGGTGGCCAGGCTTTATATCTGGTGCTTCTCTCCTCTGCCTCCTCAACCAAATCCCAGGACCTCGGTGGATGGTTTCTGGGCAGCTCAGATGCTTTGATTTGAGGGGGCTGTGCCCTCTGCTCATCCTGCATGGAGGAAGCTCGTGTGAGGACAATTTTTGGCTTCTCCGTCTGTCCACCTAGATCCCTTGTGGGTAGCAGGATTCAAGTCGAGGATGGTGAGGGGCAGTGGAGCTAGTCCTGACCTCTGAGGGCTTGAGGACCCCGTTTTAATTGGGGAGGAGAAGGGGACTCAGCCCTGGGTGCCTGGAGGAGGCTGCGTGGCCATTTCATTGTCCTTGCTCCTCCACCTGCTCCATCCATATCTTTCTCTTGCCCCAGGTACTCCCCCGGCAAACCTGTGGCCTCTTCACGCACACCATCTTCTACAACGAATACCCCGGTGGCTCCAGTGAGCTGGACAAAATCATCAACGGCGGTGAACTGTTTCTGACGGTGCTCCTCAACCCTGTGAGTACTGCCATCTGGCTGCCTGGGGACGGATGGACAAGCATCTTTTGCAGACCTGTCTCCCAGCGCTGCCGTGGGAGATGTCCCTGATGTCCTCAGCCAGGATGTGAGCCATCTGCATGGGACAGCTGCCAGGGGAGGCTCTGCTAACCCCTGTTCTGTCCTCTCCATTTCAGATCAGCATCTTCATGACACATCTGTCCAATTACGGCAATGACCGCCTGGGCTTGTACACCTTCAAGCACCTGGTCCGCTTCCTCAACTCCTGGACCAACTTGAAGCTCCAGACGTTGCCGCCTGTGCAGTTGGCACAGAAATACTTCCAGATCTTCTCCGAGGAGAAGGACCCGTTGTGGCAGGTACCTCCTGTGCCTGGAATGGGGGGAACAGCAGGTGTTTCTCCTCTCTGTGGTTCTGTGTGCAGTGCCAGGAAGGAGTTTGCCCTGTAGAGCTGGAAATAACCCCAGGCTTTGCCCTGCTTGCTGAGCAGTATGGTCTCTCTGCATGTCTGCTCAGGCTGGAGGGGGCTGAGCAGTGGTGTGTGGTCCCATCCAGGTTGCCCTGCCTATAATCCTCCCTTCCCTGTGTTTCAGGATCCCTGTGAAGACAAACGGCACAAAGACATTTGGTCCAAAGAAAAGACCTGTGACCGATTCCCAAAGCTTCTTATCATCGGACCCCAAAAAACAGGTGCTTCCCTTCACCCTCAGTGTCGTGAGCATGCCGGCAGGCTTGCCAGGTCCCACCCACACCCCCAAAAAGCCTCTCTCAGCCATCCTGCCCTGAAGCAGAGCCCAGAGGGAGGTTTGGCCCAAGTCAGCTCTCGCTTTCTGTCTGTCCGAAGGAACGACTGCCCTTTATCTCTTCTTGGGGATGCACCCAGACCTGAGCAGCAACTACCCCAGCTCAGAGACCTTTGAGGAGATACAGTTCTTCAACGGACACAACTATCACAAGGGCATCGACTGGTAGGTCTCCGTGCTGTGGGGGCTAAGCTGGGAGCGTCAATTCCTTCGGGAACAGGAACAGCAGTGCCGTGGGGTTTCCCGTCAGCCTTGCAACTGCTGGGTTCTTGGCAGGGGGCACTTGGGTGCTGCAGGGTGGGACGAATCCTGCACGGGCTCTGCCCTATGCCTTCAGGCCATCATACCATCGTGGTTTATCCCTGAGATGTTGTCCGTAAGGCAAAGGACCCTTGTCAGGACTCAGAAGTGCCCTTGGCAGAAGCTGGGCTTGTGTGCATCTGCTACCCCCTGGGGAATCTGGTGAGGCCTGGCCCTCCAGAATGGCCGGGGGGGATTGTGGAGCCCCAGGCAGCATTTCAGACTAGGGGGACTCTGCAGGGTTAGTGCGTGGTACAGTGTTTGAGATGTCACTTGCAAGGGGGGCTGCCAGGGACATCTCGTGGTGCCCATCCGCCTGCCTCATGCTGTGCCTCCCCCAGGTACATGGAGTTCTTCCCCATCCCCTCCAACACCACGTCTGATTTCTACTTCGAGAAAAGTGCCAACTACTTTGACTCAGAAGTGGCTCCCCGGCGAGCTGCAGCCCTGCTCTCCAAGGCCAAAGTCATCACCATCCTCATCAACCCTGCAGATCGAGCCTACTCCTGGTATCAGGTGAGCTGCCTGCCTCTGCCTCTTCCCTGACTTGGGCAGCCCTTTGGGGCGGTGTGAGCCTTCCACCTTCCCTTGGGCCAGGGGCTTCCCTCCAAGAGCTTGGTTTGGGAGGTGGGGTGGCTGTGGGTGCTGCACTTTTTGGCTGAACAAGATGCGTGGGCACACGGCATGGCGGCCTGGGAGCTGCAGCGCCTCGTGGGCAGCCCAGGATTTGGGTTGCCCCAGGAACAAACCTGCCTCACTCATGCCTGACAGCACCAGCGAGCTCATGACGACCCAGTCGCCCTGAAATACACCTTCCACGAGGTGATAACGGCTGGACCCGAGGCTGCTCCGAAGCTCCGGACCCTGCAGAACCGCTGCCTGGTGCCAGGCTGGTACGCCACCCACATCGAGCGCTGGCTGAACAGCTACCATGCCAACCAGGTAGGGATGGGAGCACCCCACTCCTAAGTGGCAGCACCCTAGGGAGCCCCCCCTTACCCAAGCAAGGATGTGGCAGGAAGAGAGCTTGGGTCCAAAGTCAGCTGTGAGGGTGCTCCCATGGGAGCTGCTTTTCTTATACCCTAAGAACCATGAGGGGAAGAGTAAAAGTACTTGGAGAAGGGCCAGAGGGGAGATATTGTGGAAGAAGGAAACCCTTGTAGTGTGAGGTTGGTGACGAATAATGCACGAAGATCTCCTTGTGCCAGTCCTCTGGCAAAGCAGGGTTGAAAGGAAGCCGCAGGGTGGAGGGCTGTGGGTGACTCTGCAGGGGCACTCTTGGCCACAAAACCCCACGGGGCTGCCCTGACTGGTGTCACCACGGCATCGAAGCAGGACAAAAATAGCAGGCAAAGCTGCCCATGGTTCAAGCTGCCTCCAGGGGGAATGGGGCTGGATGCCAGCCTTGCTGTGACCCACATAGTGGAGCGCTGCTGGCCGTCTACAGGCTCAGTCCCTGAAAGATTTTTCCACCATCATTTAACCTTATAAAGTCTATTAGTTGTCTGCTGCTGGTGTAATTGCTGTAATGCAATCCTGGCTGGCCGTGGGTTGGGCAGTGCTGAGCCGAAGCTCTGATGTTGCCTTGGATGGATCCTGGCCCAGACTTTTATTTGCATTCCATTTTCCAACACCCAGTGTAAGTGAACACAGGGGGAAAGGGGACCCTGCACAGGCTGGTGGCAAATTTGGCTCCAAGATGGCAAAAGATGTGGTGAAGGAGTTGTTGCATCCCAGGAGAGCAGGGCTGGGAGCCAGCGGCACCTCACCGCCCTGCCTTGCCCCTTGCAGATCCTGGTCCTGGATGGCAAGCTGCTCCGAACAGAACCTGCCAAAGTGATGGAGACGGTCCAGAAATTTCTCGGCGTGACCAACTTCATCGATTATCACAAGACCCTGGCGTGAGTCCTTCCCTGAGCTTCTCCTTCCTCCAACCTGCTGTTGCTCCCAGTGCAGTGGGTTGGCCCTGGGGACACCCAGCACTGTTCCAAGGCAGCCCCCAGCCCTGAGGCTCACCGCAGAGCTGCTGCTGGTTTTGATGAGACCAGGGTTTCACCTGTGGCCGAACAGCAGCTCCTCATTGCTGCAACCTACACTGGGGTAGCTGCAATCAGAAATAGTGTTCAAACAAGCAACCCGCTTTGCCATGCTTATCCAGACACTGCACCAGGAATGGTGGTGTCACTCTGGGCAGCTCAGGAGCAGCTCTGGGCTCCTGGAGCAGAGTTCAGGCATGCATTTGTGCCGCATGTGACAGTGCTGAGCCCTGGCACCTCAGCTCCTTGTGCACACACTGCAGAGAGCAGCTCTTGATGCTGGCCGTGTGGCACCTCCACAGGTGTCAGCTTGCTCTGAGCCTTCCAGACATTAAAGCCCACCGTGGGAAGCAGGAGCCTCCAGAGCTCCTAGAAAAATAATAATTTACCTCTGCGCAGGGCTTGCCTATATATGTGGCCACTCTGAGTCTGCACCCAGGTGCTGTGGGGCTCTTGAGGGCATCCAGGGCTGAAGGTGCTGCAGAAAATAATAAATCCACATCAACCCCTGTGCTCCCTCAGCGGGGTGATGCAGTGATGAATGAACCTTGGCAGGCTGCTTATTGTGCAGCTGCACGGGGAACCTGTTGTACCGGGGGGTCGATAACAAGATGTTAGCTGGGCTGCGGATTAAAAAGAGATGAAGTGCCCCTGTGCAGGGCTGGGCAGCAGTGGGGCTTGTTGGGCAGCATGCTTGACTGTGGAAGGTGTGCGGGGACAAGAGGGGTGAGGCAGAGCTCTCGCTTCACAGGTTCGATCCAAAGAAAGGATTCTGGTGTCAGCTTCTGGATGGAGGGAAAACAAAATGCTTGGGAAAGAGCAAAGGAAGGAAGTACCCTGAGATGGATTCAGATGTGAGTATGCAGAAAGCCTCCTGGGACAGTCCTGAGCGGGGCCAGGGGTCTATGTCGGGGCAGTGGGCTCAGGGCTGGTCCCCCTGACCCTCTTTTCTGTTCTCCCGTTGCAGTCGCGCGCCTTCCTGCGGGACTATTACAGGGACCACAACATAGAGCTCTCTAAGCTCCTGTACAAAATGGGGCAGACGCTGCCCACCTGGCTGCGGGAGGAGCTGCAGAGCACCAGGTAGCTGCCGCCTGCTGCCCACCCAGCAATACCTGAGCGGGGCTGACCCCTGCACCCAGCGGGACCTTCCTCAGCAATACCCGGCTGCTGCCTTGGAGGGGACCCCCAGGAGCGGGGGGCTGTGCCGGAGGCTGCCCGAGCAGCAGCCTGACTCTGCGATCCCTGCGCTGCATACCCCCATACCCGTTTCTCTTTCATTTTATTTTTCCCTTTTAATTTCTGGGCCTGTCGGTGAGGTCCCTTCCTGCCCCGCTCCGACACGGGGAAGTGGCACAAATTGCCCCTTTCTTTGCCCAAAATGGGCTCCAACTCCCCTGGGCCTGAGGGCTGCAGCAGAGCCATCCCTCACCTCCTGGTCTGAGGGTGGAGGAGCTGCTCTGGGCATGCTGGAGGTGACTTAGCTGAGCTGGAGCAGAGGAACGGAGCTGGTGGAGACCCAAAGCACAGAGGGACCCAGACCCATTCCTGCCATCAGCCCCATGGCAGGGAACAGGAGAGTTTGCTGGATTCCCCCGACACCTACTTGGAAAAGCTGCGAACAAGATGGATTTTTCTTTCAAAGACTCAGGCATGATTTCTTTTGTCATCTCCGTTCATTTTCAAGCTCCTCAACCTCTTGCTCCCCCTCCATGGGCAGCGCGGTGGGACCGTGACCAAGCAGGAGAAGGGGCTGGTGTGCTGGCCCTGGTGTGCTGGCCCCGGCACGCTCCCGTCCCCCCAAGCCCACCCTGCGATCTTGTACACGCGTGGTGTTTCCTGTGGTAAAGCCGAGCGGTGTCCGGCGTCCCCTGGTACGGAGGAGAGCCGGCCCTCGGGGACAGGGTGGACGTTGGGATAACGGCAATTGGAAGGCTGCTGAAACTTCAAACCTCTTGAATATTAAAAGCGAAAGTATTTTAATAATGTTGGGGTGGGGGGGTGGGGTTGGTTTGGTTCCCGTTTTGCAGGGGGTTGTTTTTCTTCGGTGCCAGAATTTGTACCTAAACCCCGAGGGTTTTACGTGATCTCTTTGGTTGTTACATGTGATGTGGACGAAGGTCAGTGGGGAAATGGGGAACGGTTTCCCAGCCGGCGATGTGTCTTTATACCGGTGGTGCCGTACAGAGCTGCAGCCCCGGCTCTGCCTCTCCTGCGCCCTGCCGTGTCCCCTGGGTTTTGCTGCCGGGGCTGGCAAACGAGACCGAGCCATCGTGGGTTTACCAGGATAAAGGCCCAAATTTCCCCTCGGATGGAGCTGCTCCGCAGGGTGCAGGATGGCAGCGGTTGCCGCCGGAGGTGCATGTGGTACCTGGGATGCTGCCCTCGCCTCTAGAGCGGGGCCAGGGCACTGGGGGGGAACGCAGCGTTTCACCCTGGGCGATGGAGGGGCCCCGCTGGCTGCGGGGGTTCCCACCCGGTTATTTTAGCAGGAGCCCCTGTTGCTGTGCATGGGACCGTGGGGGGCTGCACCTCCTCTCTGCCCCTCCATGGGGATGTGTTGGGAGAAGCTCCCGGGTGCTGGTGTAAGGTCCTGTTGAACCAACTGCTAATAAATCGGGGGGCTCTGGTTTTACTTGCTGGTTGTTGCCTGTTTCTCTACTCACTGGCAGGATCCAGTCCTCCTCCCCAGGGGTCCCATCTGCCTTTGGGGGCTTTTGGGCCCATCTTTTGGGGGGATTTGGGGAGGAAGAGGGGGTGTGTGGGAGCAGCCCTCTGTGCACGAGGTGGCAGCAGCCGTCTAGTCCTGGATCCGGCCACGCTGCACAGCCGCCCGCGGCCTCGTGTTCCCGGGATGGGGCCTGCCGTCGGCCGGGACAGCATCCAGCCCCGACTGTGTTAGCACTGGGGCAGAGATATGGGGGGGGCCCAGGGGGTTCCCTGCTTGCCTTCTCCCCCCTGCCCTATTAGCCAGTCCTTGCCTGCCAGAGCCTGCCTGCCTGCCTGTCTGCTGCCTCCCCATCGCCTTCCGCAGCCTGGCCCCTGCAAAGCGCTGGAGGAAACGAAGACAGAGCCTAATTAATCCCAGCCGGGTTTGTTTGAACCTGTCGGAGTGACAAATGATGTGCGGTGCGGCAGGAGCCGTTGGACGGAGGAGAGGGGGCTGCAAAGGGGAGAGCTGTGGGCTGCCTGCCTGCCCGTACCCCTGGGGCTGCCTGCCTGGACAAGGAGGCTTTTAATTTTTGGCCATACTGGAGCAAAGCCAGGCTATGCACCCTACACCGTTACTCCGTGGTGCCCTTCCCGGTGTCCTGAGCTTGCTGTGCCTGGGGCTGGCCACCAGCCCCCATTGTCCCCATCCAGCCCGAGTGGTGGGCTGCCACAGGTGGGACCAGCTGCTGCCCAGCTTGACCCTGAGTTAATTGCTTGTTAATTAAGAGGGCCAGGAGCACAGCTCAGCCCTATGCAATGGCCCTGAGGTGCCCGGGAGGATGAGGAGGGCTCTGCCCTCCCAAGGCCACAGGAGAGCTGTGGGGGAGGAAGGCTCTGTCCCCCTAGCCTTTGGCCCCCCCTTGGCACCGATGATGTTTTCTAGCTTCTGTCTCTGCCAAAAATGTGCAAACTCGGCAAAATCTGTGCCGGACTGGGCAAGGGCCAGGGGCTGGGCGGCTGCGGCTGGGAGGTCCCCTGGGGGAATGGGAGCCCCAGCCAGTATCCCCGCTCGGGGCTCAAACCCTCTGTGCCCCTGGGCTGCTCCCCCTTTGTGGGCAGGGGCTGCCGAGGCTGTCCCTGCTGCGGCCTCGTCCTGAAAACTCTCTTTGGAGACCCCAAGGCAGCCCCTGCCTGGCTCTGAGCCCCCGGGGGGCTGGGGTCTGCGTGGGGGAGCGGGTGCGAGGCAGCAGCCTCCTGGGGGTCCTGGAGGTCGTAGGGTTGAGCCCGAGGTTGCTCCAAGCCCTCCGCACACCCAGCCCGTGGGCAGGATCGTGGTGGCCGTGGTGAGGGCTGGCTTTCCTGCCCATGACGAGCCACTGCGGGGTTCGGTCCAGCCCCAGAGGCTGCTCTCTGCACCTTGATTCATCCTGCTGCCGTGCCCTGACACGTCCCGAATCCATGTGCTGACACATCCCATGTCCATGCCCCAGCACATCCTGCATCCTTCCCAGCTGCCTGGGGATATGCTGATGAATCCCCGCTGCAGAAGAGATGTGGAGCCCGGCAGTGCCCGTGCTGCTGTTTGCATGGGACTGGGCAATGCTGGGCACACCACAGCCCACCTGGCGGGCAGGGAGGGATGCGGGCAGGGAGGGATGTGGGCAGGGAGGGATGCAGGCAGGGAAGGATGCAGGCAGGGAGGGATATGGGCAGGGAAGGATGCAGGCAGGGAGGGATACGGGCAGGGAGGGATGCAGGCAGCAGGGTGCAGGGCTCGCCTGGCTGGGCACAGGGCTGGGGGTGCTGGCCATAGGCAATGGGGTAACTCATTATCGGGATGTGGCGGTGAATGCAGGAAGCCTGTGGTCCCTCTCCCTGTCCCCAGCAGAGCTGCACAGGACAGGGGCCGAATCCTCGCCCCGGGTACCCCCCAGAGCAGTGGGGTGGCTGATGGTCCTGCTCCCCCATGCAGCCGGTGCGTGATGCCCCGTGACCCCACAGCCACGCAGAGCCACCCCACACCAGCATTGACACCGGGCCCCTGACCTCCCCAGGGACCGTGAGGTCCGAGCTGCTGTGCCGGCGGCCGTGCCGTGTGCCGCACGGGTCTCAGCAGGACGGGGATTTTGGCAGGAGGGCTGGAGGCACAGCGCCGTGCTCCCAGAGCTCCTCCAGACAGGTCTGGGGGTTGGGAACTGCAGGAAGAGGGAAAAGCCGAGAGATTCCTGAATTCCTGCCGGGATCACTTGGGGGGATTATAACCTGGAAGGGCAGATGATTTACAGGCCCCTGCTCCCCCCGCAGCTCCATCTGCTACTAGAGACGGCGGCTCAGCCACGCACGGCACAGCCCTGGGCAGGGTAGGCATTAACAGCCCACTCCCAAAAGGAGGGATTGGAGGGAAGTTCCCAGTTTCACAGCCTCGCCTGATTTTAAAACCCCCATTGCTTGGCCAGCCGTGGGAAGGAGGGGATGGAGGGGGATTTCACGGCGTGTCCAGCCAGGGAACGAGGTGGCAGTGCCGGCAATTGGGTGCAAGTATTCCCTGGACGGCTCCTCCTGTCCCGCTGCCGGTGGTGCCCCGGCTCCATGTGGGTGCTGGGGGGGTGCGGGATGCAAACCCCCATGTGGGGATGTCGTGCCTTCCATCGTCTGGTGAGAAGAGTGGGTGGCGGGACAGGGAAAGAAACCTGTGGGTGACTTGAAAGCCATCTCCTGTGTTGGCTTCCCAAAGCGGGTGGAGGTGGAGGTGTTTGGCAGTTTTTGGGTGGGATGGGTTCTTCCTCCAAGCACTCCGTGCTGTGTCTAGCCTTTACAGCCTGCTGAAGCTTGACATTTAAATCAAGCTTTACAATGAGACTTAGTAGAAATCAGAATTATTTCAATCAAAAAATGTCTATACCATGGGTTTATGTCGGGGAAATCTCGCTGTGACCCTCCCTACCAAGCTAACCACCTTCTATTTCTGTTCCTCCAAAGAGGTACATGAAAGGGGCCGAGTCCGGCAAGCGCTAACCTGTCCCAAACCTTGGCTCTGAAAACCTAGCGAGGGAGTCGGGAAGGACCACGGAAACTGCTCTCTCACAAGAAGAGGCAAGGGTGGGTTTGCACCCTATGAATAACAGAGATCACGAACCGCAGAGGAGCCCCTTGCTCCCCCGAGAAAGGCATCCCCAGACCAGATGGCTGGAGGTTAAAACCAGATGGCGCAAATATTTCACACCGCAGCAGAATTGCAAAAGCGGCGATGGTTTTGTCTTCTTCCACAGCCCTTTCCTCCAGGCTGGCGACCTCCTCCTGGGGGATATTGTCCTGGAGATGGGTGGGAGTGTGACACGGCGGGACCCGCGTGGACGGGGAGGTGGCAGAGGTGCTGCTGATGGGGCTCCGGCTGCGGTCAGGCTCCTGCTGGGATGATGGGACCCTCATAGAAGGTCAGATTAGGGACAGCCAAAAGCCTCCCGAGACCCCACGCAGTGTCACCCAGCAGTGCTAGGAGGGGACAGCCCCACCGGAGAGCCGTTTCGCTTTACATGACCCCTGCAGCTGCTGGGACATGACCTTGGGTCTCCAGCCCCGGCGCTTACCGCATCCTTGTCGTGGGACCTGCGATCGGAGCAGGGACAATGCCCAGGCTGAGAGGAGACAGTGCAAGTCACCAAGTCCTTGAATAAAAGCCATGCAAAATATTTCTTCTAAAGCTTCTCGTGATTTTGAAGAGACGTATTTATACTTTGCGATAAAATAATGCTAAACTCTGGTGTCTGAAAAATATCAGTGTATTTTTATTATATGTTCATCCGCCCCTAGATTACAAAGCCTATAAAAATCTTTTTGTAGAAAAGTCATGTATTTTCCTGTAAACACAGCGAGGTCTTCTTTGGAAGATACAAATCTATAGAATGTCTCCCATACGTTAGAAGACATTTATATGTAAGATATTTATGAAGGCTAAGATTGTAAATATGAATCGCCCATTTAAATGTCACAGCCTAAATCAGAAAATGCTGGAGATGTAAAATAGACTTGAAACGTCAAAGGACAGATGACAAAAAGATGTTTCTTCCATCCGGGAAAATTGTTTTATAACCAATTTCCATTAATCCCAGCTTTCCGGTGGCTGTAGTTAACCCAGTTCTGCGAGTGGTATTTGTTTTAAAGAGGACACGTCGTGATGGGCAGCTCGGGGCTGGAACCCTGTGGAGCACCGCTGGGAGCCGGACCCCTCCAGCCCCACAAAGCTCCTGGGCTGATGCCGCCCCTTAGCATCCCCCTCATCCCAGCCCCACATCCCCGCTCCCTCCCCACCTGCCGGCCCCCTCTGCCATCCTGCATCCCGCCGCCCTCCTGCAAGGCGTCTTTGTCCCTTCCCGCGCCATTTATTATTAAAACCAGGTGTCGGAGCGGCTCTGAGCCCGGGGGGGAGCTGGGGCTGCTTCCCGGGGGTCTTGGGACAGGGAAGCGGCAAATTGTCCCTATGCGGGGCGGAGGGGGGGATAAACTGGGGGGCAGCTCCAGCTCCCCAAGGCACGGGACTCCCCAGGGACCCAGCGCTCGGTGGCTTTCTCACACCCAGAATTGGTGGGGTCAGCACCGAAGGGGTGTCCCGATGTCTTCTGGCTCCTAATGCAAGTGCTGCCAGCTGGCCAAGCTAGACCGAGGCGGGTTTTGCACCAGTGGAAAAAGATAGTGGCTGATAAGGTGGTTCTGGTTTAATAATGCAGGGGACAGCTGGGAGGCAGGCGGAGCGAGGCTGGAGCTGGAGGCTCAGGGCAGCTTTAAGATGAGGAAGGGCCGTGAGGTGATGCTGAGCCCTGGAGAAAAGCAAAGGCGGACATTAAACGAGGCTCCAGATGCTGAGGGTGTGCAAAAGGCGACAAGATGCGGATGGCTTTAGCTGTTCTGGCAGCTTTTCATTCAGCAAACCCAGCTTCTAGCTGTGTAAATGCAGACATAACTTCTCTGGGCTCAGGGAGTGACAAAAATTGTATCGGTACCAGCACATTCCCACCACCGAGGGGCTGGCACTGCTGTGGAGGTGTAACTCAACCCACATAATGTATAGGTTTCAACCATTTTAATACTTTTCCTCCTTTTTTTAAGCCCTGTGGGGAACTCAAGGCTGTTTGTTTGCTAGGGAAAAGCTTGCTTTTGGGATGCTGCTCACTGTGGGCTGCTCGCCTCTCCCCTGCCCGCTGGCGTCGGGCAGGGATGCTGCCTTCCCCAAAAACTTCAGCGCTGCCCAGAGCTGCTGGAACAGCCCAGCAAGTCCCTGTCCTAGTCCCTCCCCAGAACAACGTCTGCGGCACCTTTGCAGGGCACTTGGGAAGCAAGAGAGGAGAAACTCAGGAGCCAGGGCTGCAAGAGGAGCTTTCCAGCTCTAGGTACAAAGGAGGGAAATGTTAAAGGGTTTCCTGCTGTTGCACATCTGGGTTGAGTTTCACCGCTGGTCCTCCCTGCGCACTGTGGGGGCCGCCGCCGCTGGAGCCACTGGGGCTTGGAGAGCCGGTGACGTGGATCCCAGCACCGGGGCAGGCGGGGAAGGGTGCTCAGGACCGTCTTCCCCACCTTGCACGGGGGGCTCAGTGCGGTGGAGAACCCACCTCAGCCCCCATCTTCCCAGCCCTTCCTCCGCAGCCAGGCGTGAGCAGACCAGTCCTGCCGGCCACCCAGGCGTACTGGGCTCGCGGCAGCCCCCCCGGGACCCTCCGGCTCCTCGTTGTCCCCTGTGACCTTCATCCACCCACCCGCACCTGAGTTTGCCAGGATGCTTTCTCCCCGGCAGCCATGAGAGCCGGGCTGGCTCCCTGCCCCCCCTCCAGATGTTGTGCCGGGGAGAGGCCCGGGCATCCAGCTCACAGCTGCTCCCAGATCCCAAAACCCTCCGGCTCACCCTCAGCCCTAGCAAAAAGGACGGTGAGAGCAGGGACATCCCTGCCTGCAGCCGGCTCAGCAGCCGGCACAGCCCGGGCACCTCCTGCCCCTGCCACGGTGCTGCTCCAGGTCTGGCAGGGGCAAGCGGGGGGGGGACGGGGACAGCATCTCCCCCCTTATTTTGGCAGCACTGGGAGAGCATTTGCTGAGTTCCTCCTTGACATGGATTCACAGCCACCGGCTTTGGCTGGCGTGCCGGAGCGTGCAGTGCTATCACCGCCGGAGCTGAGACCTGCCGGCTCTTGCAGTAGATGTTCCCGAGGTGGGGGTCCCGGCTGTGCACCCCCATGCAGGTGAGCAGCCTGTCCTCAGGGACCGCTCTGGTGCTGGCCTGGGGTCCGGAGCCCCACGGCGTGAAGGTGGGTGCAGTCCGTGGGTGCATGGAGGCCTTTTGGGGGGGGGGGGGGGTTGCAGTGGGGAGGGGGTGAGGAGCGACATAGTGAGCTGGACCCCCATTCCAGGCTGCCGCTGGGGTCTCTTCCCTGGGCCACACACATCCACGTGGATATTTATACAGGATGGGAGCAGACCATCCAGCCCCGCATGGCCATGTGCCTCCCCGTGCAACGCCCCCCCAAAAGCCATACGGACCCAACACGAATCAAACGCCTCGGAATGAGCCAGAATAAATATTTTACGGTAAATTACTAAGGCTAATAATTATAAAAATCTGTACTTATGACCCGGAGCCAGGGAAAGATTTCCAAGCAGCTGGTGACCACATGGGTGACGGTCCCCCCCTGCTTCCCGGCCGGGCTGATGGACCCCTCCCCGCTCGTGGGGAGCAGCCGGGGGGGGGGGGGGGACAGGGACTGGGGAGGGTCTGGGGGTGGGTGTCCTCTCTTGGCTCAGGTACCGGGGTTGCTGGGGGGTCTGTGAAGCCCCATGGAAGGGCTAGAGATGGGATTTCCCACTACAGTGATTGCTGCTGGGGTTTGGGGAGGGGGCGGCACGGAAGGGGCTCGGCTTCCCACCCACACAGCCCTGCTGGGAGAGCCTTTGGGGTTATTCTGTTGCTGAGGGACTCGGGGAAGGCAGCATTGCCACGGGGTGGGGGAGAGCCTGGGGGAGGGCGAAAGAGAGAGAGGGAGGAGGAGGGTCAGCCTTGGCTAGCTATGGGGTGGGCTCGCTTTACCCATCAGAGGTGATTTTTGGGGTGCAGTCACCCCTCCTCAGCCAGCAGGAACCAGATCTATGATCTCTCCTCACCCCCCTCCAGCTCTGCCCATCCCCAGGGTTGCTGGGACGGGATGGTTCCTGGGGGGATGTCTCAGATCTGGCCACACGCTCGGAGCTGGACGAGGCGTGTGCCGGGCGAGCATCCCCATCCCCGCCTTGATGGGGACCGCAGCCCAGGGAGGGGACCTGGCAGAGGGTGTAGGAAGCTCTTGCTGTTTCTTTTCCTTCTTTCTCCTCCTCCGAGCATTAGCTGGGATAAGCACAGCAAGAGCGTGGGCATGCACTCCCCTGGCATTTCTAAGCCCCTTCCCTCTCCTTGCAGGCTCTGGTGTGACCGTGCCATCACGGCTCTCCGCAGCCCCTTTCCATCACCCTTGCCACTGCCTTGGCCCCATCTTCCTCCAGAGCAGTTGGAAAAAGGGGAGATTTGAGCAGCCGAACCCCACTCATTTTCTCCCCCTTCCCTCAGCCTTTTTCCCTTCCTCCCTGCCCTGATTCCGAGAAAAAAAATCAGCTGGATTTCAGGTCAGCACCCGGCTCTCCCTCGCTCGGCTCCTCCGGGCTGATGACTCAGAGAGTCGACAGCGGCGGCATCCGTGGCTCCGGCCCTGCTTGGCTCTGCTCCCACCCGGCACAACTTCAGCAACAATGGTGCTGGCCTTGAGCAAGTTTACGCAGAGCGGCTGGCTCCCTCCGCACCCGCCGGGGCTCGATTTAGGCAGCGAGTGGGGTCAGAACAGGGAGGGAGAAGCAGGGAGGGAGTGAAGGGAGGGACCCGTCGCTTGTCCCCAGCTGGGGGGCTCAGAAGGGTTTGGTGCACACCTACACGCACCATGGACTGAAGGGGTTGTTGCTGGAAATGGGTGGACGTTACCGGCCCCGGATCTCTGCAGATGGGTGCTGAGCATCCCACCCGCACCCCCTCGCAGCAGCATCAGGGAAAGTACCCGACCCCTCCGTGCCCAGGGGTCCGAGAGGGGCTGGGGATGCCCCGTCTCACCCAAGAGCTTTGATCTCCCAGGGGAATACGGCCCGCGGCCCCTTGGGACCGTTATCCCCATCCCCTGGGGTGCCCGGGCGAGCTGACCTGGGCTCAGCCCTTCCTCCGCGTTACTGAGACGTGCGCGGGCAGCGGCAGCCCTTGGCTGAGCGCGGACCTTGGCTTCCAGCGATCAACAGGAAACGGGAGATGGATTTCTCGGCAAACTGGGCTTTCCATAAACAGTCTGAGGGGCCGACCCACGACGGCGGGAGCAGTGCAGAGCCAGGGCTGGGCTTTACAGCTGTTTATCGCATTTTTCTGCTCTAGTTTCCTCCTCAGCTCGGCAGCTCGGGGTTCCTCATCTCCCGCGTGAAAACCGGGGCTGAACCGAGCACCGTTGGATGGGTTCCTGCCATTCCCAACCTGCTGCACCCGGGGTATTCCCGCCGAAGCGGGATCGGGGTGGGCAGCATCCCATGGATCCTGTGCCCCGCTCAGCCTGCGTTTGAGGTGCCAGAGTCCACCCCCAAGTCCTTTCCGAACCTTAAACTCAGCTCCCATCAGACTCCCTTTGCTTTGGAGCACATAATCCAGCTCCCTGGCATCAGGGCTCTCTGCCCCGGGCCAGCCGTTAGCTAACCAGACCTCACTGGCACACAAGCCTCCAATTTCTCGGCAATCAGGACTTAAGAAAATACAAGCTGACCCCGAGAGGTGAGAGGGGAGCGGGGAGGCGATGCTGGGCTCTCCGCCTGCTTCTCATTAGCAGCAGCTTGTTCAGCGCCATCCCCGCTCCCCTGTCCCACCCTGGCAATCTCGGTAGCTCCAGTATTTCCCAGTGATGGTTTGCCCATCTCAAACAACCATGAGAGGAGAGATTTAGTTGTAGAGCATCCTTCCATCCGTCCGTCCCTCCTGGCAGGACAGAGCTGCTCCATACCCGTGCAACCTCTGCAACCCATACCAGCATCCCCGGGCACTGATCCTGACCCAAGAGGCAGTGTTGGGGGCTGCCCCCGTCCCCGTCCCTGCGCACACCCGGTCCCATGGGACAGCGAGGACTGTGTTTTTGGGTGGCGGAGGTCGGTGCGGGGCAGTGGGGTCAGCCAGCAGCATGGGCCCCATTTGCCAAGCTGAACAAAGGGGCTTTCTTTCAGCGTGGGCTCAGGGGGAGCACGGCCCGTCTGGAAATGAAGCCGCCCACGTCAGAGGCAGACGGCGGCAGGATGGGGGGTTCTTCCAGAGGGCAGGAAAAGCGGCGGCGGCGGGGCTGCGCCGGAGCCCCCGGGGAGCTGCCGCTGGGAGATTTGCAGAGGCGAGACCTTGGGATCGTCATGCCCCCAGCCCCAGGTTGCCCAGACGCGTTGGCAGGAGGATGCTGGGTGCCCAGGACTGATGCACGGCCACCGTCCGCATCCCATGATGCCACCACGATGGCAGTGGTGCCGCCAGTCCACCCCGCAAGCCAAGCAACCCTCAACTTTGCAAAATATTTTTTTTTTGGCTCTGAAATGCTCAAAAACACCCCATGGAAAGGCGAGAGCGGGCACATAGACAGCCGTTAAAGCAAAGAGCGAGAGACCTGGCACAACACCAATTTCGGCAGGTCGGTGTCGATGGCAAGCGCCAGCTCCCAGCCCCTCCCTGCCATGCCAGGGAGAGCCAAAACCTTCCCACAAAAGTCAACTGTGTGACCCACCAAAACACAAGCAGCTCTGTGCAGCCATACAGGCGTCGCTGGCGCGGTCGTCCGTGCGTGTTTTGGCACCGAAATCCACATCCTATTTCCACGTGATGGATGTGCAAGAAAATGTGTTTGCCTGCGGAGAAGGGATGTGGATGGCGGGACGGGGTCGGGAGCAGGGCTGGCAGGGGAGGCAGGATGCTCAGATATGGGGCTGGCCAAGGAGAAACGCTGCCTGGAAACGGGCTCGGCTGGACCAGGGCTGTGTTTGGGAGGAAAGCTGGTATGTGGGTGTGTTGGTGCGTGAGGACGTTGGGCTGGGAAGTGTGTTGAAACAGAAGGGTTTGATTTTTCATTTGAAATAGCTTTTCTGATCTCTTGGAATATAAAATGAAACGTTACCGAAGGGGGAAAAAAAAAAGAAGGGAAAAAGTCAGCATTAACCATTCCTTCCCACCCTGAAAAATCCCCTTTGCAGTCACATTTTTTTTGCTTGCTAGTTCGTTTTTCAGCCTGGGCGCAAAGCTGTGCCTCGGAGGCTCACATGTCCCCGTGCCATGGCTCTGCCAGCCCCAGGCTGCCAGGTGGGGATGGCCTTCAGAGAGCTGAGCCGCGGGGATGTTCCCAGCCGGGGATGCACCAGCATGTAGGACAACGGCAATCGCATTGCACAGCGTTTGGAGGAAGGAAGAAACCTCGTGGAGGTAGCTCAGTGCCGAAATGTTTCAGGAGTGCAACCAAACAGTGCCTGATCCTGCAGTGAGGGATGCTTGTGCCCAGGGACCACGAGCTGGTGCCCCCAGCCCTGCACCCCAGTGTTCAGCGGGAGCAAGGGGAAGATTAACACAGGGGCAGGGGGGATGCTCCAAGGGTCATTCGTGCCACCGTGCCCGACCTGGCATGACAACGCGGTTGTGCGGTGGGAAGCTCCTGCAGGATTCGCTTTTGCGATTGTAAATCAAAAGAGCAGCTTGTCATGGGCCAGCTCTCCCAGGGAAGGATGCTTCCAGCCATGCAGGGCTTTCAGGGCTCTACCCCGGCTTTTCCGTGGGTACGGGCTCAGGCAAGGGCTGCAGGTGCCGGAGGTGCTAAGCCATGTGTGGGTCCCTGGCACAGCCCATTGCCCTGCCTGTCCCTGAGCAGCAGCCAAGAAGGATTTGGATCCCTATCCCTATTCCCATGGAGTTTACCCCTCAGATTCCCACTTTTTGTTCTTTCTGGCAGTATTTGGTTTAATTTGTCCCTGGTGAGGTGTCGGAGCCTGCGGGGCGGCATGGCTGCAGCCGTCCCAGCTGTAGCCCCTGCTATCTCACGCTGGCCACCGCATCCCCTGTGCACCTCTCCCCACCCCCTCTCACGGCACAAAGCGGCACCCAGGGGTGCAGATGCCGACACCCCCTGGCCCAGGAGGGCACTGGGCCAGGCTGCTTTAGGCATTGCCCCTTCTCCACAACTTCCCAGCACCCCGCCAGCCCTGGGAGCGCCCCGAGCCCCAGACCCCGCTGATTAGAGACGTTTAACATTCCTCTCAACGCCAAAGGGATATTTTATCAGCGGGTTATTTTTCCTGCAGACTATTTTCTTTTCATGAAAACATTAAATGGCCTGAGAGATAAGGAGCAAATTTATAGCAGTTCACACCAAAGCAGCCAAGACACTGGCAAGGAAAAAATGCCTTCCCTCCCGCTACCCGCCTTCCCTCTCATGCTCCCCACCCCGGCTGCTTCCTCTCATTCTCTCCAAATTCTCCTGACTCCCACGACAAGCTCGGCCGCCCCGTCCCGGCTCTTCCTGCCCCGCGGCAGAGCTCGCCCCAAGGTCGCCCACCGAGCCGGGGGCTGTGGCATGAGGAGATGCTGGCACAGCTCCTCTCACCATCGCCCCGGGGATGCTCGTGAGGACTGCCTGCATTCCAGGGCGATGCAGCCTCGTGTCCAGAAGCCCTGGCACGAGGATGGGTCCAGGCTGTGCAAAGCCTTCCTCGCCTTAAAAACGAGCTGGTCTAAAATTGGGTTGATGTTAACTGTGGGTCTGGGTGAGACCTGCAAGCCCTCGCCTTCCCTCCCCCAATAAAGCATCCCTTGTTCCGTCCCTACCGCTGGGAGCTGCTCAGCAAACCAGTCCCGGGGCTCACAGAGCTGTAATGTTTAGCTTACCAAAATCTGCAATAAATTTTCCTAGCGGCCCCCAATCAGCTGGCCCCCGTCTGCTGGCGCTGCAGGTTTACGAGCTCTGAAGACCTATAAAGGCCTTTTACTGGCTGCGTTTTTTATTTCAAATTAGAGTGTGACTGGATAAACACTGGACAAAGTACTGATTTACCGGGCACCCTGCATAGCGTGGGGCTGGGGGCTCAAGGACAGTCTGAGCTGCGGACCTGTGGGATGGACAACGTGTCCCCTCACCCCGGCCAAGCTGGGCTGATGCCTTCCCCACCCCAGCCAGCTGAAAACACAAGGGCTGGGGAAGGGGAACCCACTTTGGGAACCGCCGCAGGTACTGGAGCAGGGGGTGGGATTGGCTGAAGAGCCCCAGTGCTAAGGGGTCCACCTAATTTGGAGAAAACAGTGTACCTCGGTGGTCCCCCCCGTCTCAAACCCTGCTTGGAGGTTTGCCGCCAGCTGATGTCCTCTCCTGCCCTGGTCAAAGCCAACATCTCTTCTATGGGAATAAGGGAGGGATGCAATGCCAGGGACCCTGGATGCCCCCATCCCATGTTGAGGTGGCCAGTGGGATCTGCAGGGAGCAGTGCCAGGAACCTGGATGTGTCCCTTCCCTGCTTGCAAAAGTGGTGTCACCCTATTTTACAGGCACCATGGTCTGTCCCCAGGTGCAACTGAGGGAGATGGCAGGGGGAAAAGGGTGAACAACATGAGGATATTTTCCAGCCCTCCCCTGCCAGCACCCTGCCTGCTTGCTGCTCCCGGGGATGATCTCTTGTCCTCGGGGTGCAGGCAGGGAGGACACATGCCATCACCCCTCCCCAGCACCTCTCTGCCACCATTAGTCACAGCTCTGCAGGACTGTGGGGCTCTGCCGTGTCCCCAGGATGGGATGGCTGTTTGGGGTCTCAGACCCCCAGGGATGACAAGTCCGGTTCCCCCCACTTCACGGCAGGGACATACAGCACGTCCCAAAAACAGGGACACCCCTTTCCTGGCCTTGAGTTCGGGGGCTGGCTGCTCTTTTGGAGGGACAAAATCAGGCATGGGGGTGATCCTTGGGAAGCCAAGCAGTTTTCCAGGCTGTAATTAGGGGTGTCCCCCCCCCCACAAGGAGGGGTGTTGGGGAAGAGGGGCCACTTGCTGCTGTCTCCAGCCCCCCGGGACAGACACCGTGCCCCGGAGCTGAGCGCGGGGCCATGCTCCCAGCCGCTGTGAGTGCTTGAAGCATATAGGTGGTTAATGCCTTCAGCATGTATGAAATATCCCATATGCTGGGAAACAAAAGGGGCTCTGTGCTATTAAAGTTTCATTTCCCCACTCCCCTCCTCCCGCCCCTCTCCCCCCTGTTCACCCTGCCCTGCGCGGCGCGGCTGGAGAAGAGCAGGCGAGGAGACCTGGGCGCTGCTGGCCCCCAGCTCCCACCCAGGACCCCGGGGTCCAGGCATGGCGGGGGGACCGTGGGCTTGACCCCCCAGGCTTGGCTGGAGCACATGGAGAGCAGAGAGCTTTGCTTCCCCACGGGAGAAAAGGGAAGAGGAAAGAGGTGAGCGTGGTGAGTACGAGCATCCTTGGGCTTACCGGAGTTGCCCTGGGCTTGGTAGCCATCCCAGAGGGATGCTGGCCAGGGATGGCTTTTGGTGCCCGCGGGGGCAGAGCAGTGTCACAGGACACGCTCCTCTGGCATGACCATCGGAAAACTCCGGGACCGAGGGGCCTCCGGGCAGAGCAGAGGGTGGAGGTGGGCTTCCCTGAGACCCCTGGCATGTTTTCCCTGTGACGGGGGCTCTCTTGGCTCCTCGGTCCTGCCCGGGACAGGATGCCTCCCTGCCAGCATCCAGCCTTCCCTGGGCTGGATTGGGCTGGGAATTTGGTGGGGGGACCATCCCTTTTCCCCAGGACTCCCTGGAGCTGTTGGGGAGAGGATGAGCTGCAGCGGGGCTGTGCTGGAGGGGAGAGACGAGGAGGGGAAAGAAGAGGGAGAGCAGCAACCCATGGGGGGCTCGCTGGTGGCAGAGACAGCCTGGAGAGGCAGCCCCATGCCCAGGGGCAGCCAGGCTCCCCATCGGTGTCCCCTCGCAGGGACAGCCCTTCCTCGTAGCCAGACCCCTGGGGATTTGGCTCCAGCAGCTCCCAGGGCTGCTGGTGCTGGTCCCCCAGGCTCCCGAAGGGGTTAAGAGAGGAGAGGAAAAGCAGAGAAAGAAAACAGAGCACTGGGAGAGAGCGGCTCGGTCAGGGGCTGTTTGCACTGGCTTGGATGTGTCCTCGGCGTGTTTATTCCTACCGCACAAGCACTTTTGCCAGAACGAGAGCCAGACTGCTGAGCACACTGCTCATACACACACATGCTGCTTCTGTCGCTCACGCATGCACAGCCCCATCCTAAAATGCTTCCCAGTCGCACCCTTCCTCTTCCACCTCCTGCCCGTTTCGCCCCGCGTTACGAGTCGCGCAGGGACCCCTCCAAGTAGCGATGGCTGGTGGCCGTGCTCCGGCCTCGGGGACTCCCAGAGCCCATCCGAGCGGCAGGACTGGTCTCCTGCCTCTCCTGCTCCCACCCTGCCTGTCCTTGCCGGGCTCACAGCCTTGGGCGAGCCGGATGGGAACAAACCTCGTGTCCCAAGGCCACCAGCCCGCTGTGCTGCTGGGGCCAAGGCCTGGGAACGGGCATGTGCTGGGGTTTGGCTGCTTTCCTGGGCTGGAAAGAAAACAGCCCCTTCCTCGGGATGCTCTTTGTTTCCCATGGACGGTCCTCAAGCCCTGCCCGTGGGGCTCAGAGGGGCCAAACCCTGCGCTCGGGTGCACTCAGTCCTTGTCTTCTCACTGCGCTGCTAAAAATGTCCTTGATTCTGGTGCTGGTGGTCCCAGGCTCCCTTTCTCCTGTCAGGTCCCATCCTGCCTCTCTGGGATCAGAGCTGGGGACCAAGGGACTGGCCAGGGCTGCGGGTGCAGCAGTCGGCGGGGAGCTGCTTCCCCTCTTTTAGCAGCACGGTCCTGTTCCCAACCGCCTCTTCCAGAGTTTAGGGCTTCAGGGATGCCTGCTGGGGGGAGTCACAGTAGGGATGATGGGGCTGCTGGGGCTCAGCAAACCTCGGCCAAGCCACCGGCTCTGCCGTTGACCTTGCACCTATGCGTGGGCAGGTCGTGTGCCATGATCCAGGCAGCCCCAGGTCACGGCCCTCCATTTGTCTGCTCGGTGGTGGCTGGGGGGGGGCCTGCGACAGCGGCAAACGTGGCTGTGAAATCAGGCAGCGGCTCACACTGTGCTGGCCCCCAGGATGGCCCAGGAGGCTCAGCAGCCCCTGGACCGCATGGGGCTGAGATGCTCCGGCTGTCAGTCATCCCAGCTCGGGCAGCCCCGAATACGCAGACGTTGCTTAAACTGGCTTTTCGAGCCCCTGTGGGTTTTTCTGCTTAGTTAACGGGTGGTGTTTTATGTCTGCTGAGGCTGAGCAACCTGGGGCCAACGTGGTTGCGGCATGAGCCCCAACCCCGCTGCAGGACAAGCCCTAACCCTGCTGCAGGATGAGTCCTAATCCCACTGCAGGAGGCTGCCCTGCCCTTCCCACCCAGGCAGGTTTTTGGCACAACCAACAACAGGCACCCCGACAGCCAGGGTTGACCCCATCCCCACCATGCTCACCTCCAGGAGTGGGATTTCATTTAATTAAGCGAGCATTCGTCATCACCCCCCAGCAAATGTTCGGTGGTATCCCTTGGGAAAGGCGTGAAGGAACAGTTGTGCCAGCCCTCCCTTCCAGCATTTGCTGCTGGAGCTCTGCGGGGAAATTTGGGTGTGGGACCTGCTGTGCCGGCGAGCCGGTGGCTGCACAGCCGGGGCCGTTCCCGCGTGATGGATAACGAAGGCGAGCTGCCCGGGGCAGGCAGGGATGTGTGGAGCCAGGGGGCTGGGAGCTGCCTGTACCCATCTCGCCAAGCCGGCTCGTTGTGGTGTGGCTTTGGTCTGCTTTGCAGCCGTGGTGGTGCCAGCCGTGGGGAAAGCTGTGCCACGCTGCCAGCGGACCACTGGACTCCAACTGGGGTGAGCCTCCTTGCCCTGCTTCCCCCCCCCCCAGCCAGCTGCGTCGGCTTCACGTGTCCCAGGGCTGGAAGGACCCCATGGTTCATCGCTCAGCCCCAAGCAGGTTTATAGCAGCAGGCATGGGCTTCCCCGTCCCGGCTGCCACCAGCCCAGAGCTTGGTTGTTAAGGTCGTCTCCTCTCTCAGACCTCCCTGATTTTACATTTTATCTGAGCTGCATTTTCATTCCTGGCTTCCTACAGTGATCTGCCGGGGCTCCAGCTGACCGCCCCATGTCCCCAAACAGTGGTGGCCACGGGTCCCTGGAACAGCCACCAACCTCAGTGGCACCCAGGGCTTGCACTGGGCTTGCAACTGGTGCGACCTGGGGTCTGCAGTGCTCAGCAAAGCTGGTGCTTTGCTCCCAAAAACTGCACCGAGAAAGGCTCGAGGCAGCTGTGACAGCTGGGCTGGGGCTGTCCTCAGTCCCAGGGACACAGCAGCTGAAGCTGAAGTCAAGGTCCAAGATAAACAAAGGGCAGGACAGGCTGGGACCTGCCCCACGCAGGGCTGTTCTGTGCAGCTGTGGCACGGGCAGCTCTCAGGATGGTCTGGATGGGACCCCCAGGTCAGACGGCCCCATTAGGGACGATGGGAAGGGGTAGATTGACTTCTGAATCCAGCCAGGAGGGCTGAGCAAGGTCAGTGTCTCTCCGCTGGAGTGCACGGGCTGATGCTTGATGGATGTAAATGGCCGTGGAGCATCGGGGTTTGCTGGAGCCCACCCCAGCCTGGGGCTGGGAGGTGGTCTGAACGGTGGGTGGAAGGGAGTGGGTTTGCTGTAACCCAACAAAAAGCACCCCTGGGAGCCAGGGCGGTGCAAACACCCGCTGGGGCTTGATATGGGATATTTGTGCCGGTGTACAAAACGCATTTCACCCCAAGTCTAGCCCAGTCCCTCCCTCCAAGGAACCAGCATCCCCCCCCCCCCACTCCCCCAGCCCCCTGTTCTCCACCCCAGCCCACTCACAGCCTCCTCGGTGCCTGGGAGTGGAGGTGAGCTGCCCAGGGCAACTGCTTCTCCTCCCTGAACGGTGGAGGGACAAGCCCAGGAGCTGCGTGAGGAATCACGTAGCGGTGCAAAGGGATGAGGAGCAGTGCAAAGGGATGCAGAGCAGCCCCTGCAGCCACATCCAGTCCTTGCTTCCAGCATTGGGTGGAGGAGGGAGAGGACATGGTCCAGCTGTCCAGGATGCGGCTGTCCTCCTCTTCCCTTGCTCTGCTTACCGCTTAATAAGGACAATTCCTCTGGTGTCCCGCAGCCCCCGTGCCATCCTCGGGCATTTCTCCTGCTGCTTCTCCCTGCCAGCTGTGGGCAGGGAATGAGGGCACAGCTCAGCATGGGCACCCGTGTGCCGGGACTGACAGCCCCACGTCCCCACAGGCAAGCTGGGACATTGGGGACTAAGGAGGTTGCATGGGGACAGGCGCTCAGGAATGTTGTTTTTTCTATCCCGGTTTCCTTCAAGGTAGTAAATCAGTGTTGCAAAAAGGCTTTTGTTTTCCCCAGCACGCTGCTGGCTGCTGTGCCTGCCAGCCCCTGCCTCGCCTGCAGGAGCCAGGATGCGGCCATCCTTGCCCACACTCCCAGGGCTCGCCACGGAGACAAGGGTCCATCCCGGGCCAGTGAGGCTGAGGACCTGTCATGCCAAGGGAGGTGACCTGGCATCTCGTCTCTCATCCTGGCAGGGCTTTCCAGGGAAGCAATCTCATCACATCCCAGTTCCCTTACGCCCCTTCCCTGGGTGCTGGACACCCACAGAGAGCGCTTGGCCCCTGTAGAGAAGTTTTTTCTCCATCCATCCTGCACCGCCTGGCTGCATCCCTCCTGTGGCCATCCCCTCGCTGCTGCGAGCGGTCCCAGTCTCCCATGGGAGGATGTTAGGTGGCACAGGGTGACACCGAGCTAGCCCCAGCCCTACAGGGCTTTGGGGTTTAGTGATGGGGTCCTCATGCAAGGGGGGGTTCACCCTGCAGGGACCTCGGCCATGCCTCCCCCCAGCACGTGGCTCGGCAGCACATCCCAGCCAGGTACCCGGGGAGCCGGGAGGAGGGATATTGGATTGCAGCAGATGGGAGAGTGTCCGGGCACAGGGTGGCCCAGGCACGGCTCCAAATGCCACTGGGTGACAGCTATACCGCAAAGACATCTCCTGTATCAGCTGCGGAGGCAGCGCTCCCTTAAAGAAACACGGGACCCCCCCCCAGGGATGGACGGTTGCCCTTCAGGGATGCACGGTTGCCCTTCGGGGATGCAGCCGACCCAGGCTCCTTGTCCCGTGGGGTGCCACGGTGGAGGCAAGGTGCCACGGGGGGAAGGTGCCCAGCTCCCCCGAGGGGACATTCAGCTGCTGGCACAGGAAAGGTGTGAAGATCCCCAGATGTATACATTGCGGCTGGGCTATTTTGGAAAGGGACGGAACCGATCTTGTGACCGGAGCTGGGGACTGCAAGTCTGGACAGCAGGGTCCTGCCTGAGTGACAGCGACCCGCTGCCTGACCTCGGGGAAACCCGAGAGCCCCCGCTGTGCTGGGGACAGCTTTCACACCCCTTCCCACTCCCGTCCCGCTTATTTAATGATGATGAAAACCAAGTGTTGGGCAGCGATGTGGCTGGGGACAACAGAGGAAACCGGGGACAGAGCCCAGGCTTAGGTGCAAATCCGACCCCCACTCTATGGCATCGCTGTGGCCGGCCACCCATGGTCCCCAGGGCTGTCCTGGAGGTGCACCCCATTTTTTTTACAGCTGTGCCACCTCCTGTCCCTGCACTGTGGCTGGGATAGGACCAGCCCAGGCCACCGTGGTCCCCTGGGTCCCCCGGGCGGATGCCAGGAACAGACGGAGATGAAGACTTTCTGCAGACCCCGTCTCCCCCGGGCTCGGCAGCCTGAATGCCAGCAACGCCTGCCAAAAATATTTGTGTGGGAGGTGGAAAGTTAACTTTAGTTTTCCTTTTTTCAATGGCGGGGGGGTGGCTGGGTGTGAGAAAGGCAGGCGGGGGGGGCTGTGCATCACCCGCCAGGGAGTGGGCAGGGAAAGATAGGCGAGCAAAAGGTCTCCCTGCTGCCAGATTTCAGCACTTTGTGAATTGAAGGAGTTTATTATTATTATTATTATTCACTCCTCTGGCACCATTTTGCAGCTTTTGTAGGGACTTGCTGCTGCTGGGGAGCTCGAGGTGCTTCTCCGGGGATGCACCGTGGGCAGCTGCTTGTTGGGGCTGTGAGCTGGGCACCAGTGCCCGACTCAAGCATCCCTTGCTCCCCAGTTTGGTGCTGCACCTCTGAAATACTCCCCAAAATGACCCTCACGCCTTTACAGCCTCATTTTGCAGGTGGGGGTCTGCGCAGGCGGGCGGTTTTTATCTCAGCCTGGTTTTGTGGATGTGGCTGGCGATGCCGCTCCTCTTTGCTGGTTCAATGATGTACCCGGGGTGCATATACCCATCCTACCCAGCCAGTCTTCTCGCAGACAGGATCAGCCCTGTAGCATTTGCCAGAGATACACTTTACCCATAAATATTCCCTTCCCGTGCTGTTTGCAGAGCCCAGGTGTCCGTGCCGTGTCCCGGGGGGAAGGCGGCTCCTCCACCGGCAGCTCCGCCGCCGTTCCCCCCGCTGCCGTACCGGGCTCAGACTGGCCCCCAGCGAGGCAGCAGATGCGTGACTTGGTATTTCGGTGGCGTGGGCGGCCCCGTCCCTGCAGCGTGTCCTCGGGGAACGCCGCCGCTCGGGTCTCGCCAAGAAGGGGTTTGCCCGGGGAACACCAGGATCGTGGGCGCCCGTCCTCGGGATATGCCCATCTGCAGAAAGCGCTCACGAAATGGAAGGGGGCGGCTTTGGAAGATGGTTTTCAGGGTGGTACAGGCTCGCCCAGCAAACTGTCAAGGCAGCTCTGGTGTAGGATGGGCGGGAGTCGTGCTGCCCAAGAAACCTTCTCCCTACGGATGGGGTGAGGGGATGGGAGCGGGGAGATGGCAGAGCCGCTCCGAGAGGATCTCTGCTGACCCACCCTGGGCTGGGGCTGTTTTCAGCAACTTTCTCTTTGCCCTCGTTTGAGATAAGCCAGCACCCTCCAGCTCCCACAACTTGCCATATTTCTAAGGAAAGATGTGGGTGGTTTCCTGCAACTACTGAGGCCCCGAATTACGTAAAGAGCAGTGTGAGATTTCTTTTTCAGAGAGAAACATTGAAATTTTCCCCCCAGGATCTCTTTGCAAATCCGTGTTGAATAATTGCAGGCAAGCAAGGCAGGAGGAAGGATTTCAGAAAGGGCAGAAGATTTCCTTTGGGCATTCTCAAAAAAATGCAGCCTTGCGTTTGGGAAATGCCTGAGCGCCTGTTCAGCAGCAAAGCTTTCACTGGCTGTTTTCAAATCTGCCTTAGTTTCCAAAATAGCCTTGCTAAGGACAGCGAAAGTTTTGCGGAGAAGCTGTGAGAGCCCCAGGTGAAGCTGGAGGGTGTATTCCTGTTCGAGCTCAGTATGTGGTGTTGAACCGGTGCATTTTCTTACTTCACTGAAAAACCTTGCAATAACTCAGGGAGGGTTTTGCGTTGAGCAGAAACCTCTTTTCCTCCTCCGCTGGCTGTTAGGCTGGGAAATCCCTCACGGTCCATGTGCTGTGAGCAATGTCGGTCTCCCAGCAGCAGTGATGCCCAGCGGGCACTTTCCTGGGACCCAGCCTTGCAGTGAGCGGGGCTGGGTGACGCTGCGCTGAGCGGCTGTGGACGACTCACAGCACAGGATTTTCCCTCTTTCGCTGTAACCCACGTCCTGTCCCGGGAGCGATGACATCCCCCTCTCCCAGCTGATACCTCGCCTCTCGACTGTGTCAGTGCGTGCGTTCGTCATTCAGCAGGATTTGTGCTCGGCAGAAAGGAAGAGGGTCTGTCTGCGCTTGTCTCGGCGCCGCGTGAGTCACTCAATGGTTAAACACAGCTTTGTTAGCTGGATGCTGGGAATTTTGCTTTCCAGCGGGGTGGAGGTGGGAGCCAAGGCTCCTGCTAACCCTGAGCAAACCCCGTCTACAGGGAACGGGCTTCTTCCCCGAATGCTCCCACCTCCTGAGCAGCAACCGTCCCCCAGTGCTGGCCGCAAACGGGGGTGTCTGCAGCCACGTCTGGGCTGCAAAAGCAAAGGGAGCCGGGCACTGGGCTCTGGCCCTGGGTGCTGTCCCCAGGGTGAGGATGGAAGGGTTGAGGATGCCGGGGTGGTGAGCGGTGGGGGGCACTTCCAAATGAGCTGTTAGGGAGTGTTTGCATCTCAGGGGGTCCTTCCGCGTGGGCAGCAGTGCTGGGGCTGCAGCCCAGGCTGGGGGTGCCGGGAACCGCTCCGCTGGCTGCAGCCAGAGGAAATCAGTGCATGCACAAGCATCCGTAACGCTCCCTCTTCCCTTTGTACAGGTCTTTAGATGCTGCTCATCTGCCCACCTGGACAAGAGAAATTCCTGCAAAATCCTCCTTGGTGACGTGTGTCCTCCGGGCAAATCCCTGCGGCTGGATTTTCGAAAGCTGCCTGCTCCCGTGGCATCACGCCTGGTCCTCCTGCCTGCAAGAGGACTAAAGCTGGGCTCGTGCCCAGCACGTGGCCATCTTCCCTCCGGGACGCTGCCCATGCTCCGAGGGATGCTGCCGGGGAGGAGCCAGCCCCTCGGCCATGCGGAGCGGGTTTGAAAGGCTGTGGAGTGCCAGCGAAGGAAAGTGGCGAAGATGCTGAAGGCAAGGCTCCGGCAGCCCTGTCTGCAAATCCAGCCCGGCTGCCCCACTCCCGGCGAGGCTGCACAAAACCCGTGTGTCTGCGGGACGGCCAAGGGGGACACCGAGGGGGACGCCGGCTGTTGGCAGGAGAGGGGGAGCAGAGGGGGGCAGAGGTGCCGTCAGCTCCGGGATGCTCCTGCCTCTGAGGCAGTTGAGCAGGAGGGATGGACAGGACCACCGGGGGGGAAGGCGAGCGGGAGCTGCCGGCGGGAGCCCAGGGGGCTCCATGGGGACGCGCCAGGTCCTTCGGCGGACAACGGCAGCCTGGCCTTGGCAACTGAACCTGCAGCCCCCCCAAAATGCCCTGGCTCTGCCCCAGAGCTGCCCCCTGCAGCAGCCAGCCCCACGGCTGACCCCAGCCAGGAGTGGAAAGTGGTGAAGATTCAGCGGGTCCTCATCAACCCTGCCGGCGAGCCGAGGAAAGCAGGTAAGAGAAACCCCCTTTGGCCACTGTCCCCCACCCCAAAAAGCGCTGGTGTGCTCCTGGGGCCGGGGCTGCCCCTGCCCAACACGGTGGTGGGAACACCCGGCTCTTCCCAGGGCAGGACCTCCGACGGGTTAGAGGTCCCAGGCTCCCGGCTGAGCTGCTGGGACTTTTTTAGCTTGAGATGATCTCTCTGGCCTTAAAAATAAGGAGGAATCTGTGGCTTTTCTCTGGAGGGGGGTGGGAAGGCAGCAGGCGGGTTCTCGCAGTCTCCAAGAGCTCAACCGAACCCCGAGCGGGGCACAAGCGGCGTGGGATCCTGGCCCTCACCCTGGCCTTGGGGCTTGGCGGGACCCTGCCAAGAGGGGGGTGATCAGGGCCAGCTCCTGGGGTGCTGCCTGGGACGGGGACACCTCTCCCCGGTCGGTCGGGGCAGGGATGGCCAAGAATTTGTTACGTGGCTTGAGGCCATCTCTCTTTCAAGCCCCTGCTTTAAAAATTAAGCACTTTATTTCAGGTCGGTTGGCTCCTACCATGTTCTCTGCCATCGCCTCGCTTTGCAGCCCTGCTTCACAGCCGTTCCCCTCTGTGACTGTCCCTTCTGCCGTGGTGACACAAATACAGGCACATATCTAGGGTTACCGCAGACCTCCCCACCCAGGGGAGATGCTCCCACAGGATTAGACCCATCCTCTTACAGGCATCAGACCCATATTTAAACCCCGTTTCCACCCTTCTTTCTATTTTGCTCCTGCCCAGCTGCTATCTCAGCTGCCACCCGGCGCCGAGGCAGGTGTGTCACTGTCCCCATGGGATGGCGTTATCGGATGCTGCTGCTCTGCTCACAGCCTGGTTTTCCCAAAGCAGCCCCCAGGATGGGGAGGGACGGGACCGCCTGGGGATGCTCAACATGAACCCGGTGTCCAGAATCCATCCCCTTCCTTTTTGGGGTGTCGGACGTCCTCAAAGCCAGCAGCTCCCCGGACGGGTTGAGGGCTGGGAAACTCAGCCAAGCTCCTTGGCTCGCTGCTGCCCCAGCAGCTCCCCGGGCCGTACGGGCGTCGTGTTTCAGGGCTCAGCACACAAACCAGATGGACCCAAATAGTCTTCCCATTTCTCACTCTGCTCTGGGACGGCAGATCTGCGGTGGGGAAAGGTCAGGCCTGACTCTGTCCAGGCTCAGCATTTTCCTAACCCGCGCCGCCATCCAGCACTTTTGCTGCCAGCCTGGAATTTTAAAGTAACTCAACAGGTTTGTTGGAAAGAGTTTGTCTGTCCCGTTTCCTCCCCCTCCAAGTGAGATCACCACCAGCCGCTGCCTGCGGGACCCGTCAGACTTTCCAGAGCCTCCGGGCAGGATGTCGCTGAGGGTCCTGAGTGCCGGCAGCAGTGCCGGGACCTTGCAAAAGCCCTGCAGGTTTGCAAAGGAGAGGTTTGGTTCAGAGCAGGGACGGCAACAGAAGAGGGAGGGAAGGGCAGGTCCCCACGCCCGTGACGTTGGGACTGCCTCTGCAGCAGGAGCCCCCCCCGGGAGGTGTCGGGGATTTGCTCCTCTTCTCCTTAGCCGGCTGGGAGTACAGGAACCCCCACCCCATGCAGCTCCTGCAAGAAAAAGGGGTGCATCCATCTGCACCCAAAATCATGCAGGGGTGGTCCTGAGAGCTGGGAGCCAAGCAGGTGCCCCCCCCCTACGCCCGAGCGGTGCAGAAGCACCCAGGCAGGTCCCAGGTGCCCCTTTGGTCCCCGTCCAGCAGCCCAAGGCCAGGCTGTCTGCTCCCATATATCCAGCACAGCGGCCCAAGCTGGTTGGCATCTCTCGGGGCAGGCTGGGGAGCACAGGAGCCCGGGGTAGAGGCAGCGGCTGGGAGATGCAGGAGGCAGGACTGGTTTCTCTGTCTGGTGTGCAAATAAACAGAAGGTTTCGCTCCCTGGGGGCTGCCGAGGCAGCGCCAGTCTCCCTCAAAAACCAGAAAAGCACAAAAAAGCAAAGAGGGGCAGGAAGAAAGGAAATTAGAAAGGCAAAAAATAAAGCTAAGAGCTCATCTTGTGGTGCGGACAGGCGAGGGAAGGGGGTGAGGCTGGTCCCACCCGCAGCGGTGCCCGGGAGCTCTGCAGCCCCAGCTGGAGCGGGGTGGTGGAGGTGGGAGGTGATGCTGGCTCCCCAGGAATCACGTCACCCGGGGCTGTGGTCCCCCCGTCACTGGGAGCAGACCACCCCTGGCAGAGAGCTTTCAGTGCTCTTCCCAGAGGGTCCCCAAGGCGGTGACACCCGTGCTGGATTTTTGCCCAGCTCCAAGTACCCCCCAGCTCTTTAGGCACTGGGGAAACCGGCAGCAAGGGAAGGCCCTGCTTCCCCGCCAGTATCTGAAACGTATGGGGCTGCAGGTCCCCAGCGGGGCTGGGAGGAGGGCAAGGGGGCGAGGGTTGGGGGTAAGGCGATGCGCAGAGCTGGGGAAGGGGGATGTGTGGGGCTGGGGAAGGGGGATGCGCAGGGCAAGGATAAGGGGATGTCCCAGGATGGGATAAGGGGGATGTGTAGGGCGGGGTAAGGGGGATGCCCCAGGATGGGATAAGGCGGATGCGCAGGGCTGGGTAAGGGGGATGTGCAGGGCTGGGTAAGGGGGATGTGCAGGGCTGGGTAAGGGGGTGCACAGGGCAAGGATAAGGGGATGCTCCAGGATTGGATAAGGGGATGTGGAGGGCTTGGTAAGGGTATGCGCAGGGCTGGGTAAGGGGGATACCCCAGGATGGGATCAGGGGGATGCGCAGGGCTGGGTAAGGGGATACCCCAGGATGGGATCACGGGGATACGCAGGGCTGGGTAAGGGGATGCCCCAGGATGGGATCAGGGGGATGTGCAGGGCTGGGTAAGGGGATGCACAGGGCTGGGTAAGGGGGATGTGCAGGGCTGGGTAAGGGGGTGCACAGGGCAAGGATAAGGGGATGCTCCAGGATTGGATAAGGGGATGTGGAGGGCTTGGTAAGGGTATGCGCAGGGCTGGGTAAGGGGGATACCCCAGGATGGGATCAGGGGGATGCGCAGGGCTGGGTAAGGGGATACCCCAGGATGGGATCACGGGGATACGCAGGGCTGGGTAAGGGGATGCCCCAGGATGGGATCAGGGGGATGTGCAGGGCTGGGTAAGGGGATGCCCCAGGATGGGATCAGGGGGATGTGCAGGGCTGGGTAAGGGGATGCACAGGGCTGGGTAAGGGGGATGTGCAGGGCTGGGTAAAGGGGTTGTCCAGGGCAAGGATAAGGGGGATGCGCAGGGCAAGGATAAGGGGGATGCCCCAGGATGGGATCACGGGGATGCACAGGGCTGGGTAAGGGGATGCCCCAGGATGGGATCACGGGGATGCACAGGGCTGGGTAAGGGGATGCCCCAGGATGGGATCAGGGGGATGCGCAGGGCTGGGTAAGGGGATGCCCCGGCTGCTCTCCCCCCGACAGCAGACCCAGGGCAGACCCAGCCGGGACGGGAAGCGGCGGGGCAGGGCCGCCGGGGGCAACCGGGACGGCTTGCCGGTGCCGCCGGTGCGGGGGCGGGGGGGAGAGGGACGCGTCCCGTCCGGTCGGTCGGTCGGGGAGGGCAGGACCAGGACCGGTGGGACCCGCCACCCCCCGGCCCCCGCCCCGCCGTCGTCGTCGTCCCCGTTCCCCCCCCCCCCAACCCCCCCCCCCCCCCGGGGCCCGCTCCGAGGGCGGAGCTGCCGCAACTTTCCTGCCCGCCGCCTCCTCCCCGGTGCAGTCGGGCTGCGAGGGGCGGCGGCGGCACCGGCACCGGCACCGGCACCGGCACCGGCACCGCGGGTAGGGCCGGGGCTGGGGAGGCGGCGGTTGCCCCCGGGAGGGGCTGCGGGGCTGGGGGGGGGGGGACTACCGAGGGGGCTGGGGGGCAACCGGCCGGGTTGGGGGGGGGGAGGGGGGGGGTGGGAGTAGCCGGGACAGGGAGCAGGGGGGTTTGGGGGTGTCACTGGGATCCCAGTGGGAGGGAAGGTGGTGGGTGGGAGAGCAGGGGGGGGGGGGGGTGAGGGCGGTGGTGGGATGTGGGGGTGCCAGGGGCTGGTAGTGCACGGGTGGGGGGGCTATGGGGTGCATAGGGGGTCCTGGGGTGCTTGGGGGTCTGGGAGTGCACGCCCAGAATCCCTCCGTGGGGTGTTGCTGGTGGGTGAAGGGCAGGTGAGTGGAGCCGCACACAGCCCGGGGGGGGGGAGATGGGGGCTAAGCGGGGTTTCTCTCTCTATAAATTAGCCAGGAGGGTGACGGTTCCCTCTGCCCACACCTGGGGGTCTGGTGTGGGGCGTGGGAGGAACAGTGGGGGGACGTGGGGAGACGCGGGGGTCTTGGCAGGGTCGCACCTCCCAGCTCTGCAGAGTGTCTTCCCAGGCAACGTCCCCCCCCCGTCCCCTGCGATGGGGACGTGATCTCCCCTGGCCATGCCACCCCGTGCTGGAGACACGAGGTCTGTCCGTCCGGCTTGGCAGCCAGCGGGATGGATCCCTTACGGGTTGTGCAAGGGACAGGCGAAGGCCCCGTTTCGTCCCACTCCCCTCCCCGCTCGGTCCATCTGACGGGGACAAGCCGAGCCAGATGACCTTCTCTCACCAGGCCAGCACCTTCGGCTCGTGGCACCAGCCCGGCGGGGCTCTCACTGGGACCCCGGCAGCCTGGGATGTGTCACGGCGAGTCCGAGCACCAGCGGGCACAGAGGGACTGGGACTCGCTTGCCAGGCGGGATGGGGTCCCCGTGGTACCCGGCCATGGGATGGGCTGGCTCTGCTGCGTGCCGGGCAGATGGATGGCAAGGCAGCCTGGAGGAGGTCTGCCCAGCTCCAGCCTCCTTTTGCAAAGCTAAAAGCTTAATTTGGGCTGGCTGGGGGAAGGTGCTGCCTCCACTTCTGCGGTAGCAGCGGCCTCTTCTTCCCCAGTGCGGATGCACGCAGGGCTGGGGCTGCTCGCTGTATCCCCTCGGCTTGGCGTGCCCCGGGGAAGTGAGGCTGGGGCAGGGGCAGCCAGTCCCCATTAAAATTTAACCCCCAGCCCCTTCTCCTCCTCCCCCCAGGTGGGAGATGGGTGCCCCAGGGCTTGCTGCATGGAGACCGCGGGGCCATTTTCGGCAGGATTTGGGTGCTGAGCGCCGGGCAAAGCAGGGGCATGGCTGCGAGCCGGGAGGAGCGTGGGGAGGCAAACAGCTCCAAATCCAGCAAAGCCCTTGCGAACAGAGCGCAGAGAAAACTTGCAAGCGCATCGAATTTTCTCGCTGTGCCAGATTTTGTCACTGGCAAAGGCGCCCGCGAGGAGAGGCCCAGCACGGTGCGTCCTGCCAGGCAGGCGAGGTTGCTCCCACCACGGCACCCACCGCTTGAGCCGGGGCTTTTCGGGTCTGCAAGGCCAGCATGGATAAAAACTTCATGGAGGTTTTATATCTGCGGTACAGGAGGGTTGGAAGCTGGGAATGAGGCAGAAAATAGTCATATTTTTATCCGTGTGTTTCAATCGTATCTGTTTCTAGCTAGCTCGACTGCCTGTCTGCGCTACCCTCCTTGTTTTCCTAGCAGCAGATTATTTGGGATAACTGGGAGCTGGAGGGAAGTGCAGACTTAAATGTGTGTGAGTTAGTGTGCATTGTAAAAAATCCTGCACAGCTGTAGTTGGGGCAAAAGGCCAGCTGCCTTCTCTGCCAAAAAACCTGCTTACATTTCCTCGGTGTCCAAAGCCCTCAATGTTTGGGTGAAAACACTGGATTCCCCCTCCCCAGCACTGCCCGGCTGTAGATGTGTGTTCGGGTTTGTGGCAGGGAGGTGGCACAGCAGCGGCGTGTGTCCCTCTGGAGAGATGGGGTTTCTCTCAGTTTAATTCTGGGTTTTGCCAATGGGATCTTGCCAGTAAGAGGCACCATTTGGGTTGACTCACCGCAGACCAAGAAATAGTCGGAAAGGGGGAAAAGCGCCTGCGTGTTATGGATAGCGGCTGTTGCGCTGTGCGAAGGTGGATTTGGGGTTTCTGGTCCGTGCTGTGCTTGGCCCGGTGGGACATCGTGAGCATCATCCTGCGAGCTGGCCAAGGTGGGCTGCAGCGTTGGGATGGGCGAGTGTCTGACCCAGGAGCAAGCTAGGGACAGACAGCCCAAATCAGAGGTTTTGGAGTCGCCTGCCAGCCCTGAGTCCAAGATTTCACATGGCCTGTTGCATCCCGCCGGCCCCATCGGGACTCTGGTACCTCTTGGCTTCTCCGTACAAGGACTTCTCACCACCGTGCCCGGTGCTCGCAGCCACCCACCCCTGCAAGGTGACAGCTTCCAAGTCGCTCTTTTTCTTTTTGTGACATCCCGGCCACGTCAAGACCAGCAGCTTCCACTGAATCTGTCAGCTGAGAGACCCCTGGGGTATCTCCCCTCCCTGCAATTTGGGGCTACATCCTCGTCTCATCCCAGCTCTTGGAGTCCATGTCAGGGCAGGGTGGGCCACAGGCAGGGTCTGATACATCCTTAACCATCATTTGGGGTCAGATGGTGACTCCATCCTTTGCTGGCTGGACTTCAGACACTCTGCAGTAGCACTGTGCGGGGGGACCCATCTTTGCATGGAAAGCTGAGCTGGAAGGAATTTTATTTTTCCCATCTGGCCAAGAGGCGAGAGCAACAAAAATGCCTTTCATCACCCTCGTCATCCTCACTCTGGAGGAGAGAGCACAGTACATGCTGCGGGAAGGATGAGTGACAGCTTGGTAAGAAGCTGTTAAGCTCTGCATTTGGGGGATGTTGCTGGAAGTCATTCCTGGAGCTACAGGAAACCAATGGAGCAAGTGCCTATATAAATATATAGATAGAGATCTATAGGCTCCTCTGGAGCTGAAGTGCCTTGTACCAAAATAGCAGCTGGTGGCCAGTGACCGGCTGCTAATATGTGCCAGGAGTCCAGCGGTCCTGCATGGCACAGGGAGCATCTCCTTCCCCAGTATCCCTGGACCTCAGGGCTGGGGGCTGCCGGGGGACCCCCCAACAGAGGGACGCAGCAGCGGACAGGGCTGGCAGGACTGGATTCATTGTTCTTGGAAGAAGCTGGGACATTTGGAGAGAGGAGACGTTTCCTTCCCGAAGGGCAGCGCGGTGGCAAGCCGGTGCATGGCGTGGGAAGGAAGGAAGGAAGAGTGGAAGAGCACGAGAAGAGCCAGTCACCCTTTGGATTTTGGACTGGACTCCTGTTAATGGGCGGAAGCCGGTTTCCAGTGCTGCACGAGCCCCTGGCGCCCTCGGCTGCGCATAGTTTTGCTTTCTCCTCCTCCCCGCGCTGCTTGGGCTGCCTTCGGCCCTGCGCCCCTCCTCCTCCTCCTCCTCCTCCCCAGCACCTGGACATTTTCAGTGCATTGAGCTCCCTCCCGTCAGCCTGGGGCTGGGGAGAAGCACCCAGCCGGAGCCTACTCGAGGCTCCCCGGCTGGCAGGGGGTGGCGGGGAAGGACGAAGAGATGTTCCCTGCAGCTGGGAGGGGAGCACGGGCTGCAGGTCACTGTGGCAGATGGGTATAAGTTCTCACACCAGGTCGAATAACCTCATCCTGCAGCTCTGGCTGGAGCAGAGAGGGGAGGGAGGAGGTCCCTGTCCTTCGGCTGGGGATGGCTCGTCACCCTCGGCTGAGCGATGATGAGCCACATTTGCAATAGTGCCTGCAGAGCAGGGCTGCAGGGTCCGTCCGTCTGTCTGTCCGCTGGGCTGTGTGCGGCTGTGGAAGCGGGGCGGTGTACAGGGTGGTTCTCTGCAATTTCCTCTGGCCTGCCGGAGGCTTTGGTGCTCTCTATCTGTGTGATAAACAGTGGATGTGAAGAGCAATTATTACCCCCAGCATCCCCATTAGTATCCTGAGGGATTTGTTTCCCGTGGGCTTGGGTGGAGCAGCCTGGGAATGGCGGGTACCAGGTGGGCAGGGGCAGAGGGGCTGCTGGAAAAGCACAGGGGATGGGGGTCCACAAGGCGATGCTGGGAACAGATGCCAAGCGGGGGATTTCAGGCAGGGGGCTCCTACCCAGCAATACCCCCTGGCCTGGAGGGATGCCTGTGCTCGGGGCAGCAGCAAGGGATGGGGATGCCTGGTGGCAAAATCCCGGGGGACAAATCCCGGCACTGGTCCTGGCTATGCAGGAGTGTATCCGGCGGCTAGTCCAAGCAGGAACGGGCTGGCCAAGAGCTGAGTCATCCCTCCAGCATGGAGGAGATCCCCCAGGGCCCCTCGGTTGCTGTTAAAAAGCAGTAGCAAGAGCGAGAGGCTGTGAAATGGCTCCGCCGAGAGCTCGGCTTCTTAGGCGGCCTCAGCCTCCGAGGAAGCGAGGATGCTCGGCTTGGAGCACAAAATTCACAGACATCTGGAGCCTGTGGCTTGTTTCTCAACGGCTCCTTGGCCGTTTTTCTCCTCTGTTTCGAAGATAAAGGCAGCGAGGGCGACCCCGTGGAGTGGGAGCCGTGGTGCTGGCCGCCCTCCAGCCAGCCCGGCCGGAGGAAACCACGGCCCCGCTCTGTGCCGCCGCCAAAACAAATAGAAATGGGGCGTTAAACAATGCCGGGCGCTAACTGGGGGAGATGTTGGCCGCCGGCATCGCCGCTGCGGACGGGCTCCTTGTCTCCAGGAGAGTTTCCACTGGCATCTGTGCCTCCACTCCCCCGTGCCCAGCCAAAACCCTCCTGCCGGGCAGCCCAAAGGCCTCATCCACCCTCCTCCTCCTCCTCTCCGGCCCCTCCAGGGAAGCAGGGCCATCCTGCACACCTTGGCGGTGCTGGAGCCAGGGCAGGGACTTGCTGGGTGCTGAAGGAGGTAGGAGGGATGAAGGGTGAGGAAGAGGAGATGCCCAGCTTGCAGCAGCCCTCCTGCTTCACCGTGGGCTCGCTGGAAGGATTTGGCTTAGTCATCCATCCCTTCCCTCACTGGTAGGCTGAGCCACCGCTGAAAATATCCTGGAAGGCTCCCAAGCGGCACAGAAGGCAAGAAAATGAGAAACACATGAAGGGAAGGGATGGGAAGGGAAGGGAAAGGGTGGGAAGGGAAGGAGAGGGGGCACTGGTGGTGCCTGGAGGAGCGGGGCTTGGGGTGGGCAGCCCTGGCCACCCACCTCCCTGCCGAGCCCGGAGTGGGGCCACCCCATCACAGCCACCCCAGCAGCACCTTTGGGGAGGGGGCTGCACCTTGGTGGGTGCTGGGGTGATGCTGATGCTCTGCACCGGTGTCCGTCGCCGAGCAGTGGCCTCGGCAGGGCCGGGGACGTTGCCCTTCCCGCGGGTGCTTCAGGGCAAGCTCGTAGGAAATTGCTCACCCTGAGAAAACGCGTTCCCGGCAGCTCCACATCCTTTTGGCCTTCGGGAAGGGCTGGTGCCCTGACCTTTTGGCCAGCACACAAGAAACTCAGCAGCACTCCGGCTGCTCACCATGGGGCTTTCGCCGGGCTTTAGCACTTTGCTTTTAGCACTTGCACGGGCTCCCAAGGCATGAGGTTGGTTCCTTGCTGTGGGCTGTGTCTGTGTCCGGCGGGTCAGGATCTGCACAGCTTCTGTCGGCTGCTGCCATCTCGTGTTGCTCTATAAATCAGTCCCCAGATGGGGCTGGCCACCGGCCTTGCCATGAGGTTATGGCGGGCTGGCATCTCCCAGCTGACGCCGGGTTTGCTTTCCTGCCCTCTTGGGGCTGAGTGTGCTAGGATTTGGGGCGAGGGGCCAGGGGACACACGCTCGCCCCTTCCCTGCCCGCTGCCTCTTCGAGCCGGGGGCCAAACCCACGTGAACTGCAACCTGAGACCTGCCGAAGCCCTTGGAGAAATTCCTTTCCCATACGGTCACTGGTCACTGTGGTGGGCATGCAGAGCCCAGCCAAAATATGGGGTGGGACAGGAGGAAAGGTCCTGGGTGCCCCTGGGTGTCCCCTGGGCTTTGCCATCTGTCCCCTCGGCACGCAGAGCTGCAGCTTAGCAGCCCATCACCCCCGGACTGCGTTATCCCCCCTGGGTACCCCAGCCCCGGAGCAAACCTCCTGCCTTCCCCCAGCTGCCGGGGAAGGGGTTGGGATGCCAGGGGATACCTGGAGAAAGGGCTGCTGGTCCTGGGTGGGGAGAGCTGAGATCCCACATCCCCGCTGAGCTCCCCCTAATTCCCCTCTCCCCTCTTTCCAGGTCTCTCGCGCAGCGCCAGCCTCTCCGAGAAGGAGTTGAAGGAGGCGAAGGCGCGGAGCCGGAGGATCGCGGCGCAGCTCACCACGGCACCCAGCCCCAGCTCCAAGG